>NC_090649.1:436755498-437095498 GCF_040937935.1 Hyperolius riggenbachi
AGAGTGCAATTGCTCCAAAAATGCTGCAGGCCAAATTGCAATTGTGTGGATGTGTGTTCACCTGCATTCCCTTCCATCAGCAAAGAGCTTTATGGGATTGTCGGTGGTCCCGACTCCCAAAAAGCTGCTGATATTGCTAAGTGGGTTCCAGGTCTTAAAGTGAGTCTGAAGGGAATAATAAAAAAGCAGATACTCTCCCAGGCTCATCTGGGTCCTATAGAGACTTCCGTTTCCTCTTCTGGTCCCCTTGTTCCCCTGCAGGCACCTCCATTGAAATCTCCCACCGCTGGAGGATTTGGAAGTCTTCGGGAGCTTAAGTGCTCCCGAATACGGGCAGCTCCGTACTGCACAAGCGAGATCATGCTAGCGCATGCACAGTATGGAGACGCCCCTCTTTGGGAGTACTTGGGCTCTCAAAAACTTCAGAACCTTAGGGCTTTTTCACACTGAAGCCCTTTGTCAGCGTTTCTACGCAAAGACGAAACTTTGCGTTGACCAAGGTAAAATGAAAGTCCATAGACTTTCATTTTACCTTTCACACCCAACGCTGCGTTTCGATGCGTTGTGGAACGACGACGCCGGGAGCATTTTATCATCGGGAATCAGCGCTTTTCCGTCAGGTTAAATAATTACTACCGCTGCTACTCATAGTCGCACCGCAGATTCTCGACGACATGCAGCCTATTCAACGCGTGCAGGAACCGGCTCCTGCACGCGCTGTCTAATGTGAAAGAGCCCTTACTATTGGTCAAAGACTGCAAATGGGGGAGCCAGCGGGGGAACGAGGGGACGAGGAGAGGAACAGGCAGGCTCTATACAACCCAGAGCATTCCCTCTTAGGTGAGTATCTGTTTTGTTTTGTTTTTTTAAATCACTTCAGACTCCCTTTAAAGTGAACCGGAGACGAAGCACCCTCATGTATTTACCATATATATCAGTGGGAACATTAGAGAAAACACCTACCCTGCTCTTTGTTTCACCCTTCACTGCTCAGCTTGCTTCTTACCAGCCCTGATAAAATCCCTGACTGAGCAGTCAGTCTGGCTTTGCTCAGCAATCATTATAGAGTCTGTCTTCTCTGATGTCTTTTCAAGCCCAAGCCTGTCCCCTTCTGGCTCTGCTATATTGACTCAGCTATAATGATTCCTGAACAAAGCCAGACTGAATGCTCAGTCTGGGATTTTATCAGGGTTGATAACAAGCAGGCTGAGCAGTAAAGGATAAAACAGAGAGCAGGGTAGGTGTTTTTCTCTAATGTCCCCACTGATATATATGGTATAATATATGACGGTGCTTTGTCTCTGGTTCACTTTAAGCAGACCTGCAATAGATAAGCAGAGAGACTGCCATTGCTAAGCTCCCTATACAGCCATTCATCATGTAGGCTGCTGCCACTTTAGAAACTAAAGGTTTTTGTTTAGAACAGAACTTCAGTACAGATAAAAGACCAAAAAGGGCCCATCCAGCTTTCAGTGTGGCCATCAGGAAAAGCAAATAGCCTATTATGAAATGTAATTGCTTTCATTATCTCCTGCAATTATTCTCTAAAAACTGCTGCTCACAAATCCTCTGTTACGGTCGCTGACCCTAACTGCTCCTTCCATAGCTCCTGAATAAGCAGGTCAGCAGGGTTCAGGGAACATGTCTTTAAATCACATAGCAAATTAACTCATTATCTTCCCCATGAATGTTTATCTTTCTCTAGACAAATACAGGTCGAAGCCCAAGGCCAGTTCTAGACTTTTTGCCGCCTGAGGCAAACTTGTGAGGATGCGGCAATTCAGATCAGCCTGTCACAGAAGCGCGATGCGGCTGCTCTGCAAAGGAAACAGAATAGTGGTGTCTTTCAAGGCTGATGGCGGTGTTTACTTGGACTGCCTTGGACTTTTCACTGTGCCACTAGCAGAGGGCTTTATGGACATGTACCAGCCCTGGATTTCTGCACTTCACCAGCAGAGGGCTCTGTGGACTGTGAGCAGCCCTGTTCAGCAACTACCACATGCATTTTGTTTGCTACCTGGACTATATAAGAACTGTCTTTTCCTCCTGCTGGTTGCCAGACCTTATCAGTTATTTGCAGTCCTGAGCTTCTGGACAACCTGCTACCTGACCCGTTCCTTTCCCTGAGATTTGTCTTTGCCTTTCTGTTGCTGAACCTTGTATACTTTGTCTGAGGCTGCATTTCCACTTGTGCGGTGGGAATCGTCGTGGGAAAAATTTGCGAATTTCGCATGGGGGTCTATGCGAATTTTCATGCAAATTTTCATGCGAATTCGCATGGATGACGATGTATGCGAATTTAACCATGGCAGTGCTGTTGTGATTTTCCATTGTTTCTATGCAAATTTGCATAAAAATTTGCATGAATGCGAATTTCCTAATAAATACATTGTATGCGATTCGCATAGCGGTATATGCGGTATGCGAATTCTGATGGCTCTGCCATGCAAATTTTTTCTGCACAGAAAAATGCAAAGGAATCCTGACAAGTGGAAACAGTCCCATTCACTTGTATTGCTATGCGAATTTGCATGCGAAAAACGCATGCGAATTCACGATAGTGGAAATGGCCCCTGACTCTGATTCCTGCCTGCTCCTCTGTACTTCGATTGGTTTGTTGCCTGACTTTGCATTACGTTTTGATTGAGATTTCTGCCTAGTGGTGCTCAAATACCCCTTTTTAAAATTCGAGTTTGGTCGAATTCGAATAGTAAATTATTCGAGGTCAGTCGAATATTCGAGTCGAATAATTTTTACTATTCGATTCGACCTCGGACTTCGAGCTCACTATTCGAGTCGGTATTCGAGCTCATTATTCGAGCTGACTATTCGAATTGGCCTTAAATAGCTTCCAACACTTGTTTTGAGGGTGAATGATGCAAGAAACATCTTTTTTTCCAAGTAACAACAGCAAGTGATTATGTGGGGATGTTCCTTTATAAAAAAAAAGGTGGAAAGAGAAGTTGTGTCCAGAATTTTGTTCAGTACTGTATATACTTCTTCTTCTTCTTCTTCTTCTTCTTTATCTTCTATATCTTCTTCTTCTTCTTCTATATTGTCTTCTTCTTCTTCTATATTGTCTTCTTCTTCTTCTTCTTCTTCTTCTTCTTCTTCTTCATCTTCTTCTTCTTCATCATCTTCTTCATCTTCTTCATCATCATCTTCTTCTTCTTCATCTTCTTCATCTTCTTCTTCTTCATCTTCTTCTTCATCTTCTTCTTCTTCATCTTCTTCTTCATCTTCTTCTTCTTCTTCATCTTCTTCATCTTCTCCATCTTCTTCTTCTTCATCTTCTTCATCTTCTTCATCTTCATCTTCTTCATCTTCTTCTTCTTCTCCTTCTTCTCCTTCTTCTTCTTCTTCTTCTTCTTCTTCTTCTTCTTCTTCTTCTTCTCCTTCTTCTTCTTCTCCTTCTTTTTCTATATCGTCTTCTTCTTCACTTATTTCTCTTTTCAATTTTTTTTTAAAGAAATGCAGCTATTTTTGAGCGTAACAAATAGCTGGTGGCGCACGCATGTTGGAAGCGCCATTGTATGTGCTCCCTGGCAGTGGAAACACACAGACAGCAGGAGGTAAATTCAGCAGCAGGAGGAGGAGGATGAGTGTGTGGCAGCAGGCAGTCAATGAGGCAGGCAGCGTGACATAATAGCCCTGGTACCTAGCGGTGATACCAGGGCTGTAAATAAACACAGCAGGCAGGAGGTCCCAGACAGCGGTCGTGCAGCCCACATTGTGTCCAATACACAACTGGGACAACACAGTTTTCAACCCGGGCACCTCTGAAAAATTAAACCTTTTTTTTTTTTTTATGGTTTTTTGGTTTTGTTTGTAAAACAAATTACACAGATATATAGCTATTTTTTGACGTAATAGCTGGTGGCAGAGTGGCAGCAGAATGTAATTCTGTGTACCCTGGCAGTGGGAAACACAGACCGACAGCAGCAGCAGCAGCAGGAGGAATGGAGGAGTAATGTGAGCAGCTATTGTTTGACGTAATAGCTGGTGGCAGAGTGGCAGCAGAATGTAATTCTGTGTACCCTGGCAGTGGGAAACACAGACAGACAGCAGCAGCAGCAGGAGGAATGGAGGAGTAGTGTGAGTGTGGCAGCAGGCAGGCAGCGTGACATAATAGCCCTGGTACCTAGCGGGTGATACCAGGGCTGTAAATAAACACAACAGGAGGTCCCAGACAGCGGTCGTGCAGCCCACATCGTGTCCAATACACAACTGGGACAACACAGTTTTCAACCCGGGCACCTCTGAAAAATTAAACCTTTTTTTTTTTTTTTATGGTTTTTTGGTTTTGTTTGTAAAACAAATTACACAGATATATAGCTATTTTTTGACGTAATAGCTGGTGGCAAAGTGGCAGCAGAATGTAATTCTGTGTACCCTGGCAGTGGGAAACACAGACCGACAGCAGCAGCAGCAGGAGGAATGGAGGAGTAATGTGAGCAGCTATTGTTTGACGTAATAGCTGGTGGCAGAGTGGCAGCAGAATGTAATTCTGTGTACCCTGGCAGTGGGAAACACAGACAGACAGCAGCAGCAGCAGGAGGAATGGAGGAGTAGTGTGAGTGTGGCAGCAGGCAGGCAGCGTGACATAATAGCCCTGGTACCTAGCGGGTGATACCAGGGCTGTAAATAAACACAACAGGAGGTCCCAGACAGCGGTCGTGCAGCCCACATCGTGTCCAATACACAACTGGAACAACACAGTTTTCAACCCGGGCACCTCAGAAAAATTAAACCTTTTTTTTTTTATGGTTTTGTAGTTTTGGTTTTACAACCAATTACACAGATATAGCTATTTTTTGACGTAATAGCTGGTGGCAGAGTGGCAGCAGAATGCAATTCTGTGTACCCTGGCAGTGGGAAACACAGACAGACAGCAGCAGCAGCAGGAGGAATGGAGGAGTAGTGTGAGTGTGGCAGCAGGCAGGCAGCGTGACATAATAGCCCTGGTACCTAGCGGGTGATACCAGGGCTGTAAATAAACACAACAGGAGGTCCCAGACAGCGGTCGTGCAGCCCACATCGTGTCCAATACACAACTGGGACAACACAGTTTTCAACCCGGGCACCTCTGAAAAATTAAACCTTTTTTTTTTTTTATGGTTTTTTGGTTTTGTTTGTAAAACAAATTACACAGATATATAGCTATTTTTTGACGTAATAGCTGGTGGCAGAGTGGCAGCAGAATGTAATTCTGTGTACCCTGGCAGTGGGAAACACAGACAGACAGCAGCAGCAGCAGGAGGAATGGAGGAGTAATGTGAGCAGCTATTGTTTGACGTAATAGCTGGTGGCAGAGTGGCAGCAGAATGTAATTCTGTGTACCCTGGCAGTGGGAAACACAGACAGACAGCAGCAGCAGCAGGAGGAATGGGGGAGTAGTGTGAGTGTGGCAGCAGGCAGGCAGCGTGACATAATAGCCCTGGTACCTAGCGGGTAATACCAGGGCTGTAAATAAACACAACAGGAGGTCCCAGACAGTGGTCGTGCAGCCCACATCGTGTCCAATACACAACTGGGACAACACAGTTTTCAACCCGGGCACCTCAGAAAAATTAAAACTTTTTTTTTTTATGGTTTTGTAGTTTTGGTTTTACAACCAATTACACAGATATAGCTATTTTTTGACGTAATAGCTGGTGGCAGAGTGGCAGCAGAATGTAAATCTGTGTACCCTGGCAGTGGGAAACACAGACAGACAGCAGAAGGGCAGTACACAGCAGCCCACTGTAGTTGTAAAATGTGTGGCTGCAGGCGACGTAATAGTCAAAGTGAACCAGGCTGGCTTAGTGAGCAGGAGCCAGGAGGTGGTAAAGGGTGGTAAGGCACATTAACGATGGTTCTAAGTTCCGGCAGCCAGTTCATGTCCCCCTCTCGCCGACAACAGGGGCCAGGAACTCGCCTTCCACCCACGCCTGGTTCATCTTGAGAAACGTCAGTCTGTCCACAGACTTGTGAGACAGACGTGAGCGTTTCTCGGTGACCACGCCACCAGCTGCACTGAAGCAGCGCTCGGACAGCACGCTGGAAGGGGGGCAGGACAGCACTTCCAGGGCGTACTGCGCCAGCTCGCTCCAGATCTCCAGGCGCTTGACCCAATACTCCATGGGATCAACAGGGGCATCGCTGTCAAGCCCGCTGTAGGACCCCATGTAGTCAGCCACCATGCGGGTCAGGCGCTGGCTGTGACCGGAGGAGGATGCTGCTGCATGCACCTCCTCTCTAGTCACTGCTGCCGGAGCCTCTACAGTCCTGTAGAGCTCGTGGCTGAGAGACAGCAGGTCTGTGGGGCGCTTGCTGCTGGATGCAGGCACCTGCTGCTGCCTCTGTGCTGGCTGGACAGTGGGGGTGGAAGGCTGGGGGAAGGCTTCCTCCAAGCGCTCAACAAGGGCCTGCTGCAAGCTCCTTATTTGTTGCGCTGGGTCTCCTCCTGCAGGCGGCAGGAACTGGCTCAACTTCCCCTTGAGGCGCGGGTCCAACATCATGCTGATCCAGATGTCCTCCCTCTGCTTCATCTGGATCACCCTGGGGTCCCTGCGCAGGCACGCCAGCATGTGCGCTACCATTGGGAAGAGGCGGGCCACGTCTGCTGGCACATCGACGGCAGTGCTGTCCTCCTCATCCTCCTCCTCTGCCGCCTCATCCTCTCTCCACCCCCGCACCAACACAGCTGCGCTGTGCTGATCCCCCTCATCAGCAGCAAGGTCAGGGACCTCCACCAAGTCCTCCTCCTCCTCCCCCTCAGAGGTGGACTGTGCAGCTGCTTGCCGCTCCTGCTGGTCCAAGGCTGCCGCTCCCTGTTCCAGCAAAGCATCGAGGGCCCTGTTCAGCAGACAAACCAGGGGCACCCACTCGCAGACCATAGCATGGTCCCTGCTCACCATGTTAGTGGCCTGCAGAAAGGGAGCCAGCACTAAGCACACCTGCTGCATGTGCCTCCAGTCATCATCGGGGACGATGGACGGGATGTTGCTGGTCTTGTCCCTTCTCTGAGCGGAAACAGTGGCCTGGGCAAGGTACTGGTTGACAGCGTGCTTCTGTTCAACCAGACGCTCCAACATCGCCAGGGTGGAGTTCCAGCGAGTCGGAACGTCAAGGATCAGCCGATGGCGTGGCAGCTCCAGCTGCTTTTGCACGTCTTCCAGGCTCGCACAGGCTGCAGCCGAGCGCCGGAAGTGACGCACAACGTTCCTTGCCGTTTCCAGCAGTTCGCCCATCCCCTGGTAGGTGCGCAAGAACTTCTGCACCACCAGGTTCAGCACGTGGGCAAGACAGGGGATGTGGGTCAGGTTTCCCCTGTCTATTGCGGCAACCAGATTGGCCCCATTGTCGGCCACCACCTCTCCGACTCTGAGGCCTCTGGGGGTCAGCCAAATCCTCTCCTGCTCCTGGAGTTTGGCCAACACATGGGTTGCCGTCAGCTTGGTCTTCCCAAGGCTGACCAAGTGCAGCAGCGCTTGGCAGTGGCGGGCCTTCACGCTGCTGCTGAGGCGGGGGGTTTGGCCAGGTGTGCTGGAGGATGGCAGAGGATCGGAGGAACCTGCTGCAGTTCCCCCGACCCTGCGGGGTGGCACCACCCACTGTGTTGCTGCTGCTGCTGTGCCCGCTGCTGCTCTCCCATCCTCACCCCCTTCCACCAAGCTGACCCAGTGGACAGTGAAGGACAGGTAGCGGCCTGTCCCGAAGCGGCTGCTCCAGGAGTCCATGGTGACGTGGACCCGTTCACCAACCGCGTGCTCCAGCCCTCGCTCCACATTGGCCATCACAAAGCGGTGCAGTGCAGGAATGGCCTTGCGGGCGAAGAAGTGTCTGCTGGGGAGCTGCCAGTCTGGGGCTGCGCAAGCAAGCAGCGCACGAATGTCGCTCCCCTCCTGCACGAGCGTGTACGGCAGGAGTTGGGAGCACATGGCCCGTGCCAGCAAGCCGTTCAACTGCCGCACGCGACGGCTGCTGGGAGGCAGAGCCCTAACCACCCCCTGGAAGGACTCGCTCAAAAGGCTCTGGCGTGGCCTTTTGCTGGCACGGGAATCAGCAGACACAGCAGAGGAGGCCACTGAGGACTGGCTGCCAGAACAGGCCTCAGTGTCGGCGGCAGGAGTTGCAGAGGGGGGAGGAGCAGTGCGTTTCCGCACTCCTGCTGGTGCTGCTGGAGGAGCAGGAGGGCGGGTGGCTGCTGTTGCTGCTGCTGCTGAAGGCTGTGCAGTGATGGGTGTGGTGCCACTGCCAGCACCAGATGCCTTCAGCCTCTGGAACTCCTCATGCTGGTGGAAATGTTTAGCAGCAAGGTGGTTGATGAGCGAGCTGGTGCTGAACTTTAAGGGGTCTGCACCTCTGCTCAACTTCCGCTGACAGTGGTTGCAAGTGGCGTACTTGCTGTACACTGTGGGCATGGTGAAAAAGCGCCAGATTGGTGACAAAAACAACCCCCTACGGCATGGAACCGCTGCTGCCTGTCTCCCTGTGGTGGTTGGGGGGGGGGCTTGGGTGCGGCTGGTGGTGGTACTGGCAGATGCTGCTGCTGCTGCTGCTGAGCCTGAGACACCAGCAGGCTGGGGGACCTGCCTACTGCTGCCAATGCTTGCAATGATGCGCCTCCTTGCAAGGCCCACAAGCGCATCCTCCTCCTCCTCCTCAGAGCTGCTGATGACGACATCCCCTGGAGCTGGTGGCACCCAGTCTCTGTCTGTCACCGTGTCATCATCATCCTCCCCCTCCTGAAACATGTCCTGCTGGGATGATGACCCCCCAAACTCCTCTCCTGATGCATTAATGGGCTGCTTGACTGTCGCCACAGTCTTGCTATCCAATCCCTCATCCCCCAAAGTGCCCATCAGCATCCCCTCCTCCAAATCGCCAACAACAGCAGACAATTGACTCATCATGCCTGGGGTAAAAAGACTGCTGAGTGACAGGTCGGCGACTGACGGTGAACTGGCCTCCTCCCCAGGCCCTGCTGGGCGGCTGCTGCGAACAGGGGTGGTGGTGGTGGTGGTGGTGAGGGTGGAGACCTCGGATGTAGAGCTGATGGCGGGCTGCTCATCCTCCGTCATCAGTTGCACCACAGTGTCTGCATCCTTTTCCTCAATGGGACGTTTCCGACCCGGCTGGAGGAAAATCGGAGCAGGTGCTACACGCTGCTGCTGCTGTGTCTCTGCAGCGTGAGTTGCAGATGCTCCTGCTGGGCAGCGCCCAAGGCGTCCACGGCCAGTGGCTATAGGAGGAATGTTAGCCACTGACGCTGCTGCTGCTGCTGCGGAACTGTGCATGGTGGCGCGGCCGCGCCCGCGGCTTGCCACAATGCTGCTCCCTCTCCTCCTGATTCCCTTGCTGCCCTTCCCCTTGCCCAAACCGCGCTGGCTGCCACTTCCAGACATCTTCGATGTTTTGGGCGTAAACACAAAAGTTTTTTAAAAGGGCGGGTGAAAAGTGGGGTACTTTAATGGAGTGGGTTGGTGGGCGAGGTGACTGAGTGAGTGTCTAGTACAGTAAGTAAGTAGTAACAGAGTCAGTAAGTACAACTAGAAGTTACAATAATCAGTAGTAATAATCACAAGGAAATAGAGTGTGTGTACACAGACAGTGAGTGAGTGCACGCACACGCAGGAGCTAGTAGCCTATGAACAGTGACAGTGAGTGTCCTAGTACAGTTACAGTATATAACTATTCAGAAGGAAATAGAGTGTGTGTACACTACAGTACACAGACAGTGAGTGCACGCACACGCAGGAGCTAGTAGCCTATGAACAGTGTCAGTGAGTGAGTGTCCTAGTACAGTTACAGTATATAACTATTCAGAAGGAAATAGAGTGTGTGTACAGTACACAGACAGTGAGTGCACGCACACGCAGGAGCTAGTAGCCTATGAACAGTGACAGTGAGTGTCCTAGTACAGTTACAGTATATAACTATTCAGAAGGAAATAGAGTGTGTGTACAGTACACAGACAGTGAGTGCACGCACACGCAGGAGCTAGTAGCCTATGAACAGTGACAGTGAGTGTCCTAGTACAGTTACAGTATATAACTATTCAGAAGGAAATAGAGTGTGTGTACACTACAGTACACAGACAGTGAGTGCACGCACACGCAGGAGCTAGTAGCCTATGAACAGTGTCAGTGAGTGAGTGTCCTAGTACAGTTACAGTATATAACTATTCAGAAGGAAATAGAGTGTGTGTACAGTACACAGACAGTGAGTGCACGCACACGCAGGAGCTAGTAGCCTATGAACAGTGACAGTGAGTGTCCTAGTACAGTTACAGTATATAACTATTCAGAAGGAAATAGAGTGAGTGTACAGTACACAGACAGTGAGTGCACGCATACGCAGGAGCTAGTAGCCTATGAACAGTGACAGTGAGTGTCCTAGTACAGTTACAGTATATAACTATTCAGAAGGAAATAGAGTGTGTGTACACTACAGTACACAGACAGTGAGTGCACGCACACGCAGGAGCTAGTAGCCTATGAACAGTGTCAGTAAGTGAGTGTCCTAGTACAGTTACAGTATATAACTATTCAGAAGGAAATAGAGTGTGTGTACAGTACACAGACAGTGAGTGCACGCACACGCAGGAGCTAGTAGCCTATGAACAGTGACAGTGAGTGTCCTAGTACAGTTACAGTATATAACTATTCAGAAGGAAATAGAGTGTGTGTACAGTACACAGACAGTGAGTGCACGCACACGCAGGAGCTAGTAGCCGATGAACAGTGACAGTGAGTGTCCTAGTACAGTTACAGTATATAACTATTCAGAAGGAAATAGAGTGTGTGTACAGTACACAGACAGTGAGTGCACGCACACGCAGGAGCTAGTAGCCTATGAACAGTGACAGTGAGTGTCCTAGTACAGTTACAGTATATTACTATTCAGAAGGAAATAGAGTGTGTGTACACTACAGTACACAGACAGTGAGTGCACGCACACGCAGGAGCTAGTAGCCTATGAACAGTGTCAGTGAGTGAGTGTCCTAGTACAGTTACAGTATATAACTATTCAGAAGGAAATAGAGTGTGTGTACAGTACACAGACAGTGAGTGCACGCACACGCAGGAGCTAGTAGCCTATGAACAGTGACAGTGAGTGTCCTAGTACAGTTACAGTATATAACTATTCAGAGGGAAATAGAGTGTGTGTACAGTACACAGACAGTGAGTGCACGCACACGCAGGAGCTAGTAGCCTATGAACAGTGACAGTGAGTGTCCTAGTACAGTTACAGTATATAACTATTCAGAAGGAAATAGAGTGTGTGTACACTACAGTACACAGACAGTGAGTGCACGCACACGCAGGAGCTAGTAGCCTATGAACAGTGTCAGTGAGTGAGTGTCCTAGTACAGTTACAGTATATAACTATTCAGAAGGAAATAGAGTGTGTGTACAGTACACAGACAGTGAGTGCACGCACACGCAGGAGCTAGTAGCCTATGAACAGTGACAGTGAGTGTCCTAGTACAGTTACAGTATATAACTATTCAGAAGGAAATAGAGTGTGTGTACACTACAGTACACAGACAGTGAGTGCACGCACACGCAGGAGCTAGTAGCCTATGAACAGTGTCAGTGAGTGAGTGTCCTAGTACAGTTACAGTATATAACTATTCAGAAGGAAATAGAGTGTGTGTACAGTACACAGACAGTGAGTGCACGCACACGCAGGAGCTAGTAGCCTATGAACAGTGACAGTGAGTGTCCTAGTACAGTTACAGTATATAACTATTCAGAAGGAAATAGAGTGTGTGTACAGTACACAGACAGTGAGTGCACGCACACGCAGGAGCTAGTAGCCTATGAACAGTGACAGTGAGTGTCCTAGTACAGTTACAGTATATAACTATTCAGAAGGAAATAGAGTGTGTGTACACTACAGTACACAGACAGTGAGTGCACGCACACGCAGGAGCTAGTAGCCTATGAACAGTGTCAGTGAGTGAGTGTCCTAGTACAGTTACAGTATATAACTATTCAGAAGGAAATAGAGTGTGTGTACAGTACACAGACAGTGAGTGCACGCACACGCAGGAGCTAGTAGCCTATGAACAGTGACAGTGAGTGTCCTAGTACAGTTACAGTATATAACTATTCAGAAGGAAATAGAGTGTGTGTACAGTACACAGACAGTGAGTGCACGCACACGCAGGAGCTAGTAGCCGATGAACAGTGACAGTGAGTGTCCTAGTACAGTTACAGTATATAACTATTCAGAAGGAAATAGAGTGTGTGTACAGTACACAGACAGTGAGTGCACGCACACGCAGGAGCTAGTAGCCTATGAACAGTGACAGTGAGTGTCCTAGTACAGTTACAGTATATTACTATTCAGAAGGAAATAGAGTGTGTGTACACTACAGTACACAGACAGTGAGTGCACGCACACGCAGGAGCTAGTAGCCTATGAACAGTGTCAGTGAGTGAGTGTCCTAGTACAGTTACAGTATATAACTATTCAGAAGGAAATAGAGTGTGTGTACAGTACACAGACAGTGAGTGCACGCACACGCAGGAGCTAGTAGCCTATGAACAGTGACAGTGAGTGTCCTAGTACAGTTACAGTATATAACTATTCAGAAGGAAATAGAGTGTGTGTACAGTACACAGACAGTGAGTGCACGCACACGCAGGAGCTAGTAGCCTATGAACAGTGACAGTGAGTGTCCTAGTACAGTTACAGTATATAACTATTCAGAAGGAAATAGAGTGTGTGTACACTACAGTACACAGACAGTGAGTGCACGCACACGCAGGAGCTAGTAGCCTATGAACAGTGTCAGTGAGTGAGTGTCCTAGTACAGTTACAGTATATAACTATTCAGAAGGAAATAGAGTGTGTGTACAGTACACAGACAGTGAGTGCACGCACACGCAGGAGCTAGTAGCCTATGAACAGTGACAGTGAGTGTCCTAGTACAGTTACAGTATATAACTATTCAGAAGGAAATAGAGTGTGTGTACACTACAGTACACAGACAGTGAGTGCACGCACACGCAGGAGCTAGTAGCCTATGAACAGTGTCAGTGAGTGAGTGTCCTAGTACAGTTACAGTATATAACTATTCAGAAGGAAATAGAGTGTGTGTACAGTACACAGACAGTGAGTGCACGCACACGCAGGAGCTAGTAGCCTATGAACAGTGACAGTGACTGTCCTAGTACAGTTACAGTATATAACTATTCAGAAGGAAATAGAGTGTGTGTACAGTACACAGACAGTGAGTGCACGCACACGCAGGAGCTAGTAGCCTATGAACAGTGACAGTGAGTGTGCTAGTACAGTTACAGTATATAACTATTCAGAAGGAAATAGAGTGTGTGTACACTACAGTACACAGACAGTGAGTGCACGCACACGCAGGAGCTAGTAGCCTATGAACAGTGTCAGTGAGTGAGTGTCCTAGTACAGTTACAGTATATAACTATTCAGAAGGAAATAGAGTGTGTGTACAGTACACAGACAGTGAGTGCATGCACACGCAGGAGCTAGTAGCCTATGAACAGTGACAGTGAGTGTCCTAGTACAGTTACAGTATATAACTATTCAGAAGGAAATAGAGTGTGTGTACAGTACACAGACAGTGAGTGCATGCACACGCAGGAGCTAGTAGCCTATGAACAGTGACAGTGAGTGTCCTAGTACAGTTACAGTATATAACTATTCAGAAGGAAATAGAGTGTGTGTACAGTACACAGACAGTGAGTGCACGCACACGCAGGAGCTAGTAGCCTATGAACAGTGACAGTGAGTGTCCTAGTACAGTTACAGTATATAACTATTCAGAAGGAAATAGAGTGTGTGTACACTACAGTACACAGACAGTGAGTGCACGCACACGCAGGAGCTAGTAGCCTATGAACAGTGTCAGTGAGTGAGTGTCCTAGTACAGTTACAGTATATAACTATTCAGAAGGAAATAGAGTGTGTGTACAGTACACAGACAGTGAGTGCACGCACACGCAGGAGCTAGTAGCCTATGAACAGTGACAGTGAGTGTCCTAGTACAGTTACAGTATATAACTATTCAGAAGGAAATAGAGTGTGTGTACAGTACACAGACAGTGAGTGCACGCACACGCAGGAGCTAGTAGCCGATGAACAGTGACAGTGAGTGTCCTAGTACAGTTACAGTATATAACTATTCAGAAGGAAATAGAGTGTGTGTACACTACAGTACACAGACAGTGAGTGCACGCACACGCAGGAGCTAGTAGCCTATGAACAGTGTCAGTGAGTGAGTGTCCTAGTACAGTTACAGTATATAACTATTCAGAAGGAAATAGAGTGTGTGTACAGTACACAGACAGTGAGTGCACGCACACGCAGGAGCTAGTAGCCTATGAACAGTGACAGTGACTGTCCTAGTACAGTTACAGTATATAACTATTCAGAAGGAAATAGAGTGTGTGTACAGTACACAGACAGTGAGTGCACGCACACGCAGGAGCTAGTAGCCTATGAACAGTGACAGTGAGTGAGTGTCCTAGTACAGTTACAGTATATAACTATTCAGAAGGAAATAGAGTGTGTGTACAGTACACAGACAGTGAGTGCACGCACACGCAGGAGCTAGTAGCCTATGAACAGTGACAGTGAGTGTCCTAGTACAGTTACAGTATATAACTATTCAGAAGGAAATAGAGTGTGTGTACAGTACACAGACAGTGAGTGCACGCACACGCAGGAGCTAGTAGCCTATGAACAGTGACAGTGAGTGTCCTAGTACAGTTACAGTATATAACTATTCAGAAGGAAATAGAGTGTGTGTACACTACAGTACACAGACAGTGAGTGCACGCACACGCAGGAGCTAGTAGCCTATGAACAGTGTCAGTGAGTGAGTGTCCTAGTACAGTTACAGTATATAACTATTCAGAAGGAAATAGAGTGTGTGTACAGTACACAGACAGTGAGTGCACGCACACGCAGGAGCTAGTAGCCTATGAACAGTGACAGTGAGTGTCCTAGTACAGTTACAGTATATAACTATTCAGAAGGAAATAGAGTGTGTGTACACTACAGTACACAGACAGTGAGTGCACGCACACGCAGGAGCTAGTAGCCTATGAACAGTGTCAGTGAGTGAGTGTCCTAGTACAGTTACAGTATATAACTATTCAGAAGGAAATAGAGTGTGTGTACAGTACACAGACAGTGAGTGCACGCACACGCAGGAGCTAGTAGCCTATGAACAGTGACAGTGAGTGTCCTAGTACAGTTACAGTATATAACTATTCAGAAGGAAATAGAGTGTGTGTACAGTACACAGACAGTGAGTGCACGCACACGCAGGAGCTAGTAGCCTATGAACAGTGACAGTGAGTGTCCTAGTACAGTTACAGTATATAACTATTCAGAAGGAAATAGAGTGTGTGTACACTACAGTACACAGACAGTGAGTGCACGCACACGCAGGAGCTAGTAGCCTATGAACAGTGTCAGTGAGTGAGTGTCCTAGTACAGTTACAGTATATAACTATTCAGAAGGAAATAGAGTGTGTGTACAGTACACAGACAGTGAGTGCACGCACACGCAGGAGCTAGTAGCCTATGAACAGTGACAGTGAGTGTCCTAGTACAGTTACAGTATATAACTATTCAGAAGGAAATAGAGTGTGTGTACAGTACACAGACAGTGAGTGCACGCACACGCAGGAGCTAGTAGCCGATGAACAGTGACAGTGAGTGTCCTAGTACAGTTACAGTATATAACTATTCAGAAGGAAATAGAGTGTGTGTACAGTACACAGACAGTGAGTGCACGCACACGCAGGAGCTAGTAGCCTATGAACAGTGACAGTGAGTGTCCTAGTACAGTTACAGTATATTACTATTCAGAAGGAAATAGAGTGTGTGTACACTACAGTACACAGACAGTGAGTGCACGCACACGCAGGAGCTAGTAGCCTATGAACAGTGTCAGTGAGTGAGTGTCCTAGTACAGTTACAGTATATAACTATTCAGAAGGAAATAGAGTGTGTGTACAGTACACAGACAGTGAGTGCACGCACACGCAGGAGCTAGTAGCCTATGAACAGTGACAGTGAGTGTCCTAGTACAGTTACAGTATATAACTATTCAGAAGGAAATAGAGTGTGTGTACAGTACACAGACAGTGAGTGCACGCACACGCAGGAGCTAGTAGCCTATGAACAGTGACAGTGAGTGTCCTAGTACAGTTACAGTATATAACTATTCAGAAGGAAATAGAGTGTGTGTACACTACAGTACACAGACAGTGAGTGCACGCACACGCAGGAGCTAGTAGCCTATGAACAGTGTCAGTGAGTGAGTGTCCTAGTACAGTTACAGTATATAACTATTCAGAAGGAAATAGAGTGTGTGTACAGTACACAGACAGTGAGTGCACGCACACGCAGGAGCTAGTAGCCTATGAACAGTGACAGTGAGTGTCCTAGTACAGTTACAGTATATAACTATTCAGAAGGAAATAGAGTGTGTGTACACTACAGTACACAGACAGTGAGTGCACGCACACGCAGGAGCTAGTAGCCTATGAACAGTGTCAGTGAGTGAGTGTCCTAGTACAGTTACAGTATATAACTATTCAGAAGGAAATAGAGTGTGTGTACAGTACACAGACAGTGAGTGCACGCACACGCAGGAGCTAGTAGCCTATGAACAGTGACAGTGACTGTCCTAGTACAGTTACAGTATATAACTATTCAGAAGGAAATAGAGTGTGTGTACAGTACACAGACAGTGAGTGCACGCACACGCAGGAGCTAGTAGCCTATGAACAGTGACAGTGAGTGTCCTAGTACAGTTACAGTATATAACTATTCAGAAGGAAATAGAGTGTGTGTACACTACAGTACACAGACAGTGAGTGCACGCACACGCAGGAGCTAGTAGCCTATGAACAGTGTCAGTGAGTGAGTGTCCTAGTACAGTTACAGTATATAACTATTCAGAAGGAAATAGAGTGTGTGTACAGTACACAGACAGTGAGTGCATGCACACGCAGGAGCTAGTAGCCTATGAACAGTGACAGTGAGTGTCCTAGTACAGTTACAGTATATAACTATTCAGAAGGAAATAGAGTGTGTGTACAGTACACAGACAGTGAGTGCACGCACACGCAGGAGCTAGTAGCCTATGAACAGTGACAGTGAGTGTCCTAGTACAGTTACAGTATATAACTATTCAGAAGGAAATAGAGTGTGTGTACAGTACACAGACAGTGAGTGCACGCACACGCAGGAGCTAGTAGCCTATGAACAGTGACAGTGAGTGTCCTAGTACAGTTACAGTATATAACTATTCAGAAGGAAATAGAGTGTGTGTACACTACAGTACACAGACAGTGAGTGCACGCACACGCAGGAGCTAGTAGCCTATGAACAGTGTCAGTGAGTGAGTGTCCTAGTACAGTTACAGTATATAACTATTCAGAAGGAAATAGAGTGTGTGTACAGTACACAGACAGTGAGTGCACGCACACGCAGGAGCTAGTAGCCTATGAACAGTGACAGTGAGTGTCCTAGTACAGTTACAGTATATAACTATTCAGAAGGAAATAGAGTGTGTGTACAGTACACAGACAGTGAGTGCACGCACACGCAGGAGCTAGTAGCCGATGAACAGTGACAGTGAGTGTCCTAGTACAGTTACAGTATATAACTATTCAGAAGGAAATAGAGTGTGTGTACAGTACACAGACAGTGAGTGCACGCACACGCAGGAGCTAGTAGCCTATGAACAGTGACAGTGAGTGTCCTAGTACAGTTACAGTATATTACTATTCAGAAGGAAATAGAGTGTGTGTACACTACAGTACACAGACAGTGAGTGCACGCACACGCAGGAGCTAGTAGCCTATGAACAGTGTCAGTGAGTGAGTGTCCTAGTACAGTTACAGTATATAACTATTCAGAAGGAAATAGAGTGTGTGTACAGTACACAGACAGTGAGTGCACGCACACGCAGGAGCTAGTAGCCTATGAACAGTGACAGTGAGTGTCCTAGTACAGTTACAGTATATAACTATTCAGAAGGAAATAGAGTGTGTGTACAGTACACAGACAGTGAGTGCACGCACACGCAGGAGCTAGTAGCCTATGAACAGTGACAGTGAGTGTCCTAGTACAGTTACAGTATATAACTATTCAGAAGGAAATAGAGTGTGTGTACACTACAGTACACAGACAGTGAGTGCACGCACACGCAGGAGCTAGTAGCCTATGAACAGTGTCAGTGAGTGAGTGTCCTAGTACAGTTACAGTATATAACTATTCAGAAGGAAATAGAGTGTGTGTACAGTACACAGACAGTGAGTGCACGCACACGCAGGAGCTAGTAGCCTATGAACAGTGACAGTGAGTGTCCTAGTACAGTTACAGTATATAACTATTCAGAAGGAAATAGAGTGTGTGTACACTACAGTACACAGACAGTGAGTGCACGCACACGCAGGAGCTAGTAGCCTATGAACAGTGTCAGTGAGTGAGTGTCCTAGTACAGTTACAGTATATAACTATTCAGAAGGAAATAGAGTGTGTGTACAGTACACAGACAGTGAGTGCACGCACACGCAGGAGCTAGTAGCCTATGAACAGTGACAGTGACTGTCCTAGTACAGTTACAGTATATAACTATTCAGAAGGAAATAGAGTGTGTGTACAGTACACAGACAGTGAGTGCACGCACACGCAGGAGCTAGTAGCCTATGAACAGTGACAGTGAGTGTCCTAGTACAGTTACAGTATATAACTATTCAGAAGGAAATAGAGTGTGTGTACACTACAGTACACAGACAGTGAGTGCACGCACACGCAGGAGCTAGTAGCCTATGAACAGTGTCAGTGAGTGAGTGTCCTAGTACAGTTACAGTATATAACTATTCAGAAGGAAATAGAGTGTGTGTACACTACAGTACACAGACAGTGAGTGCACGCACACGCAGGAGCTAGTAGCCTATGAACAGTGACAGTCAGTGAGTGTCCTAGTACAGTTACAGTATATAACTATTCAGAAGGAAATAGAGTGTGTGTACAGTACACAGACAGTGAGTGCACGCACACGCAGGAGCTAGTAGCCTATGAACAGTGACAGTGAGTGTCCTAGTACAGTTACAGTATATAACTATTCAGAAGGAAATAGAGTGTGTGTACACTACAGTACACAGACAGTGAGTGCACGCACACGCAGGAGCTAGTAGCCTATGAACAGTGTCAGTGAGTGAGTGTCCTAGTACAGTTACAGTATATAACTATTCAGAAGGAAATAGAGTGTGTGTACAGTACACAGACAGTGAGTGCATGCACACGCAGGAGCTAGTAGCCTATGAACAGTGACAGTGAGTGTCCTAGTACAGTTACAGTATATAACTATTCAGAAGGAAATAGAGTGTGTGTACAGTACACAGACAGTGAGTGCACGCACACGCAGGAGCTAGTAGCCTATGAACAGTGACAGTGAGTGTCCTAGTACAGTTACAGTATATAACTATTCAGAAGGAAATAGAGTGTGTGTACACTACAGTACACAGACAGTGAGTGCACGCACACGCAGGAGCAAGTAGCCTATGAACAGTGTCAGTGAGTGAGTGTCCTAGTACAGTTACAGTATATAACTATTCAGAAGGAAATAGAGTGTGTGTACACTACAGTACACAGACAGTGAGTGCACGCACACGCAGGAGCTAGTAGCCTATGAACAGTGACAGTCAGTGAGTGTCCTAGTACAGTTACAGTATATAACTATTCAGAAGGAAATAGAGTGTGTGTACAGTACACAGACAGTGAGTGCACGCACACGCAGGAGCTAGTAGCCTATGAACAGTGACAGTGAGTGTCCTAGTACAGTTACAGTATATAACTATTCAGAAGGAAATAGAGTGTGTGTACAGTACACAGACAGTGAGTGCACGCACACGCAGGAGCTAGTAGCCTATGAACAGTGACAGTGAGTGTCCTAGTACAGTTACAGTATATAACTATTCAGAAGGAAATAGAGTGTGTGTACACTACAGTACACAGACAGTGAGTGCACGCACACGCAGGAGCTAGTAGCCTATGAACAGTGTCAGTGAGTGAGTGTCCTAGTACAGTTACAGTATATAACTATTCAGAAGGAAATAGAGTGTGTGTACAGTACACAGACAGTGAGTGCACGCACACGCAGGAGCTAGTAGCCTATGAACAGTGACAGTGAGTGTCCTAGTACAGTTACAGTATATAACTATTCAGAAGGAAATAGAGTGTGTGTACACTACAGTACACAGACAGTGAGTGCACGCACACGCAGGAGCTAGTAGCCTATGAACAGTGTCAGTGAGTGAGTGTCCTAGTACAGTTACAGTATATAACTATTCAGAAGGAAATAGAGTGTGTGTACAGTACACAGACAGTGAGTGCACGCACACGCAGGAGCTAGTAGCCTATGAACAGTGACAGTGACTGTCCTAGTACAGTTACAGTATATAACTATTCAGAAGGAAATAGAGTGTGTGTACAGTACACAGACAGTGAGTGCACGCACACGCAGGAGCTAGTAGCCTATGAACAGTGACAGTGAGTGTCCTAGTACAGTTACAGTATATAACTATTCAGAAGGAAATAGAGTGTGTGTACACTACAGTACACAGACAGTGAGTGCACGCACACGCAGGAGCTAGTAGCCTATGAACAGTGTCAGTGAGTGAGTGTCCTAGTACAGTTACAGTATATAACTATTCAGAAGGAAATAGAGTGTGTGTACAGTACACAGACAGTGAGTGCATGCACACGCAGGAGCTAGTAGCCTATGAACAGTGACAGTGAGTGTCCTAGTACAGTTACAGTATATAACTATTCAGAAGGAAATAGAGTGTGTGTACAGTACACAGACAGTGAGTGCACGCACACGCAGGAGCTAGTAGCCTATGAACAGTGACAGTGAGTGTCCTAGTACAGTTACAGTATATAACTATTCAGAAGGAAATAGAGTGTGTGTACAGTACACAGACAGTGAGTGCACGCACACGCAGGAGCTAGTAGCCTATGAACAGTGACAGTGAGTGTCCTAGTACAGTTACAGTATATAACTATTCAGAAGGAAATAGAGTGTGTGTACACTACAGTACACAGACAGTGAGTGCACGCACACGCAGGAGCTAGTAGCCTATGAACAGTGTCAGTGAGTGAGTGTCCTAGTACAGTTACAGTATATAACTATTCAGAAGGAAATAGAGTGTGTGTACAGTACACAGACAGTGAGTGCACGCACACGCAGGAGCTAGTAGCCTATGAACAGTGACAGTGAGTGTCCTAGTACAGTTACAGTATATAACTATTCAGAAGGAAATAGAGTGTGTGTACAGTACACAGACAGTGAGTGCACGCACACGCAGGAGCTAGTAGCCGATGAACAGTGACAGTGAGTGTCCTAGTACAGTTACAGTATATAACTATTCAGAAGGAAATAGAGTGTGTGTACAGTACACAGACAGTGAGTGCACGCACACGCAGGAGCTAGTAGCCTATGAACAGTGACAGTGAGTGTCCTAGTACAGTTACAGTATATTACTATTCAGAAGGAAATAGAGTGTGTGTACACTACAGTACACAGACAGTGAGTGCACGCACACGCAGGAGCTAGTAGCCTATGAACAGTGTCAGTGAGTGAGTGTCCTAGTACAGTTACAGTATATAACTATTCAGAAGGAAATAGAGTGTGTGTACAGTACACAGACAGTGAGTGCACGCACACGCAGGAGCTAGTAGCCTATGAACAGTGACAGTGAGTGTCCTAGTACAGTTACAGTATATAACTATTCAGAAGGAAATAGAGTGTGTGTACAGTACACAGACAGTGAGTGCACGCACACGCAGGAGCTAGTAGCCTATGAACAGTGACAGTGAGTGTCCTAGTACAGTTACAGTATATAACTATTCAGAAGGAAATAGAGTGTGTGTACACTACAGTACACAGACAGTGAGTGCACGCACACGCAGGAGCTAGTAGCCTATGAACAGTGTCAGTGAGTGAGTGTCCTAGTACAGTTACAGTATATAACTATTCAGAAGGAAATAGAGTGTGTGTACAGTACACAGACAGTGAGTGCACGCACACGCAGGAGCTAGTAGCCTATGAACAGTGACAGTGAGTGTCCTAGTACAGTTACAGTATATAACTATTCAGAAGGAAATAGAGTGTGTGTACACTACAGTACACAGACAGTGAGTGCACGCACACGCAGGAGCTAGTAGCCTATGAACAGTGTCAGTGAGTGAGTGTCCTAGTACAGTTACAGTATATAACTATTCAGAAGGAAATAGAGTGTGTGTACAGTACACAGACAGTGAGTGCACGCACACGCAGGAGCTAGTAGCCTATGAACAGTGACAGTGACTGTCCTAGTACAGTTACAGTATATAACTATTCAGAAGGAAATAGAGTGTGTGTACAGTACACAGACAGTGAGTGCACGCACACGCAGGAGCTAGTAGCCTATGAACAGTGACAGTGAGTGTCCTAGTACAGTTACAGTATATAACTATTCAGAAGGAAATAGAGTGTGTGTACACTACAGTACACAGACAGTGAGTGCACGCACACGCAGGAGCTAGTAGCCTATGAACAGTGTCAGTGAGTGAGTGTCCTAGTACAGTTACAGTATATAACTATTCAGAAGGAAATAGAGTGTGTGTACACTACAGTACACAGACAGTGAGTGCACGCACACGCAGGAGCTAGTAGCCTATGAACAGTGACAGTCAGTGAGTGTCCTAGTACAGTTACAGTATATAACTATTCAGAAGGAAATAGAGTGTGTGTACAGTACACAGACAGTGAGTGCACGCACACGCAGGAGCTAGTAGCCTATGAACAGTGACAGTGAGTGTCCTAGTACAGTTACAGTATATAACTATTCAGAAGGAAATAGAGTGTGTGTACACTACAGTACACAGACAGTGAGTGCACGCACACGCAGGAGCTAGTAGCCTATGAACAGTGTCAGTGAGTGAGTGTCCTAGTACAGTTACAGTATATAACTATTCAGAAGGAAATAGAGTGTGTGTACAGTACACAGACAGTGAGTGCATGCACACGCAGGAGCTAGTAGCCTATGAACAGTGACAGTGAGTGTCCTAGTACAGTTACAGTATATAACTATTCAGAAGGAAATAGAGTGTGTGTACAGTACACAGACAGTGAGTGCACGCACACGCAGGAGCTAGTAGCCTATGAACAGTGACAGTGAGTGTCCTAGTACAGTTACAGTATATAACTATTCAGAAGGAAATAGAGTGTGTGTACACTACAGTACACAGACAGTGAGTGCACGCACACGCAGGAGCAAGTAGCCTATGAACAGTGTCAGTGAGTGAGTGTCCTAGTACAGTTACAGTATATAACTATTCAGAAGGAAATAGAGTGTGTGTACACTACAGTACACAGACAGTGAGTGCACGCACACGCAGGAGCTAGTAGCCTATGAACAGTGACAGTCAGTGAGTGTCCTAGTACAGTTACAGTATATAACTATTCAGAAGGAAATAGAGTGTGTGTACAGTACACAGACAGTGAGTGCACGCACACGCAGGAGCTAGTAGCCTATGAACAGTGACAGTGAGTGTCCTAGTACAGTTACAGTATATAACTATTCAGAAGGAAATAGAGTGTGTGTACACTACAGTACACAGACAGTGAGTGCACGCACACGCATGAACTAGTAGCCTATGAACAGTGTGAGTGAGTGAGTGTCCTAGTACAGTTACAGTATATAACTATTCAGAAGGAAATAGAGTGTGTGTACAGTACACAGACAGTGAGTGCACGCACACGCAGGAGCTAGTAGCCTATGAACAGTGACAGTGAGTGTCCTAGTACAGTTACAGTATATAACTATTCAGAAGGAAATAGAGTGTGTGTACAGTACACAGACAGTGAGTGCATGCACACGCAGGAGCTAGTAGCCTATGAACAGTGACAGTGAGTGTCCTAGTACAGTTACAGTATATAACTATTCAGAAGGAAATAGAGTGTGTGTACACTACAGTACACAGACAGTGAGTGCACGCACACGCAGGTGCTAGTAGCCTATGAACAGTGTCAGTGAGTGAGTGTCCTAGTACAGTTACAGTATATAACTATTCAGAAGGAAATAGAGTGTGTGTACAGTACACAGACAGTGAGTGCACGTACACGCAGGAGCTAGTAGCCTATGAACAGTGACAGTCAGTGAGTGTCCTAGTACAGTTACAGTATATAACTATTCAGAAGGAAAAAGAGTGTGTGTACAGTACACAGACAGTGAGTGCACGCACACGCAGGAGCTAGTAGCCTATGAACAGTGACTGAGTGAATGTCCTAGTACAGTTACAGTATATAACTACAATACAAAATACAATCAATCAGTACTAAAGGACAGCAGAAATACTGGTATAGATGAGAAATAAACAGAGGACAGGAGAGAACAGCTGCCCACACAGGCAAGGCCCTGAGGCCTAAAGCTGTAAGCCTGCAGCAGCTGTCTGAGTCTCTCTCTATGTAACACAAAAGCTACTAACTAAAATACAATGTCTATCTAACTAACAACAATATAGGTGTATATAGGAGGTGTATGTGGGCAAAAACGCTAGGTAAATGACCACAATAAAGCTCTTGCTAAGCCAACGCACAAAGGAGCAGATCTCTCTCTGTGCAAAGTCGGGCAAGGACAGAGAAACGGAACATGGCGGCCGCTATTTATAGGGTAGGGGCTGGCCAGGGTTTCCTCAGTGATTGGCTGCCGTCAGAGGGCCTGGGAGCCCTCTGATTGGCTCTAAGGACATCAATCTGGGCTATGACGCTATTCGAGCTCGGTATTCGAGCTCGAATAGCGCTGTTTTGCTCGAATAGCGCGAATAGTGAATGGGCTATTCGAGTTCACTCGAATAGCCCATTCGAATAGCTCCAGCTATTCGGAGCTCGAATACCGAGCTCGAATAGCTGAAAAATAGCTCGAATATTCGAGCTACTCGAATATTCGAGCTCTGCTGAGCACCACTGTTTCTGCCTGCTCCCTTTTGGTACTGCGATTATTTGTATATTATTCCTGTATATATTATCCAGTATATACTGTACTGTATATGTATATATATTAGTTAGCTAGATTATATAGATAGGGTCCTTGGGGTGTTGCACATTTATTTGTATGGTAAATGCTCTGTATATAGTGGGTAGTGCATGTGGTTTGCATCTGCTCTGTATATAGCGTGTGGTGCAAGTGATTTGCATCTTATTTGCATTTATCTGTTTGTTTGCATGATCCGGTCACAATAAACCATTATTGCACATTATTCCTTGTTTCAGAGTCTGTGTTGCTGCACATTGTGGTCATCACCCGTTCCTCCGTTCAGGTTTGTAACAAAGGGCGATATACAGGAAGTAAGCACTTCCTGTATATCGCGTTACCAGGGGAACCGCTATCGTGTTTCCTCTTCACAGCAGCTGTGTCACGCTGCTGTGACAGGCTGATCTGAATTGCGAAAGTCTTCTATGATGAGAAGAGAGAGCCCGGGGAGGCACATAGAGGAAGTGGCCACCGCCGCCAGGTAACAGAGCGGCTGCCGTGAGAAGGGAGGGGGGAGCGAGCATGAGCAGGATGCCGTGGAGAGGCAGGAAGGACAGTCAGGATGCTGCCCCAGGGCCCATTGCTGCCTGAGGAACCTGCCTCACTTGGCATCATGGGCCACCCAGCACTTTCCAAGTCCTATCCCATAGAGCCATATTAATCCATACTATGCATTGATGAGGACCAAGAAGTCCAAAACAGGCTGCATGCATGTTGAATTGATGTGGCTCTGTAAAATGTGTAAGCTATAGGCTTGCTATACACCAACTATTGCAGATGTGTACCTTTCTGGGGCATAAACAGATGGTTTTCATATTCAGGACTCAGGAGTGAGTCATCATGGAAAATCACAGAAGCTCACTTAAAGCTGAATTATCGCAAATACCTTTTGTTTTAGGAAGGCAAAATTACATTTAACTTTGCTTTTTGATAGAGGATTGTTTGGGCACTTTTAGGCATTTTAGGCCTTTATACCTTCCAGGTGGTTCTGGATCACCATGAGTCATCTGGGTATTAATTAGTACTGGTTCAAGCCCTATCCCATTGAGCCACAATAATCCATGTCAAGCACTGATGAGGACCAAAAAGTCTGAAACAGACTGTATGCATGTTGGATTGCTGTCCTCTTACAGGACTCAAAGTGCATAGATATGTCTAAGATCAGTACATGGTAGCAAGCGGAACTTTGTTACAGAGGAAATAGTCAGGTGTTCATAAGTATCAGACTACACAGGTGGCTTTTCAGTTTGGACTTCAATGCTTCCAGGGATGGAGATGCCCTGATTGGGTGTGGCAGGGAGTTCCATAGTGTAGAAGTGTAGGGGCAGCATGACAGCAGGCTCTGTCTCCTTTGAGGTGGACTCTGGGGGTGACCACATTATTAGATGCTTTTAATCTAAGATTGTGGGAGGTATGATGAAGTTGCAACAAGTCCTTCAGGTAGCCAGTGCCAAGATTGTGCAAGGATTTCAATATCAATAAGCCAATCTTAAATAGAATTATCCATTTTATCGGTAGCCATTGGAGTGAGCGAAGGATCCATGTTATGTGGCAATGGCAGGGTTGGCTTGTTAACGGCCTTACAGTTTTGCAAGCAGTGCAGATCTTTGCTTGGAAGGCCTGTATAGAGAACATTGTAGTAGTCCAACCATGATGTGATAAAGGCATGAACTGGGGTTGAAAGATCTGCTTGAGGTATGAGATGCTTTATTTGTTCCTTAGGAGAAATAAGGACTGAGGTTTGATTCCTGAAGCTTTATTCCCCATCCGTCAGTACACCCAGGCTGTGCTCAAAGTCTGAGTTGTTCAGGTCTGAACTTCATATCCTTAATGGTGCCAGCTGAGACTGAAGCTGCTTTGCTCTCGAATGCTAACCTCTGATAACAAGTTTTGTTAGCTTTTACCCAGTTATCATGGATCCACTCCTGAAGCTCAGATAAGCATGTGTATATTTTTGGAGTAGGCTCTGTAATGCCAGGTTTGAATGATAAACATAACTGGGTGTCATCAGCATAGCAGTGGTATGTCAGACCATGTTTTTGGATGATTTTCCCAAGTGGCAGCATGTATATGGTGAACAACAAAGGGGATACTAATGCACCCTGGGTTACAATATATTTTAGTGGTACAGGGATGGAGAAGAAAGGTCCCAAGGATAACTTAGTATTCGGCCAGCCAAAAAGGAGTTGAACCACTGGAGAACTAAGCCATCTATGCCACAGTAATCTTAGTAATGCCTGCTAAGCAATATTTCATTACTTTTGAACAAAAGTATGTAGGATAACTATATGGACAGACAGTAAAGACAAGTTTTTTTTAATTGAATACAACGCAAGACTGTTATTCTGCTTTGAATTAAACATGGTCCCTGGTAGCTCTTTAAAAGCCGGTCCCTGGTAGCTCTTTAAAAGCCGTACCAATCGTTCTTATTGTTCAGCCACAATGTTTAAGCAATCCTGAAGTGAAAATAAATGGATTATATAAGCTATTGTATCTATAGTGGTAATCCTAAATAGGACTTTCCTTAGATCCCATTATCCTCCTGGAAGTAGCCATCAGAAGACATGTACATCATAAAGGGATGGACATGGTCAGCAACAATATTCACACTGTAGTGTTTTAACAATGCTCAGTTGGTACTAAGAGTTCCAAAATGTGCCAAGCAAATGTCCCCCATTACCACTAAACCACCGCCAGCAGCCTGAATTGAAGAATCAAGGCAGGAAGGAGCCATGCTTTTATGTTGTGCATGCCAAATTCTGACCCGATCACCTGAAAGTTGCAATTAAAACTCATCCAACCAGGCAATGCTTTTCCAATATATTATTATCTAATTTTGGGGAATCTGTAGCCTCAGTTTCCTGCTCTTAGCTGACACTAGTGGAACATTGTGTGGTCTTCTGCGGCTGTAGCCCATCTGCTTAAAGGTTCGATGTGTTGTGTGTTCAGAGATTGTATTCTGCATTCCATAGCTATAATGAAAGGTTATTTGAGCTACTGTTGCTTTTTGATCTTCTGGAAGCATTCTGCTCTTTCACCTCTGACATCTACAAGGCATTTCCATCCACACAACTGCTGCTCACTGGATATGTTTTTCTTTTCCAGACCCTTCTCTGCAAACTCTAAAAGATTTCTCCCTATTATGATGCTCTGTTTGAACGTCAACATCTTGCCTTCATCATGCGTAGATGCCTAAATGAAGTAACTTTAGCCCTTTTACAGCCAAAATAAATTAAAACTTTATTTGGATGCAGGGCCTAATTATTCCTGCCTCTGGAAAAGTGTCTCCTCTACATCCTGGCAGGCTTGGCATGGTATGCAAAGTGGGCGGCATATAGTGAGCGGCATCATGTCCAGGCACCTGGATCGGCTTCTTCTTCCTCCACCGTGGTGGCGATGTAATCCCAACATGTCTTTTCGGTTCCGATCACCTGATATGACGTGATTGGGATCCACAAGACCACATCAGCATTATAGCACTACCCAGTGGTAGAAGAGGGGTGATGGAAGAGTCTTTTCCATCTCTTCCATCACCCCTCGTTGACACGATCTCCTGGATCCCAGAAGACCTGTCAGAAGTCAGAGAAAAAGCCGCCCAGAACAGGTAACTATAACTGCTCACTGCAACCCGCTTGTTTGGTTACACTAGGCAGCCAAACAAGATATGCCGACTGAGGCTTAGAAAGCACCAGCTGCTTTCAAACCAAAAATTTAGTTTGAAGCTGCTAAATGGTTAAAAAAGGCTGCAATTTAAAATAGGCACAGATTTCTAGATAGTAGGATATTGATAACTTTAATGGCACCCAAACGCTATTGTCGCTTATTTTAAAAGCCAGAGTCCCGCTATAGTATAGCAAAACTCGGCTGTCTGCCATAGCTGCTAATTTATTTCATGCCTAAATTACCACCATGGCACCGTCATGGCCAAAAATCTCTACATTGGACTATGGTGGTGCCTAAATTATCCGACACAATCTTCACTTCAATGACCTGCTTAGGCCTAAATGCAATGAGTTAATGCTATGTGATTGGCTAACAGGTGTACCTGATAATGTGGCCAGCAGTGAGTGCAATTTAAATACTAAATTAGAAAGGTGTAAACAGATATGGAATACAGAGATTAGATAAGCATCTGATAGAGGGAACTCTGAAATATTTTCTCCACACTGTTTGCAGTATGGGACTCAAACTCTGACCTTCCATCTGCCTGCGAGTTCTTAGTGTCAGTCGTGGTTATGTGATGGATAGCATGGGCACCAGCAGGAGATGAAATACATTTTCACAACCCAGAGCTGTAGTAGTCAGCTTTGCAGAGATCAATATTCAATAATGACTCTGACAGTTAATATTGAATTCTGTCACCGCTTGGCAAGTATGAGCTGGGATTCTCACTAAGTGTCTGCAGAGAAATCTGCCCTTAATTGGGGATAAGCTTAGCACATCACTGTACTGCATCTCAAACAATCTAATAAGTGCAATCGCTGCAACCAAGTAAACCAAAACCAGCAAGAAATCTGCTATCGGGGTAGACTTTTAAAATGTATTTCTGAATCGGTGTGAAGAATCTGATTTCAGGTACCTTTGGAAATTATTTTAAATGAATGTCCTTTTATAACTTTTTCCACCTTGGCATCACAATTTCCAACCATGTTTTTTTTTAAAAGTGGAGAATAATAAAAACAACTGTTAAACAGTGAAGTAAAGTTCGGTAAAATGAAATTTCCCTCTAAAGCAGTACAAAGTTTTTTTTTTATCAATTACAAAGCAGCAAAGAATAAACAAAAAGACATGACTGTAACGTGCTAAAATTGTTGAGGCATTTAATATTCAATTCCCGGAGTAAGGGTTGGATCACACTAGGCTGTAAACCGGATCCAATAAGCGGGGCAGATGTGTAAATGAATCCTATACTAAGCATAGCAACAATTTACATTTGCCATTAAAAAAAGGAGTGGAACAAGAGGCGGAGAGAAGAGCATGTTCCGGATCGAAACCCACATATGCTGCGGAGGCCCTGGGAGTCAATGCAAACCTATGAGAGTGGAAAATGGCTGTTTTTCCCAACCATTCTGGCTCTACTCACCTGTGGTCTGTATCATTCAGGTCTTCTGCAGCTGCTGGCACTGCCACTTGGCTTGAGGGATAAGTGCCAGTGTATATTTATCAGAGTCTAAGCACAAGCACAGGGCTCCCAAAGGATTCTCTTTAGCTACCTGAGTGGTGGACCAATGAGAATCCTCCCTGTTGCTAGGGGTCCCTTGGTGCAGCTCCGGTCCTCTCCAGTAGCCTGGGCAAGCACGGGTGCATGCATGAAAAAGGCACCAACCCCATCATGGGTTGGTGATCCTTACAGGCTGCCGGGATAACCCCAGAGAGGACTGGAGCTGCGCCAAGAGACCCAAATGACTTCTGGAGGCTGGAAGAAGCCCCTGGTAAATAAATGTACATTTCTTGTCTGGACCAGTGAGTGAGTCCTTTAACTAAAATGCATATTCTGACTTATTTATACATAATTAGTTTCAGACTTACTGTTCTAGATTGACTATGAAAAGTTCAAGTACCCCTTGAACCCAATCCAAGGTGTATGCGTACCACTAGTTGAGAACCTAGGAATTAGACAACCAAATCTGTTTACTAGTTCCAGACTGGAGATTCAAAAACCCAGAAAACTAACACATTGATCTGTTAAACAGAAAACGTAACCAAGAATTAAACTCCATCCCAATCAGTAGCTGATACCCCCTTTTCCATGAGAAATCTATTCCTTTTCACAAACTGATCATCAGGGGGATCTGTATGGCTGATATTGTGGTGAAACCCCTCCCGCAGGAAACTGTGAGGACCATCGACCATTGATCCTGACAATTTCCTGTCTGTGAACCTCGTTGTATTGTGGGAAATAGCTGTTTACAGCTGTTTACAACTGTCAAAAAAAGCAAGCAGAATCTCCTTCCACTGACATCACCTACCAGCAGTAAAAATGTCACCATGTGATAAATGTCAGAATGTAAATCAGGGTGAGCAAAGCTTTTACAAATGCTGACTAAATCATTTATACATAATTATTGTAAAAATGAAGCACTTTTCTTATTACATTATTTTCACTGGAGTTGCTCTTTAAGTAAATTTTTAAAAAAAGTGAACTATAGCTGAAGCCAGGCGAGCCAGCCTGATTATGCGCAATTAGCACGGAGCCCGTGGCTCTGGCTCACTGCTCATGTGCAGGTGGGCTCAGTTGGCTATTGCATGACCTTGAATAAGGAAGAGGAGCTGCACGGCTCCGATCTGGGCGTTGTCGCTAATCTTCTGGGGGCCCGTGCTCAGCAATGGGGGGCATTAGAATACAGAGGGAAAGCCTCAATAGGATCCTGAGGCTTCCCTCTCTTAAGGTAAGTGTCTGATTTTGTGTACCCAAGATTCAAGGGGAACTTCAGCCTAAACAAACATACTGTCATTAAGTTACATTAGTTATGTTAATTATAATAGATAGGTAATATAATCTCTTACCCACCCTGTTTTAAAGGAACAGGCAAATGTTTATCATTTCATGGGGGCAGCCATCTTTTTGGTTGAAAGGAGGTGAAAGGGAGCATAAGACAGAGTTCCATCCGTCCTGTCTCCTGATCACCCCTCCCAGCTGCACACGCTAGGCTTCAAATCTCCAATTCAAAATTTAAAAACAAAAAATGTCCACCAAAACAGCAAAAGGAGAACAACAACTTCAGAAATCTCATCATGCTTTGCACAGCATCAGGGGAAAAATGCCCGGGCAGTTTTCTTCTGTGCAGATAAAAATGAGGCTTGGGTAAGAAAAACAAAGTTCTGATGCTGGGAAACTGTTAAAGAAACACCAAGCCTTTTCAGTGCTGTTGAGTAGATTTTTAGTCTGGAGGTTCACTTTCAGCTTTGGTACACTTTAACCACTTGATGACCCAGCCTTTACCCCCCCTTAAGGACCAGCGCTGTTTTTTGTGATCTGTGCTGGGTGGGCTCAGGGCCGGTTCAAGTAACAGTTGGGCCCTAGGGCAAAATTAGCCTGGGGGCCCCCCAACAGACACCCCATGACCAAAAAGCGTCATTAGAGGCCCTTTGTTGCAGCCAAATTTCCCTCCTGGGCCCCTGAGCTAGCTGCTGACCCTCCCCCAATCACCTCCCAACTTAACAGACTCTGCAGAGACCCTGGGGAGCAACAGTTAACATGGGGAGGGACAACTTGGGGGCCCCTACAGGCTCTGGGGCCCTGGGGCAGTTGCCTATTTTTTCCTATGGTAGCTCCGGCCCTGGGTGGGCTCTGCAGCCCTCAGCACAGATCAGGGTGCATGCAGAGCGATCAGATCGCCCCCTTTTTTCCCCCCTATGGGGATGATGTGCAGGGGGGGTCTGATCGCTCCTGCCTGCCTGAGGTTTGTGGGAGGGGGCACCTCAAAGCCCCCATCCGCAGCGAAATTCCCCCCTCCCTCTCCTACCTGTCCCCCCTGGTGATCGGGGCTGCACAGGACGCTATCCGTCCTGTGCAGCCTGTGACAGGATGTCCTCTGTCACATGGCGGCGATCCCCGGCCGCTGATTGGCCGGGGATCGCCGATCTGCCTTCAATGTATACAAAGGAGACATATGTCTCCTGCATGTACATTTAGATCAGCGGCTCGCAGGCTATTCACGGAGACACGCTCCGTGATCTAACAGGAAACGGCCGCTCGCGCGAGCGGCCTTTCCTAATTAATTAGGGAGGCACCTGGCGACGCAGATGTGCGTCGCTGGTCCTCCAGCTACCACTTTGCCGCCGCACGGTATGAGTGTGCGGTCGGCAAGTGGTTAAGGAAATAATTATGGCACCCTCCATATACTTCTCACTACAAGTCGCCTTTAATTGATTCTCCTAACTATTCTCCTAAATATTATTTTAAGCAAATCAATATAAGAATAATAGTGTTCATGAACAAACTTTTTCATTTTGTTCACTGGAAAGATAAACAAAGATGCCATTTGCACTTACAGCGTGTAATTTACCACTCTTTACAGCAGTTTTTCAATTTTGTGTTACCATAACAACACTAGAAACATATAATTACAATCATGCCTCTCTAAAATGCAACAGACATTATTAAAAATAGAACATTAGGAGAATATTTGTCAGAGGAAGGAAAGTCAGATGTATTCCAACTGTCATTGTTCCATCTATGTCTGCTACTTTTATACCATAAAACGGATCATGCTAAATAAGAATATTGGGAATAATATTGAGCAAAGTGCTTAAAGTGACCTTGAAGTAAATCTTTTTGCAGTAAGGTACAACCCTGTAAGGATAACACAAGTGCTAAAGAGATAATTCTTGTGAAACATTAGCAATTCATTTTTTTAATTTTATTTTTTAAAGAATGGAATTCAGTACGACATGGGTTTGCCAGTGGTGAACTTCCACCTGATAATGGCTAACATGACCTCTGACCTGAAGTCAGAAGGCCAATAGGGATGGGGTTTGCATCTATGACTGCATTCACTAATCCACATTCACACTGGGACATGTTATTGTGACACACTAATGACCAGCTCAGTTCAGGTCAAAGGTCCTGCTGAGCATTCTCGCTGGGACACCCCTCATCAATGATATCATACTGGAGCTTCTACCCAGGTCTACCAAGGTGAACCCTGCATCAGCACAGCTGCCTGGATTTCCACAATGACTTCTGGGAGTGCATGTGGCATTTGTGGCACTCACTACCTTCCTTCCCCACTACTTGAAGAGAGTTTCAGGCTTGGAACACACTTAGCAGAATCGCATGCGTTTTCCCACTATGTGCTATGGGGGAAATGCATGCCGTTCTGCTGTGTTCCCTGCCACACTTACAGAACTTCCCATGGTATATCTAGTAGTGTGTATGTGTGTATGTGTCGGGTGGGGGTCTGCTTCTGCAGAGATATGAAGCGCCAGGTATCTGGGCAGAGATGCGCCAATGAACGGAGCGGAGCCCGTGGAGGGGAAGCCGTCATCGGAGCGTGAGGTCAATTCCGACCAGAAGATTCACTGGCGTATTGGATGCGGTAGTGCGGCGATATTGGCGCATGAAGAAAGAATAAACCCAGCAGACTGCTCCTCCAGACAGGGTCACGGTCTTGGAGGTCGAGAGATAGGGAGCCCTTGGGCTTGGCTTGTCTGCTCTCTGGTGCCAGGAGTGTGACATAATTGGCCCACCAGGTCAGAGGTACCGGGAGTGTGTATCTGCTGGTAGGAAGGAGGCAGCAACCGGGGGTTCTGGTGCTGTAGCTGGGGGTGATACCCAGAGCAGAGGTTTGGTGTCGGTGGCCTAACCCAGAAGCAAGGAAGGTGAAGGACAAAGACAGAGAAAAGGAGAAAAAGAAAAACCCCTCTAAGGGGACGACTACCCCAACCCCAAAAGCCTGTAAATAAATACTTTGCAGCAACAGACAAGGCTCAAGGGGAGATGGCCGGTCAGGCACACAATACCCTCTCACTCTCGAGGGTTAGTTCCCCAGGCTCGGGGTCCGAACAAGGAGGGAATGTTGAGGAAATATGGAGGTGTGTAAAGGCCCTACCCACAAGATCGGACTTAGAAGCCCAGATAGAGAGAATTGCGGACCTAATGAGAGGTGAAATTCTGAAGATTAAAGAGGGCCTAACTAACCTGCAGGCAAAAATGGGAACCATCGAAGAACAGGCGGGGAAACTGCAGGCGGAGGTGAACACTTTAAAGAAGACAGGTGAGAAACAAAGAAGTTTCAATATTGTTCTTAAAGAGAATCTTTACTGTAAAATTATTACAATAAATAGCATACCATTCTATTCATTATGTTCTCCTGGGCCCCTCTGTGCTGTTTCTGCCTCTCCCTGCTGCAATCCTGGCTTGTAATTGCCATTTTTATGCAGTGTTTACAAACAAAAGACATAGCAAGTGATAGGCTGAGAGTAGCTCAGTGTGTGAGTCATACAGAGTGTGCAGGGGGCCTGGAGAGGGTGTGTATAGCTTCTATCCAATCACAAGCAGCACAGCACATTCCAGTCTGACTGCCTCAGCCCAACAGAGCCGACAGAGGAGAGAAGATTAGATCATATATCAGAGATAATACAGCCACTGTGCAAATAAGAAAGGCTGCAGTAAGACAGAGCACATTAGAACAGCTATAGGAACATATAGGATAGAAGAAATAAGGCTCAAAATTTTGTTACAGAGTCTCTTTAAGTATGATATGGACGATATTCAAAATCGTGAGAGACGTAATAACTTAAGAGTAAGGGGGATCGGATCCCTGAAACAGTAAAAGGGGAGGATATTGTTGTTTGCCTGCAATCTATTTTCAATAAGGTACTGGGGCGGCCGGAAGAAGCCACAATTAAATTTCAACGGGCACATCGGGCTTTAAGGGCCCTACCACGGGACAAGGACTCCCCTAAAGATGTAATCTGCAGATTTCACAATTTCAGGGACAAGGAAAGTATCTCTGCAGCATTAAGGCAGAGGGGGCCACAGACATGGAACGAGTCTATCATCAGCGTTTATACACACAATTGAGCACTGTCAAATATCGTGCACTTCTGTGCATTTTAAATATAGCCCTGTGGCAATCAAACATAGAAACATGCCAACTAAAGAAAAGAGAAAGCCATCTAGGGCATCACATCCAAGGATTTAGACTACACAATGTCTCCAATTCAAGTATTAATCTTTATTTAAACAAGCTAGTTCACAGTAAAAACAATTAAAATTCATTAAAAAGGCACTAGCAACTGCGGTGTTTGTTTGTATAATCTTTGATTACACTGTATTGCATTGGTTTTGTGGTGGTCTGTGTGTATGCGCACGCCCATTATTTTTCGATGGGTGTGGGCATGCACACACCTACCCACCTTTAAGCACCGGCACTTTTTCTTATTTATGTTTGTTTATATGAATTGATTATTGACAATTCACACATGTACTTAAATTTTGAGGTTATGGCATTTGCACTTTTGTATTGCACTCCAAGCACTTTACAGTAATACTTTGCACACAATCGGCATCTGCTTGATTTTGAATTGTACTTATTGATATATATAGATCTATTTATTCTATTGTTGGTGGGGATACATATCCATTATATTGGCAGCCCCTGGGAGCCTTTTTAATGAATTTTAATTGTTTTTACTGTGAACTAGCTTGTTTAAATAAAGATTAATACTTGAATTGGAGACATTGTGTAGTCTAAATCCTTGGATGTGATGCCCTAGATGGCTTTCTCTTTTCTTTAGTTGGCACATATCATCAGCGTTTATCAGGACCTATCACCCTACACACTGACGCAGCGCAGGGCCCTTAAGCCGTTGTTAGCAGTCCTACAGCAGAAAAAAAAATACCCTATAAGTGGGGGTTTCCATTTGCTCTGATTATTGTGCTAGAACACAGAGTATTAGAGTATTGACATTGAGATTCCCTGAGGATCTGCCAAGTATCTGCAAAGAACCATCTATACCAGAGATGGACTTACCAGAGTGGAAGCCAGAAGGGAGGGGATGGGATGACCTGCAGAGGGGAGGTAGAAGCGGACACAGGAATTGATACAGGAACTGATAATTGTATGCTATGGGTTTGAGTTGGGGGGGGGGGGGGGGAGAAACTTTTTTTGAAGGACATGGCTAATATAAAGGTGTCAAGGTGTTTTGTGTAGCACTAGATTGGAATGGAATCCAAGGGACTCTTGATGGTGATAATCACAAGAAAGTATAAAGTGTTGGTGTCAATAGGAATATGTTTAAATATTTACATTAAAGAGAACCCGAGGTGTGTTTAAAGAATGTTATCTGCATACAGAGGCTGGATCTGCCTATACAGCCCAGCCTCTGTTGCTATCCCAAACCCCCCTAAGGTCCCCCTGCACTCTGCAATCCCTCATAAATCACAGCCACGCTGTGAGGCTGTGTTTACATCTGTAGTGTCAGTCTCAGCTGCTCCCCCGCCTCCTGCATAGCTCCGGTCCCTGCCCCCGTCCCTTCCCTCCAATCAGCAGGGAGGGAAGGGATGCAGGCGGGGACTGGAGTTCTGCAGGAGGCGGGGAGAGCAGCAGACTGACACTATAGAGATAAACACAGCCAGCTCTGACAAGCTGTTTGTCAGCAGCGTGGCTGTGATTTATGAGGGATTGCAGGGTGCAGGGGGACCTTAGGGGGGTTTGGGATAGCAACAGAGGCTGGGCTGTATAGGCAGATCCAGCCTCTGTATGCAGATAATATTCTTCAAACCCACCTCGGGTTCTCTTTAAGGTATAATATGTAGTAATGAAAAGATGAGTCACTAGAAATATGTTCATTACTCTTAGGGTCCGGGTACATTGAGACTACACGGATGGGGGGGTGGGGGGGGGAGGCTAGTTGGAGGGGGGCAGGGGTAGATATAGAAAATGGGATATATAATGGATGGCTTTCGCAGGGGTTGGGGGGGGGGGCAAAAAGCGGTGGCAAAAAGCGTTGGCAAAAAGGTGTCAGTGTGTTTTTTGTAGCACAAGAATGGATTGAAATTTATTATAGGATTTTTCATGGGGATAATCACAAGAAAGTATAAAGTGTTGGTGATAACAGGAATATGTTGAAATAATCACAGTAAGGTATAATAAGTAGCAATGAAAGGATGAGTCACTAGAAATATGTTTTTTGCCTCAGGGTTCGGGCACATTGGGACTCTACGGATGGGAGGGGGCAGTGGGGGGGGGGGGGGGGGTAGGGGTAGACATAGGAAATGGGATATATGATGGACAGCTTTCACGGGGGCTTCTGGGGGGGTGGGGGGAGACTGGTGATTGTCTCCCCCCCTTCTTCCCCCCTCCTCTCTCCCTCAGCGGTGGCAGTGGGGGAGGGGGTGATTGAGTTGTGATTACAAGAGGGATGAGGCCTCAAAAATTGAGTGAATTCTATAATAGGGCATTTGACAGCGGTAATATGAGCATAAGAGACATGATGGTGTATTGTTTTAGTTTTGGATGTAATGAATAATTATGACAATGGGAATATATATTTTGTGTGATCTGAGCCGGAGCCGCGGTATGGACCACAATATGACAGCAAGTTGAGGGGGCCTATAGGGGGTGGGGGAGAGGGATAGATACTATAATAAGAATAAGGGAAAGGGGCCTCATGTTACGGCAAAGGCTCAGAAAAAATAAAGGTCTTGGTTGATGTGTTGGGGGAGAGACGAGGAGATGGATGTGTGTCTCTCCCCCTCTCTCCCCTGATCGTGACAATGGAGATTTGGATAATGGGTATACAAGTTATGATTACTGGGGGGGAGTGGGGGGGCAGGTAGAATGGAGGACTATAGAGGAGGGGTGGAGGTGGGGAGACTTGGCCCCCTTTGTTCCCTCTTTCTCTCTTCCCTTTTCTCCCCGTTTTTCTTTCTTTCTCCTACCCCCATTTCCCCTTTTGTGGCCCTGTCCTCCTCCCCCTCTTTTTTCGCTGATGCTTAACACAAGCGAGGCTTCGCTGGGTACGGAAAGGGGATTGACTCTCCATGCTCCAGGGGGTTGGTAGCTTAATACCCAAAAGTCGGAGCAGCACGCCATGGAAACTGGGGATGGGTTTCTATTGGGAACACTCCTTAAATGGAAGAAGGGGGGGGGGGTAGAGGGGAGGGGGAAGAGAGGCCAAGTAGGGGTTTGTTGCAATCTGAATGTGATGAAGGATGGGGATGGAAAATGGGGGAGGGGTATGTGTGGAAAAGATAAATGGAGTGGTACTGACTCTGAATCAAAGACAAAGAAAGAAAATAAAAATAAACTTAGGTAGCCTTTAAATTATGTCACTGAACGTCAGGGGGTTGAATATCCCGGAGAAGAGAACATCTATCCTTAAGCTATGTCATAGGGAGGGGGCGGGCATAGTTTGCCTCCAGGAAACCCATTTCAAGGGCCCACTGGCTCCAAACCTCTATGCAAATCTTCCAAAGTGAAAGAAATGGCCATTTGTTGGCAAAAGATGTCACTTTTGTTTTAAAGGAGGAATATGCCAACCCACAGGGGAGATTTAATTTAATTAAGGGAGAAATGCAGAATAGGATGGTCACGTTGGGATCATATTATGCGCCAAACACTAAACAGGTACAGTAGAAACCCTGGGCAGATTTATTAATAAGTTGGAAACATTCAGGGAGGGTGGTGTAATAATATGTGCAGATTTAAATTTGTCTCTTGACCCCCGGATGGATACTTCCGAGGGAAGATCAACGACATCTCTTGGGACTTATAAAAGAAGTAGAGTTTTGTTACGTAAAGCACAACTTGTGGATGTTTGGCGTGTTTGTAATCCCACTGTGAAAGACTATACATACTACTCTCAGATGCATAAATGTTACACCAGAATGGATTATGTTCTGGTGTCACATGACATACTCTCTGTAGTAAATGGCTTGGAAATTGGCCCTATAACATTGTCAGACCATGCACCAGTAATAATGAACCTAAGTTGGTGGAAAAAATAAGGGGACCTATGATGTGGCGATTGAACAATTCACTGTTGAGAGATGAGGAGGTTGTCCAAAAAACGAGGGATGAGCTGGCTTCTTATTTCCAGGGGTGAGACATCTGAAATGATGGTTTGGAAGGCCCATAAATGCTATATTAGGGGTGTTCTGATACAAGAAGGGGCTAGAAGGAAAAAAGGAAAGGGATAGGAATATAAAAGACATTGGAAAATATAAAGAGGTTGGAACAACAGCATAAAGGGGAGAACACAGAAGGCCGTTTGGATGAATTGAGGAGGGAAAGGGAGCATTTAAAGGCTCTGTTGTTCCACGGGGCTAAAAATATGGCACTAAGATGCAAACGCTCCTTTTATGAATATGGCAATAAGTGCAGCTCTATGCTGGCGAGGGCCATAAAAAAACAACAAAGGAGTAATTATATTCCCTGTATAAAGGATAAGAAAGTAAGACTGGTCCATGAGATGAGAGAAATAACCCGGGTGTTTAGAGAATATTATAAAGGGTTATATAATCTAAAAACAGAGACGACAGCGGGGGAGAGAGAAAAGAAAAGAGAGGAAATATGAAGGTATATAGAGGAGAGTGGTATGCCCAGGCTGTCAGAGGAAGATGCCTCATCCCTGGAATCTCGGATCCAGATTGAAGAAATTAAAATAGTAATAAAACAAATGCCACCAGGCAAAGTGCCCGGGCCAGACAGGTTAACAACAGAATACTACACAAAGTTTTGTGAACAACTGGTGGGATATTTGGCAGAAGCATTTAACGGAATAACTATGGGGGAGGGGGTGGGCCATGGGTTCACGCCCCGTATGCTGGAGTCCTATGTCTCACAAGGAGGAATAGGATGCAATGCAGTGCCAGAGCTATAGACCGATTGCGTTATTGAACGTCGATATTAAAATTTCCGCGAAAGTCCTGGCCAATTGGTTGGCTCCGCTTATGAATCAGTTGGTACACCCAGACCAGGTGGGATTTATCGGGGGGCGGGAAGCCAGAGATGGCACTACCCGTACCCTGGACTTGGCATGCTGGAGGAAGGCCCACTCCAACCCTGTCGTATTTTTGTCTACAGATGCTGAAAAACAACAGATGCTTTTGTGGAGTGGTCCTTTATAGAAGGTGTATTAAAGCATGTAAGGTTACAAGGAAAAATGTGTGCAAAAATAATGGGCCTATACACTTTCCCCAATGCAAGGATAAGAGCTAATGGGGTGACCTCAGAACCTTTTGAAATTAAAAACGGGACACGACAGGGCTGCCCACTCTCCCCGCTGGTGTTTGCTTAGTCACTGGAGCCATTCTTGTGCAGGGTGAGGGGAGACTCCAGCATATGGAGCTTGGAAATCGGGGGACAGAAGCACAAAGTATCTGCATATGCAGATGATATGTTGTTCTATCTTAGGGACCCCCAAAATTCCTTACCAAGCTTAATGAGGGAATTTGAAAAGGTGGGGAGATTCTCCAATATGGAGATTAACTTTGATACAAGTACAGCAATCACATGGGGGTGAGAGGAGAACAAAGAGAAAGACTGGTTCAGAGCTTTTCATTTAAATGGCAGGACAGAATGATGAGGTACTTGGGAGTAAAAATCGGTTTTGAGCTAAAGGATATAGTAAATGATAACCATATCCCCCTGTTGGGAAGAATAAAGCAGGACCCGGAGGCATGGGATCGCCCATGCTTCTCCTGATTCGGCAGAATATCCATCATAAAGATGAATGTTCTCCCTTGTTTCCTCTATTTGTTTCAGTCCCTGCCGGTCCTGATTCCAATCCCCTCCCCTTTCTTCAAGCAGCTGAAAAGTATTATTGGTAGATTTATAGGGAGGGGACAGAAAACCCGAGTAAGTTATAGGTTGCAGACGATGGGGAGAGAGAAGGGGGGTCTCGCGGTCCCCGATTTTAAAAAATACTCTGAGGCTTCTGTCCTAGTCCGAGTTATAGACTGGAACAGGAATCGTGGCGGGAAGAGGTGGGTGTCGGCAGAGGAAGAAATTGTAGGGAGCAGTTTAGGTAACCTTCCCTGGATCCAGGAGAAAAGCGGGACGGTTATAAAGAAAAAGGGGACCGAACTGGTGAGACACACATTAAAAATGTTTGATAAGTGGAGGAAAAATGCGGGGATATCGCCCTGGCCCACCCCTATGACTCCCATTTTTGGGAATATAAAATTCCCTACGGGAATGGACCCCCTTAATTATCCACACTGGAAATGGGAACAGTTATTTAGGGCTAAAAATATAATAGTGGATGCAGAATGGGCCCCAATTCATGATTTAATGGATACGAGGTAAAAGGGATATTTGGACGAATGGAAACACGCCCAGATAAAATCTTTTTTGAGAAGCTACGAATCCAAGGAGGCCTTGAGTAGAGATCTAACCCCATTTGAAGAGATGTGTAGAGGCAGGGGACAAACCAGGGGGACCCTATATAGGTTATATAAGGCCCTCAATAAGATCAAGGACCCTACACGAATACTGAGGGGGAAATGCAAAAAAGATTTGGGGAAGGTGTTTACGGAAGAACAATGGAAAAAAGTGACATTTCTAGCTAGTAGGGCAGCAATGCCCACAAGAGAGCAAGAAGCGGGGTACAAGATTTTTACAAGGTGGTATTATACACCGGACAGGTTGAGTAGGATGCTCCCAGTTACCTCATCATTGTGTTTCTTTGCTGAAATCTCTGATTAATGCCTCAAGAATATTAGTGGCAAGACACTGAAAATCTACTCAAGGTCCAACAATTCAGGAATGGCTTAAAGAGGTGGCAGAAATACAGAGAATGGAAGAGTTAACAAGCTATATCAAGGGAGAACAGCATGCACATGAGAGCAGATGGCTCCACTGGGAGCAGTTTAAGAATTCAGGGGATTATGATAGGCTACTGAGGGCCCCATGAGGCCCAGTGACAGTAGTTAGAAAATAGATAATAAAGTAGAGGAGACCCAGTACATGAATGGATGAGCTGTACAAATGTTGGATGAGTGTAGGGGGGGAGAGGGGTGTGTGTAGTAATGGTATGGGTGTGGTGGGGAAGATAGATGAATAAAAATGTTATATAGGAAGTGCCAGGTATCTTAGCCATGGGGCTGTGGTATTTTTGGGGGGAGGGGGAAGGAAAGTGTGAAAAGGTAACTGATCAGAAGCAGTTTGGAGGATCTTCTACTCCATGGACTGTTTAGCTAGATGGTTGGGACCCCAATAGTAAAGTCTTTCAAAAATTAGTAGGGGGTAGGGGGGGGGGAGACTAGTTTTGTTTAAGTAGAGGATTATAGTTAACAGAAATAACGTGGGCTTTAAATAACCTCAGTCCTGTACAGAGGCCCAGGACTGACTGAACCACTTACTGAAAGGAAAGGGGAGCCGCTGCCACGATTTTCAGCTTTTCAGGTATCTCCTGCATGAAAAATTGCCTACCTAGGAGAGATCACTGCTATGAGGACATCTTGTGTCCAAACAACAAACTGCAGTTTTTTGCCGTCGAGGAGAAATTCTAAACTGGATTCTAGTTCCTCCTCACCGATCCTATCTGCATCTTGTTGGTCCCTCTATGCTGCTACAATGACTTGTCCACTTATGGTAAATTCTGCTGCTTCAGAGTCTTGCATACTACAGTCATGGAGGAATGCCTATAAACATATGGTTTTAAAGGAAATCTAAAGCCTGTCAAAAAAAACACAAAACAGTTGAACTTACCTGGGGCTTCTTGCACCCCCTGCAGTCATCCTGTGCAGGCCTTCCGAGACCCTCCAGCCAGCAGCGGCGACCCCCTCAAAGGTGGCCTGCAAAGTGCCTGCTAATCGCATCCCTGTGCACGGCAGCATTCTGCGCAGGCACAGCATGGATAAATTGCTACTGCACATGCGCAGAAGGCTCCCGACGACAGGAGCATGATCAGACTGTGTGCGGCTCGTGGCTGTGCATACAGGGCTGGATTTAGGCCAAGACCACCTAGGCCATGGCCTTGGGCACCACAGGAGCAAGAGCACCAACGCAGCAGGCTAAACTGCAAGCTTGCAAATATTGCAATGCAGGGAGATCAGGCGATCAGCTTGCTCTCTGTACACATTTGCATTCTGGCCGGCGGCTATGGCAGCATTGGAGACGGAAAGAGAGAGGAAGCTTCTGCACTGGAGACGAGTGGAGAAATGAGTGACACTGATGGCTGCTGCAGTATGAAGATGAGCTGGCTACCTATACTAAAAGGTGGAGGTGGGAAAAGGAGGGATTAAAGGGATACTTAAGTAAAAAAAAAAAAGACTTTTACTCACCTGGGGCATCCCTCAGCCCCCTGAAGCTGTATGGTGCCCTCGCAGCCTCGCTCCGATCCTCCTGTCCCCGCCGGCGGCTTAGTCCGGGTTTGGCTGTCTGTATATGTTATATGCTTTAGCAGCATAGAGGGTGATACAGCGGCTGGGAACGCGGAGAATCACTCGCGTTCCCAGCCTGTCGGCGGCTGTCGCCGAACCCGGAAGTAGCCACCGGCGGGGACAGGAGGATCGGAGCGAGGCTGCGAGGGCACCATACAACTTCAGGGGGCTGAGGGATGCCCCAGGTGAGTAAAAATCAATTTTTTTTACTTAAGTATCCCTTTAAGGGAGCTATATGGCTACCTATACTGGAGGGAAAAGGGGATGGGTCATCTGGCTACCTATACTGAGGGGGGGGGGTCATCAGGCTACCTATACTGGAGGGAAAGGGGGAGGAGTCATCTAGCTACCTATATTGGAGGGAAGGGGAAGGGTCATCTTGCTACCTATACTAAAGGGGGCGGCTGGTGACAGCGGCCTTGGGCGGTAAAGATTACAAATCCGGCCCTGCGTGCATGTGCAATATAGCCTTCGACCATCTGCACCCGGCCAGCATTGAGGGGGCAGCCGCTGCTTGCTGGAGGGTTTCAGAAAGGATGGCGTGGGCACAGGATGACTGCAGGGGGCTTCAAGAAGCCCCAGGTAAGTTCAACAGTTTTTTTTTCTTGTAGGCGTACGTATCCCTTTAAGGTGGCAGCACTGATGTATTCATGTAACTACAACTGTAAGCATGTTATACATAATCCTAAGCTAATGACTTCCAGTACAAGAGCATGGAATCCTTCTGATGTTTTAGAGAAAGGCATGGGGACTTTAATACTGGAGATACTCATACAATCCCACACAGTGAGTAATGCAGGCAGAGTCGTGAGTCAGATCTTGCTATTAATAATGTATTTATCTGTGTGCAGCAGAGATCCCAGCTTTTACCGAGGCACAGATGAAATCTCTGCCGACAGTTAATGTTCAGACTCGGTAATAGCGCTCTAATCCTGCCTTCTAATGCCGTGATGCCCGTTTGTAGGAGGACACAGATAAAAAGCACTGGTGGTGATTTAGCCTCTGTAATTTGCAGATCAGAAAGCTCTTGTGTTGTGCAGCAGGCTTCATTCCGCCATCCAATGAGGCATGTCAATTATAGCAGTGATTCATGGAGTCCCTGTATGCCGATTGCCGTGATTTCTGAATTGTGTGACTGCATGTGGACATCGCCAATCAGTCTGTGTACACTCATTGGAAACACTTGTAATGTTAAGTATTGCCAATGCCTGTTTTGTAGAAAACTAAAATTCTGTCTTCACTTAACCACTTAAGGACCGCAGTGTTAAACCCCCTAAAGACCAGGCCATTTTTCACTATATAGGCCACTGCAGCTTTAAGGCCTCGATGCAGGGCCGCACAACGCCGCTGTGAGGCTGATGACAGAGCTCCGCTCCGTCATTCAAGTGGGGATGCGCGCACATCAGCGTGTGGGATCCCCTGCAAACTCCGCCCCCAGGACTGCACGCTGACCGGCATTAGGCGGTCCTGGGGCCACATCCACGCCAACTGGCGTGGAGCGGTCGTCTAAAGCAGACCTGAACTCGGAACATACTCTATGTTCTAAAAGATCTGCAAAAACATTTCTCTGTTACTGCTGATACAAATCCTAAAATAAATCTGCACTGTTTCTACTTCCTGCTTTCATTGAATATATTGTTAACATTCTGTGCTTTCAAATGAGCTTATCTGCCATGGCAGTCATGCGACACAGGGAAGAGATCAAATTACAACTTGTGATTATACACAAACGAGGGAGAATTTAACAGGCTAAACTATCTAAATTCATACAGGGTGCATTTCTCTGTTTTCCTTCTGTCCTGTGCAAGAGTTCAGGTCCACTTTATTAAAGTACACCTTGATGCAGAATGAAAGACTAACATCTTATTGCAGGTTTGATTTTATTCAAAGTGGACCTGAATTCAGAACTTCATCTCTGCTCTTTAAGATAAGCAATAGCATAATCTTTAAAAGACATTTCTTTGTTACAGCTGATACAAATCCTGCAATAAATCTGCAGTGTGTCTACTCCCTGCTTTCATGTAAGTAGACATAGGGTTAATATTCTGTTTTTATCAATTAGCTTTCTGCCGTGGCAGTCAGCTGACACAGCTGAGGGATCAAATTACAACCTGTGCTTAGTCACAGATGAGGGGGATTAGACAGGCTAAACGTTCTAAATACATACAGGGTGCATTTCTAAATGTTTTCCTTCAGTCCTGTGCAAATCTTCATCAGGTCCACTTTAATGTATATTGGGCCATAATTAATAACTAGTGCCGAAAGCATACAGCAATTTTACTGATTCCTGTAGCACTGACAAAGTGTGTTTTGAGTCATTATTGCGACCCACGTTGCCTAGGTAATGGCTGCTTTATGCAAAAATCTAGTAACGTGTTTTTCTTTAGCAATGTGGCTGTTACCTAGGTAACATGGGTCAGACCAATTGCAAGATGCACGTTATGCCACTGGGGTAAATAATATGTAATGTAGCACCAGATATTGGCTATAGTGTGTAGCCAACCATCAGGGTTCCAGATATCAGCTACCCTATGCTGCTTAGCACCTGCAGCAACCAAACAACCAATGCAACTTGGCATTATTTGCTACCCAGTGTTGCTTAGCACCCACTGTCGCTTGACACATTTGCACAGCACCAACTGCAACTTGGTGACCTATGCGGTATATTCACAGAAGAACACTAAACTTAAAGGAGAACTGAAGTGAGAAGAATATGGAGACTGCCATATTTATTTCCTTTTAGACAATACCAGTTGATTGGCATCCTGCTGATCTATTTGGCTGCAGCAGTGCCTGAATAACACCAGGAACCAGCATGCAGTTAATTTTGTCAGACACCTGATCTGCTGCATGCTTGTTCAGGGTCTATGGCTGAAAGTATTAGAGGCAGAGAGCAGATCAGCAGGACAGCCAGGCAACTGGTATTGCTTAAAAGGAAATAAATATGGCAACCTCCACATCCTTCTCGCTTCGGTTGTCCTTTAACGCTGGCACATGTTAAAGTGTACCCAAGGAGGCATGGGGGGGGGGGCAGATGGGACACAGAGGCATGTTCCCTGGTCCATGTCATGCCTCTGTGTCCCTTATGCAATGCTCTCCTGCGCTGTGCCATCTGACATTCAGCTTGTTGCCAATCTCAAGGGGAAGGGGCGTGGCTAGCAGGAGAAGAACTCCTGCAAAATGCCCACCGGGGGTGTTCCCAACGCCCCTTCTCCACCTGCCTCTCCACGGCCGCTTCCCGCCTCCCTGCACGCTGCTCTGTGTGAGATACAATAAGCAGCGCTTCCAGCGTTATGACCCCAGGGGTCACAAAAATGAAACTAAAGCAGAATTGTAAACTCCTAAAGAACAAACAATTTAAGTTACCTGGGGCTTCCCCAAGCCCCCAGCAGCCCTCCTGCCCCGCGCCGGTCTTGCACGATCCTCCATTCTGCCACCGACAGCTAGTTTTGTTACCGTCGACTTACAACGGGCTACACGAAGCAGGTAAGCACTTTTTGAAAAGAAATAAAACCCTGAGAATCCTTGATTTTCAACTGAATTGCAAAATTTACTTTCATCTGAACAGAGGACTTTGGACCACTAGGCAACAGTCCAATCTGTTTTCTATGTAGCCCAGATAAGACGCTTCTCATGCTGTGTCTAGTTCAGGAATGGTGTGCCACAAGGAATGCAGCAGTTGTACCCCATGTCTCTGATCAGGGCTGGATTTACCATAAGGCGCTATAGGCATGTGCCTACAGGCGCCTGATGATGGAAAGGCGGCTCACTCCCCTCCTCAAGCACCTCCCTCCCTCCTTCCCTATGCAGAAACCTGATGAGAGTGTGAATGAGAGGTTACTCAACCTGCTCTCGGCATTCCACTGACGAGAGCTCCCTTCAGTCAGGGGCACCTCTATCTACTGAGGTTCCTATAGCTACCTAACACTTGGAGGCCCCTCTAGCTACTTGATTTGAGGGTACTTCTTGATATTGAACACGAAGGGGCATCTGTAGCTACCTATGATGGGCAAGGGAAGTAAGGGAGAAGTGACAACTGGGCCAGCAAGCATACTTGTGGTGCGGTTCAGCGGGGGTTTGTAGGTTCAAACCAAAACTTCTGTGCCTTTTGGCTCCTGTGAGATAAATCTGGGGCTGTCCCTGATATGTCTGTGAGTGGTGGCTCTTGAAGCACTGACTCCGTCCTGCACTCAACTCCTTGTGAATCTCTCCTAAAATTTTTGAATGGACTGTGCTTCACAATCCTCTCAAGGCTCAAGGGTTATCCCGTTATTTGTGCACCTTTCACTGCCACATTTTTTCCTTCCACTTAACTTTCCATGAATGTGTTTGCATACAGCACTCTGTCAATAGACTTCTTTAGCAATGACTTTTGGAGGTTATCATCTTTGTGAAGGGTGTCAAAGACTGTCTTCTGGACGGACACATGTCAGGTCTGCAGTCTCCCCATTATTTTGTGGCCTACTAATGCAGGCCGAGAGATCATATAAAGGCTCATGACTCCTTGCAAGTGTTTTGAGTTAATTAGCTTAAGTGGAATGAGAAAGCACGGGTCTACAATATGAAACTTTTTCACAATATTCAAATTTTCTGAGATATTGAATTCTGTGTTTTCATTAGCTATAAGCTATAATCAGCAAAATAAAAAGAAAGAAACGCTTCAAAATATTTCGCTCTGTGTATAATGAATCTATATAAAATATGAATTTCGCTTTTTGAACTGAATTACTGAAATAAATAAAATTTTCAATGCACTACTGTTTGAACAATTTATATATTGATTGGCTTTCTAAAAAAAAGTTATTTGATGTACTCTGTTAATGTGGACCCAAATTAAAAATACAAGATTTCAGAAATAAAATATATTTTCTAAATTATAATGATAAATAGCAGCCTTTTTTCAGCTGCATGATGACAAATATAAAATATTTTACATTTATTGAAGGATCCCTTCCCTTCCTTTCATATTGCCGGGATTTTTTCGGCAAACTGGTGGAGAAGATAAAAAACAAAAACAAAACACAGGCTGCTACTGATGATGTCACAGGGGAGGTGATCTCAGCTTTAGTGAGATTTCACATAGACGACGCCCCTGTGAGGGAGAGTATGATGACAAACACACCCATGATCTAAAACCTCCTACTAAGCTCAGAAGTAATGGCTGCCACCTGTATAACCCTAGTTATAAAAAGAGGAGGGTGAAAAGCATGCACTGAAGTGTTCATAGGCTTAAAGGAGTGTTTATTTATCTTTCTATGTGTCAGAGTGGTGCAACCAGGGCCGGCTCGCTCATGAAGCCGGGTGAAACATTTGCCTCAGGCGGCATATCTGGGGGGGGGGGGGGGCGGCACCCGCCTGTCCATAGACGCTGGGGGCCGCCCGCCGAGCTGGAGGGGTAGTGGGCAGAAAGGGGGTATTGGGCCTATCGGCGGGGAGGGGGGTCGGACCCCCCCCCCCCCCTCCCTCGCCTGGATCCCCCGATCTGCTCTCCTCCTCCAGCGTTACGTACAAGCCTGCATATGATGAAGAGGCAACGGGCGGGGGAATCACTCACCTCTTCCGCGTTCCATCGCGTGCTCCACTAACGTCACTTTCGGCAACGCCGCCCACTGTATTGTAAGTGGACGGCCTTGCAGGAAGTGACGTCAGTGGAGCGCACGATGGAACGCGGAAGAGGTGAGTGATTCCCCCGCCCGTTGCCTCTTCATCATATGTAGGTTTGTACGTAACGCTGGAGGAGGAGCGCAGATCGGGGGACCCAGGCGAGGGAGGGGGGGGGGTCCGACCCCCCTCCCCGCCGCTAGGCCCATTACCCCCTTTCTGCCCGCTACCTCTCCAGCTCGGCGCCTAACCCCCCCACCCACGGTTGGGGGGGGGGGCGGCGATTTTTTCCAATTTTGCCTCAGGCGGCAAAAAGTCTAGGGCCGGCCCTGGGTGCAACTAAATATTATGAATTAAAAAAATGTTTGGTTTGGGTCCACTTTAAAGGGAAACTTAGGTGAGAGAGATATGGAGGCTGCCATATTTATTTCCTTCTAAACAATTCCAGTTGCCTGGCAGCCCTGTTGATGTTCTGGCATATGTATTGTCTGAGTCAAAACCCTAGAGCAAGCAGATGTATGGTCCAGTAAAACCTGAGTCCGCTGAGTCAGAGTACCTGATCTGCATATGCTTGTTCAGGGTCTATGGCTAAATGATTAGAGACACAGGATCAGCTGGACTGCCAGGCAACTGGTAATGTTTTATCCGGTTGCCAACCGCGTCACGCCAACGGGCGTGGCCGCGGCGGCAGCCTCAGGACCAGCTAACGCCGATTGGCGTAAAGTCCTTGGGGCTCGCAGTACAGGAGATCGCGCGCATACTGCGCGCGCATTCAGTCTCCGAGTCGGCGGTTGCCGCTCGGGAGACTGTTAGACGTCTAATTACATTGTACAGCGCTGCGATCGGCAGCAGCGCTGTACTAGGGACAGCCATGTGACACGGCTGTCCCCATGGGACACTAGAGAGCGATCGGCTCTCATAGGCACAAGCCTATGACAGCTGATCGCCGTTATTGGCTGGCTGTGGGGTGGGAGGGAGGGAGGGAAGAGCGAAAAGAAAAAAAAACAGGCAGTTTTATTAAAAAAGACAACATTTACACAAAACAAACAAACACTGGGGGGGGGGGGGGGGGGGATCAGACCCCACCAACAGAGAGCTCTGTTGATGGGGAGAAAAGGGGGGAGGAATCACTGGTGTGCTGTGTTGTGCGGTCCTGCAGCTTGGCCTTAAAGCTGCAGTGGCCTTTTTTAACAAAAATAGCCTGCTCTGTAGGGGGGGTAAAGCCCATGGCCCTCAAGAGGTTAAAGGAAATACATATGGCAGCCTCCATACCCCTCTCACCTCGGTTCACTTTAAGTGCTGCACAAATGTTTCAATTACATGTAAATGAAAAATATAAATACTGCTGCTATTATACTAATATTATTATTATTACTACTACTACTTTTAACAATACATCACCAAACAGTTACGTTATTGTCACCTTCTTAAAAACCTCTTTGAACCACACTGTATTTGATGCAATTGCAAACATCTACAGTGAATAACATGCAGGCGGTGTAAGTGAATATGAAAATCTCCTCTGAGGTTAATACAACCTCATTGTATACTATTTACTGAAAGTGCTATCGCATGCCACAACAAACATGCAAGTAAGGCAACGTATTGCTGCCATCTAGTGGTAAAATATGAATATGCAGTTATATGTAAAGTTATACTGTAGCAGTATTTTATGTAACCGTGCTTTCTGCAGCAAATTGAGTATAGCAGTATGTATACTTTGACAGTATTTATCAACATTGCCATAATATCATTCTGAACCAGAGAATTCACTTCAAACATTTAGCTCTAACCTACAAAGCTCTCCACAATATTTCTCTAACATAAATCTCTGACTAGTCTCCAAGTAGCATCCCAATTGCAACCTCCGCTCGGCACGTGACCTTCTGCTATACTCCCATTCATGTATGCTTCTCATGAGATTATCCCCTTCTCTGGAAATAACTTACAAAACACAGCCATCTCTCTCCAAACCTTTCAAGCATTAAGTGCACCATAAAAATACATTTTTTTCAGACTAGCATACACTCTAATTTAAAGGAGTACTGTAAGACCGAAAAAACGGTACCCTGCAGACGACAAAACGATCCTGTGATCCCCTGCCGTGGCTCACTTCCGGTATTTGTGACTTTAACCTGCTGGGCGTTTCAATTTTTCTTTGCCCGATTTTTTTTCCCTTTCATGTAGCTAGCCTAGCGCTAGCTACATGATTCTCCCCTTCCTTCTCTCTCCCTCCCACCCTTCCGATCGCCGCCGGCAATCACGCCCATAAGGAAATCCCGTTCTGAACGGGATTTCCTTTAGGGCTTCCCCCGCCCCGTCGCCATGGCGATGAATGGAGTGACGTCATTGACGTCGTGACGTCACTGGGACTCCCGATCCACCCCAAAGCGCAGCCTGGCGGCGATTGGCCAGGCTGTGCACGGGGTGTGCGGGGGGGCCCTCTTTCTCGTCGGGTAGCGGCGGATCGGCAGCGAGTGGCGACGATCGGGGCAAACACGCAGCTAGCAAAGTGCTAGCTGCGTGTTTGAAAAAAAAATTATCAAAATCGGCCCAGTGGGGCCTGAGCGGTGCCCTCTAGCGTCTCTGGATGAGCACAGCTCGTCCAGAATGCTAGGGAGGTTAATGTCGCAAGCCACTGCGCCTGTGCGGTCCTGGCTGCGCTCGTCCTTGCTCCAGCTCACAGGGGACCAGTAGAAGCCCCAGGTAAGAGGACACAAGGGGGGCAGAGGACACAAGGGGGGCAGAGGACACAAGGGCAGCAGAGGACACAAGGAGGGCAGAGGACACAAGGGGGGCAGGGGACACAAGGGGGGCAGGGGACACAAGGGAGGCAGAGGACACAAGGGCAGCAGAGGACACAAGGAGGGCAGAGGACACAATGGGGCAGAGGACACAAGGGCAGCAGAGGACACAAAAAGGGCAGCAGAGGACACAAGGGGGGCAGAGGACACAAGGAGGGCAGAGGACACAAGGGGGGCAGAGGACACAAGGGAGCCAGAGGACACAAGGAGGGCAGAGGACACAAGGGGGAGCAGAGGACACAAGGGGGGCAGAGGACACAAGGGCAGCAGAGGACACAAGGGGGGCAGAGGACACAAGGACAGCAGAGGACACAAGGGGGGCAGAGGACACAAGGGCAGCAGAGGACACAAGGAGGGCAGAGGACACAGGGAGGGCAGAGGACACAAGGGAGGCAGAGGACACAAGGAGGGCAGAGGACATAAGGGGAGGCCGAGGACACAAGGGGGGTAGAGGACACAAGGGGGGTAGAGGACACAAGGGGGGCAGAGGACACAAGGAGGGCAGAGGACACAAGGAGGGCAGAGGACACAAGGGGGGTGGAGGACACAAGGGGGGCAGAGGACACAAGGGCAGCAGAGGACACAAGGAGGGCAGAGGACACAATGGGGGCAGAGGACACAAGGGCAACAGAGGACACAAGGAGGGCAGAGGACAAAAGGGGGGGCAGAGGACACAAGGAGGGCAGAGGACACAAGGGGGGGCAGAGGACACAAGGGGGGCAGAGGACACAAGGGAGGCAGAGGACACAAGGGGGCGCAGAGGACACAAGGGCAGCAGAGGACACAAGGGCAGCAGAGGACACAAGGGCAGCAGAGGACACAAGGGGGACAGAGAACACAAGGGGGGCAGAGAACACAAGGAGGGCAAAGGGCACAGGGAGGGCAGAGGACACAAGGGAGGCAGAGGACACAAGGAGGGCAGAGGACATAAGGGGGGGCAGAGGACACAAGGGGGGTAGAGGACACAAGGGGGGTAGAGGACACAAGGGGGGCAGAGGACACAAGGAGGGCAGAGGACACAAGGGGGGCGGAGGACATAAGGGGGGGCAGAGGACACAAGGGGGGTAGAGGACACAAGGGGGGTAGAGGACACAAGGGCAGCAGAGGACACAAGGGGAGCAGAGGACACAAAGGGGGCGGAGGACACAAGGACACAATGGGGATATAATGATTGGGGGCATACGACGCCCCCGCACCATGGATGCACCAGGTTTAGTATATTATTTTCCCTTGTATTTTGTCTTCTAAACCTAGGTGCGTCTTATAGTTTGTATTATCTTATATTACGAAAAATGCAGTACATACATAAATATATGTATACACCACATTTTTTGTTACAAGATTAATTTATAAATTATTTAGTGTTTGCCTATTTTGAAATAATTTCTCACTCTCATTTATATTCTGAAATTTATCACAGCTGTCAGGATCAGCGCTGCAAAATGGCTACTGAGAGTTCCAAAGCCAGTATTAAATATATACAATTGCAGAGTGCTGAAAAGTTGTTTTAAAGAGACACTGAAGCGAGAATAAATCTCGCTTCAGTGCTTATATTCAGCAGGGGCATGTGTGCCCCTGCTAAAATGCCGCCATCCCGTGGCTAAACAGCGGTCCATTACCCCCCAATCCCCCCCCGCAAAATCTACGACCAACTTGGTCGTAGATTTTGCTGCTGTTGAGGCAGGGCTAACGGCTGCAGCCCTGCCTCTCAGTGCTGTCTATCAGCGGCGCATCGCCGCCTCTCCCCCGCCCCTCTCAGCGAGGAAGACTGAGAGGGGCGGGGGAGAGGCGGAGATACGCGCTGACTGACGTGCGGTGAGGCAGGGCTGCGGCCATTAGCCATGCCTCAATGCGGAAGTGATCCCCCGCTGCACGGAGTGGATTTGGGAGGTAAGGGACCCCCGTTTAGCCGCGGGATAGCGGCGTTTTAGCAGGGGCACACATGCCCCTGCTGAATATAAGCACTGAAGCGAGATTTATTCTCGCTTCAGTGTCTCTTTAAACAGACGTTAAGATGTATGACAGCTGTTTCGCAGAAATAAACCCTGCTTCACCAGAGACTCTCTTCTCTTCTTTTTCCCCCCACTGCCGTAACCATCGTGTCTACCCAACCACAAAATATATATATATATATATATATATATATATATATATATATATATATATATATATAGTGTTTCGGAAGCTGGCATGTGGAAAATTACCACAACAGTGGGTATTCTCAATAATACTAAATTCCACAACTGGATATGTCACTGCAGTGCCCCTTTAAAGAAGAGCCCCACTCAAAAGAACGTAATGAACAAAAGTGCTTAATTTTTACAATAATTATGTATAAATGATTTAGTCAGTGTTTGCCCATTGTAAAATCTTTCCTCACCCTGGTTTACATTCTGACATTTGTCACATGGCGACATTTTTACTGCTGGAAGGTGATGCCACTGGAAGGAGATGTTGCATGATTTTTTGGCAGTTGGAAACAGCTGTTATTTCCCACAATGCAACAAGGCTCCCACAGTGTGATGTCAGCACCAATATCAGCCATACAGAGGCCCCTGATGATCCGTTTGAGAAAAGGAACATATTTCTCATGGGAAAGGGGATATCAGCTACTGATTGGGATGAAGTTGAATCCTTGGTCACGGTTTCTCTTTAAAGTAATAATCACTGTTACAGAAACAGTATCAGAAATACAATACAGAACAATCATCTCTGTGACTGCGCCATGCAGCACATATGGAGGGTTACACTAGGCAACATATGCAATAGTAGTTAAGCCTTTTCCTATTCATCCAACTCAGAATTAATCCTTGGCTTACAGTGCTCTCAGATGCCCATGCTTTTCATTCAAAAATAACCATTTATCACAGGCAGAATCAGACAAAAGCATTTAAACCCCGCTCCAGGCAGCTATAATTGTACATCTGATCGCTGATTAAGCAAAATTCTTAGCTCAAATGAGGCCACCACAACTGCATGTCCTTTAGATTATACCCTTACAAGGGCAAGACTCTCATATTCCTTTCTTGCTTTATGTTTTGTTCATTACTATATATGTGTCCCTGTACTTTATTGTATTGACTACAACTTATGTATTATGTACCAATTTCTGTATTTTGATGTACCCTTGTCGTGTCTTCTCGCTATTCAAAGCCACAATTTGCATAGCGAGAAAACTCGGCACCTGCTATTTTACTGGGTGCAAATTACTCTCATTGCCGCAAATTTCAGATTTTGCCGCATAGCCCTAACCTCCTACCTTGGTTTCACCTAACCCTTAAAGAAGAACTGAAGAGAGAGGTATATGAAGGCTGTCATGTTTATTTCCTTTTAATCAATACCAGTTGCCTGGCAGCCCTGCTGGTCTATTTCTCTGCAGTAGTATCTAATTAAAATCAGAAACAAGCATGCAGCTAGTCTTGCCAGATCAGACTTATAAGTCTGAACCACTGAAACACCTGATCTGCTGCATGCTTGTTCAGGGGCTATGGCTAATAGTATTAGAGGCAGAGGATCAGCAGGGCTGCCAGGCAACTGGTATTGTCTAAAAGGAAATAAACATGACAGCCTCCATATACCTCTCGCTTCAGTTCCCCTTTAACCATCCTCCCCTGTTGGCACCTATCCAACTCCCCTCCCGCATGGTGCCTAAACCTTAGCTCCCCCCCTCCTCCCCGGTTGCAGAACCGTGATGTGTGGCTATGAAGAGAAGTCCGGCCGCCACTTCATTGCTGCAAAAATGTATCTTCTTTGCCGCTAATCGCAGCTTTTATAATTGGCTCCAATGGCAGAGCCCTTTTTTCTGCCAAAGCTCCTGCACCCTTTTTTTGTTTCACCCTTGCCTGTTTCTTACCTCTCTACAGCACCATGAAAGATGATGGCATCATATAAATCATCATTAATAATAATAATAGTCCTGATGTAAAAAATAGTATCGACAACATGCGATTGCCAGAAGTTTCCAGTGCAGTGGCCTGTCAAAGAGACAAGATGTGGCAATAGTGTCACATGCCTTACAGAGTACCCAGCAAGCTCGTGATGAACCAGAACTCCTAGGAGTGTGTGAGGGGCTACAATGGACCAAAAAGCCCTCTTGCTAAAATAATAATAATTGCAATATTTGTATAGCGCCTTTCTCCTGTCGGACTCAAAGCGCTTGCGAGGCAGCCACTAGAGTGCACTCAGTAGGCAGTAGCAGTGTTAGGGAGTCTTGCCCAATGAACTCCTTACTGAATAGGTGCAGGCTTACTGAGTAGGAAGAGCCAGGAAATGACATGAAAACAAAATTTTGCTTTCTTAAAACAGAAAGGGCTTGATTCACAAAAGAGTGCTAACACGGGCGTTTTCGCGTGAATTTTCGCGTTTGCGCGCTATCGCGAATTATCACGTGCAATTAACCGGTTTCGCGCGCAAACGCGAAAACAGTTAATTGCACGCGAAAATTCTCGATAGCGCGCAAACGCGAAAATTTACGCGAAAACGCCTGTGCTAACAGTTAGCACTCTTTGGTGAATCAAGCCCAAAGTATTTGCAAATATTTAGGTTGGAGTGAGAATATGATGTCACCCACAACGCATCACTGCTGAAATATGCAAATCCCCCATTCTTGTCCCTATGAGCTAAACACACCTCCAGATGTGCTGGAATGCAATGATGTGTCAACTAGTTAAATATACAGAGCCACAATAATCCAACATGCATACAGACGGTTTCGGATTGGTTGGTCTTCATCAGTGCATGGCATGGATTAAAGTGGCTCTATGGGGTAACTTCAAGCAAACCTGTGAGAAAAAAAATTGAAAGAAAAGTGAGATGCTTATGAGGTAGAGGAAAGTCTCTCAATAATCCAGATACTTCCTATGTCCTCCTTGACCCCACCGCTGCTCGCCGGGACTACTTCTTCGTGGCCAAGCTGCCGTTCATTTATGATGGTATGATTTGTGCCTTCTTAGCATGGAGCTGCTCATGTATAGGGGAAAAAGCTGTGCAGAAGCTGCTCCATGCTGCTGCACGTGTGGAGGCTGTACTTGCACACTCGCAATGCAGTCAAACTTGCATACAGATGGAAGCACAGCAGCGTGAACATACTGTATACAACAAGCACTTGTTGAATATGTTCTGAGGGTCCTAGCACTGGATCGGTGGGGTCGAGGAGGATGGGGAAGCCTTTTGGACAATCAGGAGGATTCCCTCTTCAAAGGTAAGTATGTACCATATTTTTTGGACTATAAGACGCACCCAGGTTTAGAGGTAAAAAAACAGGGGAAAAATATATACTGTATATATTTAACCTGGTGCCTCTATGGTCCAGGGGTGTCTTGTAGATGTTGTCTCCTCAATTATCTTGTCCCCATGTATCCTCCTGTGTCCCCAGCATCCTATTATCTGCCCCCCCCCCCCCTCTGGTTGGTGTCCCCTTGTCCTTCTGTGTCTCACCCCCCTCCCCCCTGTACCCCTAGTGTCCTGTGTCCCATCTGCCCACCTGTGCCGGAGAAGCTCAGGGGGTCACAGGAGGGCAGCTGGGACAGAGGATGGCATGGGGCCAGTGAGACACAGGGGACACTGGCCAGAGGGGAGACAGGACACCATTTTTCACTTCAAGTGCACTTTAACTTCTAAATTTCTTTTGAAAGTCCTCTCAAAGGTATGATTTTTATGACAGAATTTGACTAAAAATAATGTGCATTAATAAATTATATTGCAAAAAGATGTTACAACAATAATAAATAAATAATGCTCAGACTGCAAACTATCAGTGATGCCTCCCCTTACCACCCAGCTTGCTGCACAGCCGTACCCAGATTGCGGGCTGCTCGCCTTTAGGATAAGTACCAACTCCCTTTTTGGTCTGTTATTTTGTGCAGGTGATTTTCCACAAAACCTAACTTGACTTGATTTTACTGACCTCTAAAAGAAGAGATGCTGATCTATCTGCACCAGGGATGGCGATACCTCCATTTCTCAGCACCACACTGAGATCATATGGTTCTGAAGACAAATGCTTCGAGGACACATGATATTGCTGTATGACATAAATAACAGTGCATTGGACCTCATTGACAGACACATATTTACTCATCCTCATTAAATAACGGTTTAAACTGTTCCTTCTCTGCAGTTATCAGTCAGCTTCAAGTATCATTTATTTCGGCATGCAGGTTGCTTGATTTTTTTTTCTATACAGTCAATTCATACAAGCTGTCAAAAAAATGTGTTGTGTGTGTCGGCAATAATATAGGGCAATAATATAGGGTATGTTTCAGCTAGAAGGCCATGATGAGATTGTTCACCCTCAGCATGTATGTCCCTAGTAACCAGATAAACACATCAATATTCTATACAGCAGGGAGAGGTGGCAGCGCTTACCGAGACAGGCTGCACCTGATTGACCAGCAGCATAGGTGTGCAGAGCCTCAGTTATAGGCAGGTTACACAACCTGCATTCAAAACAGATGCAACGAAATGGAGGAGGTCTTGGGAAGTGCTGCCACCTCCCCCTGCTGTATAGAAATGTAAGATTACTTATGGCTAGCTGCACCCATTTGTTATTTAAAGTTTGCATTCTGTTTTAATCAGGGTTTAATGCATAGTTTGCATCTGTTGTGAATGGGGCCAGTAAAAAAGGGCGCATATGGCTAATAGACAAAAAGGGCGCCGCCATAGACTGCAATGCAAAATATCGGCTATTGGGCGCCCGACAGGAAATAAGGGCACCCGAGAAATAACGGTTGCAGGGATCGTGTTAACAAAAATTTTCGTTTACAGAATAAGGTTTATTACAAATATCGTTTACAAGTTCGTTTTAACTTTGTGGTTTACTTATTTTTTCGTTTTTAAGTTTCGCTTATAGGAGCTTTTACTTGTTTTCCGTTTTTAAATTTCGCTTTCAGGGCTGTAACAAGTAAATTTCCGTTTACACTTATTTTATCATTTAAAATTCGTTTTCATACGTATAATGCTTAAATATCGTTTTCAACCTTGTTCTATTGGAAATACATCGCTTTTGGTATTAACTTTGTTTTTTACACTTATAATGCGTTGATTATAGTTTTCTAATATATCGCTTTTAATATTACCGTTATTTTAAAAATTTTAATGCGTACGTGATTGTAAGGCTATCTATTCTATTCAGAGGCGGTGGTTAGGGTCAGGCACCACCAGGGGGGTGGTTAGGGTTAGGCACCACCAGGGGGGGTCTAGGGGTTAGGGATAGGTACAGGGAGGGTTCTGTGTGAGAGTAGGGATAGGTATAGTTACAGTACAATATACACCACCAGGGGGGTGATTAGGGTTAGGCACCACCAGGGGGGTCTAGGGGTTAGGGATAGGTACAGGGAGGGTTCTGTGTGAGAGTAGGGTTAGGTATAGTTACAGTACAATAAACACCACCGGGGGTGGTGGTTAGGGTTAGGCACTACTAGGGGGGTCTAGGGGTTAGGAATAGGTACAGGGAGGGTTCTGTGTGAGAGTAGGGATAGGTATAGTTACAGTACAATATACACCACCAGGGGGGTGATTAGGGTTAGGCACCACCAGGGGGGTCTAGGGGTTAGGGATAGGTACAGGGAGGGTTATGTGTGAGAGTAGGGATAGGTATAGTTACAGTACAATATTTGTAATATATACAGTTTACTAAATTATGTATATTTACACAAAAGGGGGGGAGGGGTCTAGGGGTTAGGGATAGGGAGTAGGGATGGTCGGAATGCCAAATTCCGATTCCACGCTAATTCCGCATTCCGTTATGTACCGATTCCGCTTTCCGCTACCAATTTCCGCATTCCAAGGCGGAATTTCCGCCGGAAATCGCGGAAATTCCGCCCGACTTTAACATCAATTTTCTCAAAAACTATAAGGTCTTTTTGAAAACTTTTTTTTTGCATCTTGCTCAGAAGGTTCTGTTTAATAAACCCTGAAAATTTGGTGTTTCTAGGACTTACGGGGGTTTTGCTATTAACTTCTAAAGTCGGCGGATTTTTACTGTCATGTAAAATGCAGAAAATAGGCAGATGCAGATTTTCTGCATTTTACATTACAGCAAAAATCCGCCAAATTTAGCAGTTAAAAGAAAAGCCCCCTTAAGTCCTAGAAACACCAAATTTTCAGCATTTATTAAACCGAATCTTGTGAACAAGATGCAAAAAAAAGTTTTCAAAAAGACCTTATAGTTTTTGAGAAAATTAATGTTAAAATCGGGTGGAATTTCCGCGATTTCCGGCGGAAATTTCCGCGATTTCCGGCGGAAATCCGCCTACGGCACTTGCATTACCGATTTCCGCATTCCGATGCAGAAATGCAATTTCGGAATTTCGGAAATTGCATTTCCGCGGAATCCGGATGAGCATCCCTAATAGGGAGAGCCTACAGTTAGGTATAATTGCAGTAAAATACCTGTAAAATTTACCATTGTATTACTTTGCTTAATACAAGTGTAAATATCGTTTTTTTGTTATAGATGCTATTTGACGTTTCATTTTCAAATTCGTTTGTTGTTATAGAAGGCATTTTGCCGTTTAATTTCCGTTTATTTAACTGATTTAGCACTATATTTTCTTTTATAAGCTATAAACGAAAAATATTGTTTTACAATACAACTTATAATTTCGGCTATATCCCGCGCCCTTTTTTCCAGGCGCCCTTTTTTGATACACGCGTTGTGAATACAAGGTGTGTATTTGCCTGTAGGGGGCTTTGCACACCTCTGTTAGTAGTCATTTCAGATGAGGCCGGATCAGGCGTGTTGCCAATTTTTCCCTGTTCTCTAAAAACATGTGTAAACATCAATATTCTAGCCTCCAATCATTTGATAAAAGCAACATCCTGGGGGGATGTGTCATAAGTTAGGGGCATGGCCAAATCCAAGCATGGTTACATTGTGTGCAATCTTGCCTTGATTTTTTTGAGGCACCAGTATTATTTTGTGTGAGAATATTTGCATGTTAAAATGTAAATACCCTTTTGGTAACAAAAATCAAAACTGATACAATAGAGAAGGTGACCTTCCTACTAAGGAATCCCTTGCTTAGCCGATTTCGGGACAGGTGATTTCCCACATATTGCTGACAGTGTTCAGCAACCCGGGTTTGTGAGTATCTAGTGCGTTTTAAAATATATTTCTCCACATCTCAGAACTTACTACACTATATTTTCTTTCAAGATCCACTGGATCCACTCCTTGCATACTCTTATATAAGTTCGACTACACTGTAGCCAAACTCATAACTGTTTCATGCTTTGTCACTACTGTTATATGGATTGTCCTGAGAGGAGTTGACAATATAATCCTACCATAGTCATATGTCCAACCATATTATTATTATTTACTAGCTGAACTAAGCCTGTTTAACCACTTGAGGACCACAGTGCTAAACCCCCCCAAAAGACCAGGCTGCTTTTACCGTAATTGGCCACTGCAGCTTTAAGGCCAAGCTGCAGGGCCGCACAACACAGCAGATGAGTGATCCTTCCCCCCCTTTTCCCCCCACCAACAGAGCTCTCTGTTGGGGGGGTCTGATTGCCCCCCCCAGTGTTTATTTTTTTTTATCAACATTTATGTTATTTTTTTATTATTATTTTTTACTATTTATTTATTTATTTTTCTAAATCCTCCCACCCCCCAGCCGGCCAATCCTGGCGATCGGCTGTCATAAGCTTCTGCCTATGAGAGCCGATCGCTCTCTTGTCCCCCAGGGGGACAGCCGTGTCACACGGCTGTCCCCAGTACAGCTCTGCTGCTCGGAGACTGAAGAGGCGGCGGAGCTCCGCCCCCCGAGCAGGAGATGCACGCGCATCCTGTGCGCAATCTCCTGCAAACTGCAGCCCCAGGACTTGACGCCAATCGGCGTTAGGCAGTTCTGGGGCTGCTGTGGCTACGCCCATGGGCGTGGAGCGGTCTTAAGGTAGTTAAAAATGGGCTCTAGGTCTGTCACCGCAGCATAACAGCGCACATGTGCACCTGCCGCATGCGCACACATGTCCGTTCACCCGGCCGGCCCGCCCCCTGACCCGTCCTGCATCCTGTCCCAATAGCTGTCAGTGCTGGACATGCGCAGTAGCGCAAAAGCACTGACACAGGGACTTGGGGTGCAGAGACACAGGGAAATTATATAAAGAGATTTATACAGCACTGGCATCTTCTGCAGCACTTTACATAGTCATGTCACTGACTGTCCTCAGAGGAGCTCACAATCTAATCCTAGTGATGTAGCAGAAGGTAATGCTAGGTACACACCATACAATTTTCTGGCAGATTTACCTACCAGATCAATTTTTTCAAATATGTCCGATCGGAATTTCGATCGATTTTCGGATCGATTTCCGTTCACTTTTATGAAAATCGATTGAAAAAAAAAAAAAGATCGGAAAATCTATCGAAATTTAAATTGGACATGTTGGAAAGGCAGGTAAATCTGCCAGAAAATTGTATGGTGTGTACCTAGCATAAGACTAGGCGGAAGGAGAAATTTGTGAATCGAATCAAAATCTTCATTTCTGACAGAAAAAGGACAAATCAATTTTTTTCCTAAAACCACTCCGCCCTCCAGGAGGTGATTACTGACTTCAGTTTCCCTCCGTGGTCACTGCACCGCCCCCCCCCTCTGATCACATTAACAATGCTCTGAGGTCTGTCTGTGAGTGACGGGGATGCAGCAGTGGCCATACAAGTCACAGAGCGAGTAGCTCTAGCAGCATGGGAGGCCCCTGCTGTGGGCGAGGCCCTAAGCGGAGAAGTGATGCCAATACTCTACGTTATAAATATATGTTAAAGTATTAAAGTGTTTTAGCATGCGATTCTCACACAAGATAATCTCTAAATATGTCTTTATTCACAATACCATCACTTTCTGTTTGTGTCAGATGTCAGTTAGGCTGGTTTTACATTATACTGGTGCAGAAATCGCGCAGTAGGGGAGCCTGCCGCACGATCACCACACTGCACAAAAGCCGTCTTCATATGAACCTGCGCCATGGTGCTGCAACAGGGTCATATGCATAGGCCCGCCCCCATTCGATGAGGTACTTTCTGCTGGGCAGGAAGTATGTCACTGGGATTCCTGTTGGTCCGCACATGTCTGCCCCGACGCACCGCGTTCCAGCTTTTACACGTACTGCGTCACCCATAGACTTCCATTAACCCAAGCACCGTGCGTTAAGGGCGGTGCCTGCAGTAACGCACTGCAGCCCTTGCATTGGATTTGATACTTTCGGCATACCTCAACGAATCGCAGTAGGCATGAAAGTCTCCATAGACTTTCATTACTTTTGCGGGCCCTTGCGGTAAAATAGGTTAATGCAACACAGGTTTCACCTGTAGGCGTAAAAGGGGCCTTACGGTTGTCCATAGATATCTACATTATACCATAGTAATTCTACTGTACACATGATCAAGATATGTCAGTGTTCCGCATCTTCAGCGCTATACAAAAAAAAAGTAAAAGCAATTTTGACTAAAACAAAAATGTAGCTAGTGTGTATGCAATACTGATCTGTCTGCTGAATTTCCAAATATTTTATACAGACATTATTAAAAGGGGAGTATCACATTTTTTTCTTTACTTTGATCTGTATTTACAATAACAGCAGAAATGTTATGAAAGTGAAGTCCTATAAACAGGGATTTGTAAAGCAAGCTGTGTAGTCAGAATTTTCCCATAAATGCTTTTATTGCGGTGACACCTAGTGGAGGCAAAGAGGAGTGCAGGGGGACAAATTTCTGAAGGTTTAGCCTTCTATGCAGTATAACTATGCTCAGAGTTTTGTGCTATTTACTCACAACCTTTATATCACTTCAGTCTCTTTTACTTTTTATTTTTAATTCAGCAAAACATTACTCCTATGTATCTACAATGCATTTGACATATAAACAAGGCCAGATTTATACTTTTTGTGATCCTAAGCCAAGTATGTGGTGGCTCCCCTTTTTTGGGCAAGAACGCCCCTCCCATTCCATGTACAGCCCATCCCCCTCCCCCCCCCCCCCCCCCCCCCCCAATGTGTATCTAGCATTTAATTTAGATTTAGCCAAACTCTTTCACAAACAGCTCCCTTGGGCATTCATTTCCCCTTTTCCATGTGTTGATCCCCATTTTCAGCCTCCTCTTTCCTATGTAGCAACTCCTCTTTTATGTTCAAGTACCCCTTGTACTGCTGCCACCCAAGACATGGGCCTTTGGGGCCTTTCCGGAAAGCCATCCCTGCATAGAAAATGATGCAGACAATAGCTTTTCAGATTATATTCAGAGTTAAGGAATTCCCTTTTTTGCATAGATTTGGGAAAGCTGTCAGGTTGTCACTGATGTCTGTGCAGAATCCTTCAAACTTCCTCTTCCTGTGACCCCCGGGGGCTTTCATGCTTGCCCTGGTCCTCATCACAGCTGGAATTAATAGCAATCAAAACCAGACAGATGTCATTGGGCCAGATGTAGTAAACTGTGTGTGCACGGTGAACGCACTGCAATTTTACCATTAGTACCGCCTGTGGCGCACCCTTTAGCACAACAAGCAGGAATGTGAGTGATGCTATGGTAACCCACACTAAACTGTGGCAACGTTACGCAGTTTACTGCATCTGGCCCAATGACATCTGTCAGATTTTGATTGCTATCCCGTACTTCCAGCTGTGATGAAGACCGGGGCAAGCATGAAAGCCCCCGGAGGTCACAGGAAGAGGAAGTTTGAAGGATTCTGCACAGACGTCAGCGGCAACCTGCCAGCTTTCCCAATTCTATGCACAAAATGGAATTCATTAACTCTGAATATAATCAGAAAAGCTATTGTCTGCATAATTTTGTATGCAGGGCCAAATCTCTGGAAAGGCCCCAGAGACCCGGGCCTTGGGCGGCAGCAGCACCATAAAAGAGGCCCCATGTTTCTTACTGCATAATACACTTTATGTATGTTTTACCACTGCTGTGCTAGGTGGGAAGGTGCATTTAACTTGCTTTTGTGGTGATAGTAAGAAAAATTATTTTCAACATTGAAAAATACAGTAATAGAAATTCAAAGACAGAAAAAATTATTTTTTTCATTCTAAAAAAAAATAAAAAAATAAGAGTCAAGTTTTTGACTAAGAGGGTTAAAGAAGTTATTCACAAGACCTATATCCTCCAATTGTAAGGCATTTAAAATACACTTGAACTGAGATTGATATGGAGGCTGCCATATTTATTTCCTTTTGAACAATACCAGTTGCCTGGCAGTCCTGCTGATCTCTTTGGCTGCAGTAGTGACTGAATCACACTCCTGAAACCAGTAAGCAGCTAATCCAGTCATACTTCAGTCAGAAACATCTGAACTTCATGCTTGTTCAGGGTTTATAGCTAAAAGTATTGTAGGCAAAAGATCAGAAGGACAGTCAGGAGATTCACATTGTTTAACCACTTAACGACCAGCTAACGCCGATAGGCGGCGCCTGGTCGTTTGTGGTTTTGCATTTCCATGCCAGTTCACGGAGGGTGTCTCCGTGAACAATGTGCGAGCCGCCGATCGCGGCTCGCACACGTAATGTAAACACGCGGGGAAGAAATCCCCGCTGTTTACATCAATATGGCGCTGCTACGCAGAAGCGGCGTGATGGAGATCGGCGATCCTCGGCCTCTGATTGGCCGGGGATCGCCGTCATTTGATAGGCTGAAGCCTATCCTATCCGGTGCAGGACGGATATCCATCCTGCGCCTCACACAGGGGAAGGGAGAGCGAGGTAAGGGGAGGGAGCGCACAATATCGCTGCGGAGGGGGGCTTTGAGAAGCCCCCCCCCAAATCACAGGCAGCCGGCGGCAATCAGACCCCCCCTGCAGGACATCCCTCTAGTGGGGAAAAAAGGGGGGAAGTCTGATCGCCCTGCCTTTTACCGGATCGGTGCAGAGGGCTGGAGAGCCCGCGCAGCACCGATCATTAAAAAACCCCATGGTCCTTAAGTGGTTAAAAGGAAACAAATATGGCAGCATCCATATACCACTCACTAAGTGTGTTTAAAGGGGAACTGAAGAGAGAGGTATATGGAGGCTGTCATGCTTATTTCCTTTTAATCAATACCAGTTGCCTGGCAGCCCTGCTGGTCTATTTCTCTGCAGTAGTATCTGATTAAAACCAGAAACAAGCATGCAGCTAGTCTTGTCAGATCAGACTTATAAGTCTGAACCACTGAAACACCTGATCTGCTGCATGCTTGTTCAGGGGCTATGGCTAATAGTATTAGAGGCAGAGGATCAGCAGGGCTGGCAGGCAACTGGTATTGTCTAAAAGGAAATAAACATGACAGCCTCCATATACCTCTCTCTTCAGTTCCCCTTTAAGTGTGCTTATACCTAAGTGTGCCTAAAATAAATGAAAATAAGACCCCAATAATTACTACTTATACAGTACTTGCATAATGTATTTTGACCCATTTTTAAGGCATGTCAACCTTGCACAATAAATTGTTGCACAGATAGTAAACAACTGTATTTATACTTATCGGGGGCTCCCTACAGCCTCATATGGTCCGTAGGCTCCCTTGTTGTCCTCCCCGGCTGCTCCGTTGTTCTTTGGTAGCCTCCATTATTTTCTTCAGTTGGGCCAGTCGTGTTCTTCTGACCATGCCGCAGAAGAACCTGACTGAAGAAAATACTGGAGGCTACCACAGGACACTGGAGCGGTCGGGGAGGAGGGTGAGGGTGCCCATGCGTCATATGGGGCAGGTGGAAGCCCCAGGTAAGCATAAATGCAGATGTATGAACTGTCTCAGGTTTCCTTTACTTCCAAAACTTCGTCCTACCAAGCTGGAAGGAGGAAGAATCAGAGTTAAATGAAACGCCCCTAGATGCTCTCCATCCTACTGATAGGTGCTGAACGCATGTGTTCAACCGCGTAGTGCCGATTTCTAACAAAAACTCTAGTCAGTATATATTAGCTCAGGCTGTACCTGTACTATAAACTATCAGTTTTTAATGAGCAAGCTGGCAAAAGGAGTGTAAAGGAATAACATACTGCATGTGTCTTTGCAGACTGGCCTTCAGTGAAACTTATGTTTTAGATTTGACACAGAAGTAAGGATTTGTTAAATAGACCCTGAGTAAAAAACGCAAATTCTTCCTCTACAAACAGTACCATTTTTATCAGTGCTAGACATCAGTATATGCAAGAGCTCTTAATTCTCTGCAAATCAATTATGTGATAATGGCCAATCTGTAATCCTTTACATTTCTATCATCTTTCATTCCTCAATAATACCTTTACTTGGACCCTATCCCTCTTGTCACCTAATGTTTTTAGAAATTCAACTCACTCTGACTTATTTGTTAAGGGTGCAAACAATGGTGAATTGCAGAGATCGCTGAAGAACATAAATAATCTGAAGAACAGATGGCGCATGGATATGGTCAAAGAGATGCTAAGGCCCCGTTCACACTTGCGGTTTAGTAAAAACCGCACCGGATGTCCGGACCGCACCGTATCCGGACCGGACCTGATCCGTACGGTTCCTATCCGGATCCGGTCCGTTTGCATCCGGTTTCCGTGCGGTGTGAACACGGTTGCGGTCCGGATCCGGTTTCTTAAGGAGATACACATCCTGTAAATACCTGGGGTCTGGGAGGTCAGCAGAAGGGTCTGGGGTCATTGTTGGAGACAAGTGGACGTGTGGAGACCATCCGTGGATACAGAGACTGCAGTTGGGACCATGGATCCAGGCATTTTTTACTCGTAAACCTGGGAATTCTCTCCTTCCTGTTGTTCGCCTCCTTGTCAGACATATATCAGACATGTTGCTGCCAAAAAGAGCTCCAGCATAAAATCGCTCCTGCCCCACTCTTTGAACGCTGGGCCCATGTGGTCCCCATCCAAAATGCATAGGAAGTGGGGTAGAACGTCCGGTTTTTGTAGCCAGTGTGTTGTGCGCTCTCCGGCTCTCATTGCTTTGTATTGGCCGGATGGTGCAGTCCGGCTCCGCCCCGGATATGGCTGCCGGAGGAGCCGGACCAAAAAATAGCGCATGTTGGAATGGACGCCGGAGTCCGGATCCGGCCCGGATCCGGTCCGGCTCCGGTCCGGCAGAACGGACGCATGTGAACGGACGCATAGGCTTTCATTGCTATGCCGTGCGTCCGTTCCGTCCGTTCTGCAAGCGGTCCGGCTCCGGCACGGCGATTCCGGATGGCCACCGCTAATGTGAACCGGGCCATAATAGTTCTGAGTGAAAAAAAAAATAATGTTACAGCAAATCTGAAAGGAAACAAAAGTAAAAAAAACAAAAAACAAAAAACAACAATACTTACCTAAGTAGTGGGATGCTCCAGAGGCTTTCCAGATCCTCCAGTTAATGTACCAGTGTACATGCTTGAGTACGACCTGCAGTAGCATGAAGCTGTATGTGCACAGAGGAAAAAGACCATACTCCTGCAGTATAATGATGGTCATACATGGACAGGAGTGTGACCACGAAAGCACATATGAGAAGATCCAGAAAGCATCTGAATTTCCAGAGGTACTAATGGCAAGAACTGTTGGTGGACATTTACTGTGTAGCGACTTCAGGGCTACTTCCGGTTCAGGGAGGTCCGTCAGTAATGTGGAGGTGCTGGTCAGTCAGTGTGCATCCTTGATCGCATGCCTGTGGCCAGGAGCATTGCGCACAATGTCACGCAGAGCTTTTCTGAGCCGTGCGCACACTATCAAGGATGTATGCCGCTGGGTCAGCGCCTCCACATTACTGACGGACCTTGCAGACCAGGAAGTAGCAAAAAGTTCTTGCCATCACTATCCAGAGGTTTTTCCCCCACTTCAGGTCCACTTTAAGCTTATTTCACGCAATTGTATGCATCTTGGAATTGGACCAATCAAAATCGACAGCCACCGTGTTTGATTGATCCTGTTCCAAACTGCAGAAATTTGTATCACGTCAAAATTAGTAGTATCTCACTGACCATCTGTAGTTGCCATATGTTCTTCTCAGGAAATTGACTACCTCAGGTAGTCAACCTACTTAACCTATTCATTGGGTCCTTCTCATTCTCAGAGGTGGAATACCATCCTCATTACTAGATGAGAAATATTTCATCTTTTCACTCCATCACATTTATTACAACATGTCAATAAAAAGAAAAATGAGGGACTTTTTTAAGGCTTTTTGTATTCTTCAAAATTATGAAAAATGTATGAATTGATTACTTATATTTAAAGAGACTCCGTAACAAAAATTTCATCCGGTTTTCTTCCATCCTACAAGTTCCAAAATCTATTCTAATGTGCTCTGGCTTACTGCAGCACGTTCTACTATCACCATCTCTGTAATAAATCAATGTATCTCTCTCTTGTCAGACTTGTCAGCCTGTGTCTGGAAGGCTGCCAAGTTCTTCAGTGTTGTGGTTCTGTGATGCATCTCCCCCCTCCAGGCCTCTCTCTGCACACTGCCTGTGTGTTATTTAGATTAGTGCAGCTTCTCTCTGCTCTTTTATCTTTTACAAGCTGGATAAATCCTCCTCTGAGCTGGCTGGGCTTTCACATACTGAGGAATTACATACAGGCACAGCTGTCTGCACTCTGCAGGAAGAAACAGCCTGACACTTCAGTGGAAGATAGCTGCAGGGGGGAAGAAACACACAAATGATCTCTTGAGATTAAAAAGGAAGGCTGTATACAGCCTGCTTGTGTATGAATGTATTTTCTATGTGTGGACATACTGTACATCAACCTACTTCCTGTTTTGGTGGCCATTTTGTTTGTTTATAAACAAACTTTTTAAAACTGTTTTTAACCACTTTTAATGCGGCGGGGAGCGGTGAAATTGTGACAGAGGGTAATAGGAGATGTCCCCTAACGCACTGGTATGTTTACTTTTGTGCGATTTTAACAATACAGATTCTCTTTAAAGTATATCCCAACATACACCCGCCCTGCACCTACATCACCAGGAGCATATTGCGCCTGCGCAGAAGACGCTGACCCATTGGTCGGCGATACTTCAGGAGCTGGACCCGGGAGAAGACTGGAGCTTGCGGAAAGAGACAGACATGACCTCTAGGGGTTGGAAGAAGCCCCAGGTAAGTAAAACTGAATCGCCTTGGATATCCATTAAAGATCGGCAAAGAAGTTTTTTGCATTGTGAATTGAGAAATCTTTTTGTAAAAAGTGACTGATGTTGCCTTGCCATCCACTAGATTTCTTTGCACACCGCATTGCTTTCTGGCTGACTATGTGGCCTTCATAAGCTTATAATTCACTCTCTAATAAAAGAGGTGTTTATACAATTGACCAAATCCACCCCTCGTTATATTTTAGTTTTGAGTGTTATTTTAATCGACAATATCAGAACACTGAAATGCACATAAAAATTGATACTTCCCTTTTAATATGATACAATGTATTGTCTCGTAGGACATGGATGTGTTGCCTACCTTGGTTGAAGCTTCTCGTTCCGGTTTTATGGGGCTCTGAAGGTGAAAAGATCATACACACATCAGCATGGACTGTGAATAAATGTCTGTATAAATATATGTTCATGTTCAGATGATCAGAAGATGTAAACTGCCCCACAAACGATTGGAAGGGAAAAAGAAAAACAAAAAAAACTGAAAAGGCGGAACACTATCCTAGTGACTGCAGTTGTGGATATTCGAGTTTATAATGTACATGAATGTTCGGGATAGGAGGAGGAGATTCCATCGGAAGAAAATGATTTTGCGAAATACAGAACTTTTGTTAACGTGAAGTGTCGATGTTTGAGATAGAACAGTCAAATGCATTACTGGTTACATGAGGACATACATCTGGAGAGATTCGCTAAGCAACTATAAGGTCGATAACATAAACAGTTTTCAGTCTGCTTCTGAGCATTGATAGTAAGCCATGGTGGCTACGGTCCATTCTGATGGTCTCTTGTTGAGTGTTCTGAAATCGACCCTGAGCAAGACTAGTTAGGAAATACCAGGATGCTGAGTTTGAATCTGTGAGTTTTAGTCATGTTTATGTAAGGTTCCTCCAGTAAGCCACAATTGTACTGGTAGGATGATTGGCACTGATCAAACAGACCTTGCTATGATGCTAGAGATATTTAATTGGGCTAGAGATATTGGGCTAGAGATATTTAATTGGGACTGATTTAATAATGTTCTTCAAACCTGGAGAAGAATTTTTAAGAGAACAAGTGTTCCAGCAAACCTAGTTTGGAATGAATAAGGTGACAAATGTTTTCAGTCCTTGCTGGGAACTCAGCAGACAAATAAGCACCTGAAGTGATATTTTTTGCAAAAAATCTTGGACTTTAGGGGTAATATAGAAGTTTCTCAATGTAGGTGTCCAGGTGGCTGAAATGATACGTCCTCTAATTCACTAAGCTGTCACTTGTCCTTACTACGGTCTCCTATGATCCATCTAAGTTCTACAGTGTTCTCTATCTTTGAGGGACTTGAGAGTAAATGAGGCCCATTGTTCCTGTCATAGTCATGAGATTCCATGTGACAGAAGACAGATGGTCCAGAGCCATGCTCTGACTAAGCACTGCACCCCCATGTCCTACCAACCTAGGTTCAACACTAGTTCATAATTCAAGGGGGGGGGGAGATGATCAGGTCTTGAAAAACATGAATCAAAAGCAACAACCACTCCTAAATCCTTCCTGGTGCTATTACAGGTTAGCAGGTTGCATATGTTGATGACACAGCTTGATAACCTGTGATTATTCCAGGAGAGTGTGGCTAAAACACTGGGCATGGGTTGTCGCTTATGATTTAAGTATTTCTAGACCTGTTCTGTGGGTTTTTGTATCCAATAAAAAAATAATAACATTTTTAGCACACAGACATTTTCCTGCTTGAAGACTTCATGCCACTGACTGACCCTCAAAGGAGCTCTCAATCTAATCCATACCAGGGCCATGTATCCCTACTATGATGCAAGACCAATTTCGGGGGTAAGCTAATTAAGACATCAGTATGCTTTGGAATATGGGAGGAAACTAAAGTGCCTGAGGAAAAGGTGTGCAAAAGCAAAGAGAGCATATAAAGTATGCAGGTACTGTCTTGGCAAAGATTTAAGTCTGGGAGTGGAGCGCTGCAAGGGTAGAGAGCAGGGCTGATTCTAGACTTTTTGCTGCCTGAGGCAAATTTGTGAGGTTGTGCTCCCCACCCCCATTTTGAATGATTGCACAGCACAGCACCCAACAACCCAACGATGCGACCCCCCCCCCCAATATAGGTAGATAGCCAGGTATAGGTGCCCCCTGTATAGGAAGCTAATTATAGGTGTCCCCAGTATAGGTAGCCAAATATAGGTGCCCCCAGTATAGCTAGACTGGTATAGGTGCCCCCAGTATAGCTAGCCAGGTATAGGTGCCCCCAGTATAGCTAGCCCGGTACAGGTGCCCCATTATAGCTGGCTTGGTGTAGGTGGTCCCAGTATAGCTAGCCAAGTATAGGTGCCCCCATATAGCTAGCCAGGTATAGGTGCCCCTAGTATAGGTAGCCAGGTATAGTTTCCCCCAGTATATATAGCCAGTACCAGCCTGTCCCCTCTTTCCCCAGCCCCCCGCTTCTTTACCTGCTCCAGCTGCAGTCCATGGAGTCCGGATCTTATTGGGCCTCGCTGGCACTGCACTGTCCAGTACAGTCCAGCACTTCAGACCTCAGATAGGTGGGTGACCTGCAGTGAAGACACAAGAGAGTGGTGTCCCAGCTAGCGGGAATGTACAGGAAGATGTAACTTCCTGTATGTGCGCGCTAGCAGGGACACCGCTCCCGGTGTCTTCACTGCGGGTCACCGCTGATCTGAGGTCTGAAGACTGAAGTGCTGCCACTGCACCAGATAGTGCAGTGCCAGCGAGACCTGAGAGGATCTGGACTTCGTGGGCCGTGACTGGAACAGGTGAAGGAGCTGTAGCCAGGGGGTGAGGAAAGGGGTGGGATACCGCTCCTTGGAAGACACCATCTGACACACATTGTTCAGGCAGCGTCATGGGCGATCTCGTCCTGGTGGAGAGCCATCAACATAAACACTTTGTACAGGGCTGTTATGATGGCTGGAACTGAATCACTAGATCTATTTAGCTACCCCCACTTTAATTTTTTTACTGGGATAAAAAATGAAAGATAGCAGAGGCATAACAATAGCCCCCGCCTGTTTACTGTAAATATTCTATATAGCCTATAAATAGCCAGTAATTACTATCACAGTTCAAAGTACATATACATGTGATTATTGTAAATACGGCATCAAGTCCAGAAGCTCATCAGGTCCAGGGGCCCTGATGCAGCCACAACCTCTGTAACCGCCATTGCTATTCCACTGGGTATTGCCAAAAGACAAAGGCTATCTCCCAGCTTGCTTTGCACCGTGCCTGTCTCAGATGGCAGAAACACCATCTATCTATCACCCTGTGTTACAGCTTATAAGTGTATGCATGTGTTTATCTCACTTAAATAATGTCTACACTACATAGATATATATACAGTATATTTTTTCTGCATAATAGGAGAAAATACCTAAAATAACCTACATTAAAGATTTCTGTTTTAACTATCTAGTACTTCCAGCATAGTGACTATCTAATCTTTAAAATGAACCTAAATTATTTTATCTAAGGTCTTATTTTAAATACAATTGATTTATTAATATTTAATGCTATATTCCGGCTCTTACATAAACCCACCATCTTTGTTACGTTTGTTAAAGAGATACTGTAGGGGGGTCGGGGGAAAATGAGTTGAACTTACCCGGGGCTTCTAATGGTCCCCCGCAGACATCCTGTGTTGGTGCAGCCACTCACCGATGCTCAGGCCCCGCCTCCAGTTCACTTCTGGAATTTCTGACTTTAAGGTCAGAAAACCACTGCGCCTGCGTTGCCATGTCCTCACTCCCGCTGATGTCACCAGGAGTGTACTGCGCAGACACAGACCATACTGGGCCTGCGCTGTGCGCTCTTGAAGACATCAGCGGGATCGAGGACACGGCAACGCAGGCGCAGTGGTTTTCAGACTTTAAAGTCTGAAATACCAGAAGTGAACCAGAGGCGGGGCCTGAGCATCGGTGAGTGGCTGCGCCAACACAGGATGTCTGCGGGGGACCGTTAGAAGCCCCGGGTAAGTTCAACTCATTTTCCCCTGACCCCCCTACAGTATCCCTTTAAGTGTTCGTTAAGCTTGTTTGATAGACTTACTAAAACTTAAAACTAAAACAATAAAGACTTACAGTCCTTTATTGCAGCGCTAATGAGGAACTAGAAATGGGTTGGGTTCCAGCATGCACTTTCTTGTAGGCATAATCACATGACCTAGAGGCCAACCAAAGTCTTAAAGCATCTTTACCAAATAAGGGAAGGAAAAAGCTGGATAACAACTACTACAGTATTGACATTTAGCTGGACCTCACAGAAAGTAAAACACTATAGGCCTGATCCAATTCACCTTTTCTCCTAAGTTTTCTCCTAGGAAATAATTTTTCCTCTTGTGTTTAAAATAACTTTTCAGCACTATGCAAATGAGAAAGTACCAAAAAGTAGGTGAAAAAGAACTGTCAGAATTATCAAGAATATTTTCCTGCCTGCTGGTGGTTCAAACTGCATTTTATTGATCAGGTGTGAAAATATAACCTAGGAGAAAAAGTGAAGTGAATTGGATTGGGCCCTATAACTACAAGGTACTCGATGTTATTGCCGTAGGGCTCTTGAAGAAAAATCAGTCCATATGAGTTTTTTGTAGTTCATTCACTGGTTATTACCTATCTTGCCTAAGGAGATATCCAGGTTATCAAGTCCATCTAGATGTCATGGTAGCTAAAAGCGAGTATCACACTCACTGCTGGATCCAACACTTGTCTTGACATACTGTTTTTGAGTTTTGAGTCATTTTCATCATGCCCACTGTTAGTAAACATCTTCACAAGCAAAGGAAGTACAGAAATTGAACAGGTTATATATATATATATATATATATATATATATATATATATATATATATATATATATATATATATATATATATATATATATATATATATATATATATATATATATATCTGAATGCCAGGCACATATAGAAAACACCATTTCCATTTCTTTGATGACTACAGTCATCAAAGAAATGAATATATCGTGACCTCATCAGTATTCTGCTTATCTTTACAATCCAAGCAGCAGACTAGGTGAGTCCCTGACCGGCAGTGTTTGTATGAACTGCTGTCGGAGAAGGAGAGGTCAGGGAGCTGGCTGTACAGCCTATTATGGCTATCTAAATCAATGTGGATCAGAAGACTGGCTGTCTTTAGCATCTAAGACATTTCACATGTATTTTACTTTGAAGTGTTTAGCTGGAGCTGAGCTTTGATACTTACAAATACTCAGATGGAATGTGTAGTAATGTAAAGGCCAGTAAAAGTAAATACTTGGGATATATAGCACAAGTCAAATTACCCATATTTGTCAGGTTTAGCCATCACCACACATTAGGGATGTACTAATTGGTACCACACTCGTTTTTAAGGCTCTGTTCCCACTCGAGTGGAGAAGGAAAACAGACTTTTTTTGTCTGGTCTCTGCTCATTACTTAGCAGAGAGTGAACGGCTCCTATGTTATATAATGGTGCCGTTCACACTTGTCATGCAATGAATCTGCAGATGCATGGCAGCAAGAGGACCACAATTTTGTGCAGTCTGTGATAATCCCAAGCCAGGCGGATGCATTCCCCCATAAAGCCTTTGGGGCCGTGCATCTGACCCGGGGTCCTGCCGCATCCCTGCAGACCATCAGAGCGGACACTGTACGGTCCACACCTGCTGGCCGCATGTGATCCAGAAGCAAGTGGGAATGGGGCCTAAGAGTTGGCCACATTATCTAGGGAAGGAGACTTAAAGGAAGGGGGGGGGGGGGGCATTACATTTTTGCTGGGGGACTCATGGTTTGTGGTTACTTTGTTGCCACAAATGGACAAGTCTGTACCAGACCAGGCCACCTGAAGGCAAGATAGGAGGCTTCATGCAGCTCAAGATATCCATGTATACCCAACATACAGATATTGATTGCATTGTTTGACATACAGATAGCCATTACAAAGCAACTCTGTATAAAACATGATTATTCAAATTATGGCACTGGAAAAATACCATCAAACCATACCTTCTGCTAAGCATTACAACTACAAACTAAAAAGATCAGTCACTATAGCAAAGGAAAGCTCCTTATAATGTTGATCTAGACACTATCAAGTCACTGGATTCAAAACAGTTTACTAACACTAAACATAGTGCACTGGGCTATTAAAATGGAAAGTGTGTGATTTGTGGACTCTATAATATAATCCTTAGTGAATCTCTCTCATTGCCGAAATATGGAAGCTTCCATAAACACCGTCACAAACATGGTTTGGAATGAAAGTTGCACAGTTCATCACTGAGATGCACTTGTAGGGGAGGACAGGACAAGCGGACATGCATCAACAATCAGCAACAAGGATGTGTCTCGATGGCCGATAATGGAACATTTTATTATATAATGAAATACTAAAATAACCTCCACAAATGAAAATATCGATTACCAAAGCTGCCAAATGAAAATCTACATATTTAAAGCACATCTGTCATAAGGCTAAGATCATTGACCAAGTGACAGAACTAGGTACAGTGACAAAAGTGACTGTGATAGCCACCATTCTCACTGCCATCAATGCATAGATTGCAGAGTCTAGCTTCACTTCAAACCACTTCAGTGATGATTCAGCAGAGGCACAAAACTGAAGTGTTGTCAAGGTCAACTCTATGTGGTCAACTCTATGCATTGATGGCAGCGAGGGTGGTGCCTATTGCAGTCACCCTTATCATTGTCTACAGCCTTGACAGCCCTGTCACTTGCTTAACTACTTTAAGGCAGATTATGAGTGAAAAGGATACAGTAGAAGAGGACTGGTTGAGAAAGACAGCTCTACGTAGACTAATATCTAAAGGTGCGTTATTATATGTGCATGACCTAATATTAGGTGGGCATTGGGAACACCACAGAGAACCAGTGACATGGCCCGACCTCTGGAGATGACAATATGGGGATTGTAGCCTGTATGGTAGCACTGACCTTATTATGTGCTTTTGTTACTTGCCTTTAGATGATTGTTAGTGTTTGTATGTATACTATTTCTAAAGGTCTTCTTAAAGCTAAACATACAATAGTCAATCAATATATGGATTAAATCTTTCCATACTTAAGATACTTTGGCCCACATGCAATTCACTTTTTCTCCTGAGTTTTCTCCAAGGTGATATTTTCAAACATGTCTATAAAATATCCTTTAAACAACCAGCAAGCAAGAAAATACTTTAAAAAAATGTTATAGTACTTTTCACCTAATTTTTGGTACTTTTTAACCTCTCGGCGGTAAGCCCGAGCTGAGCATGGGCTAAGCTGCCGCAGCGGGATTTCTCTGGCCCTGGTGGGCCAATTTGTATAATGTTTTTTCGTTACATGCAGCTAGCACTTTGATAGCTGCGTGTACAAACCAATCGCTGCTGCTCTGCGCCGATTCGCCGCTACCCGCTGCGCCGCTCCCCTAGACCCCTTGCGCAGCCTTGCCAATCACCTCCAGGCAGCGATAAGGGGTGGATCGGGACTCCCTCAGACGCCATGATGTAGATGACGTCATACCGATCGTCGCCATGGTGATGGGGGAAGCCAAACAGGAAATCCCGTTCTGAATGGGATTTCCTTTTTGCTCTGATCGCCGGAGGTGATCGGAAGGGGAGAGGGGATGCCGCTGCACAGCGGCTATCATGTAGCTAGCATTGGGCTAGCTACATGATTTAAATTTTATTTTTTTTTAAAAGTGGATTTTATTGTAACGCCAGGGGGGTTAAATTGCAAAGTACTGGAAACTTATTTTATAGAGACTATGAAAAATTAGAAAACGAAGGAGAAAAAGTGAATTACATATGGGCCTTTTAGTTTTAACGTGGATCTCCTGCCTAACATATATAAGACAGGGGACCAACTGTAATTAACTTTATCTCCTGAGATTTGTCCTGGGTGATATTTTCACAACTTGTCAATGAAATGCCCTTTAAAACACCAGCAAGCAAGAAAATACTCAAAATAATTCTAATAGTACTTTTTCACCTACTTTTTAGTACTTTTTTCAAATGCAGAGTGCTGTAAAGTTATTTTAACCCATTCGCGTTCCGTCGTTTTCACTTGAGAAATGTTCACCTCCCATTCATTAGCCTATAACTCTATCACTACTTATCACAATGAACTGATCTATATCTTGTTTTTTCCGCCACCAATTAGGCTTTCTTTGGGGGGTACATTTTGCTAAGAGCCACTTTACTGTAAATGCATTTTAACAGGAAGGATAAGAAAAAAACGGAAAAAATCATTATTTCTCAGTTTTCAGCCATTATAGTTTTAAAATAATACATGCCTCCATAATTAAAACTCACGTATTGTATTTGCCCATATGTCCCGGTTATTACACCGTTAAAATTATGTCCCTATCACAATGTATGGCGACAATATTTTATTTGGAAATAAAGGTGCATTTTTTCCGTTTTGCATCTATCACTATTTACAAGTTTAAAATAAAAAAATATAGAAATATTTCATCTTTACATTGATATTTAAAAAGTTTAGACCCTTAGGTAAATATTTACAAGTTTTTTTTTTTTTTTATTGTAATGTTTTTTTTTTATATTAAACATTTTATTTGGGTATTTTTGGGAGGGTGGGATGTAAAGTATAGTTTTATAATGTAATTGTGTGTTGTTTTTAATTTTTTTAATTTTAGTTGTAGTTTTACTTTTTGGCCACAAGATGGCGGCCATGAGTTTGTTTACATGACGTCACTTTAAGCGTAACACACGCTTAGAGTGACGCATCGGGGAGGGAACGGCCAGAAAAAGCACAGCTTCCGAGAGAAGCTGTCGCTTTTTCAGCGGGGGAGAGGAATCAGTGATCGGGCACCATAGCCCGATACATTGATTCCGTGGCTACCGAATCCGTGGCCGGGAGTGCTCGTGCACGCGCGCGATCGGCCACGGGAGCGCGCATGGTTCCTGGACGTAGTTTCTACGTCCAGGAACCAAAATAGGTTAAAGAGAAGATGAAAACTTATCTCCTAGGAGAAAACTCAGGAAAAGAAAAGGAATTATATATGGCCCAGGGTGTAGTGGAGCAGAGTTTGATCCATCAATTCTTTTAACAGTTTATGATACCTAAGAAAAGAATTTTGCTACCATACCATTTATGAAATAAATGATCTTCTAGATAATCCATAAGGTATGTATGGATAATATGAGCTGGTGAGAATTCAACCTCAACCGAAAAGTCGAATTTGCGACGATGCTTAAGTTATGGTGGAGACATGGTAAAGACTGGGTGGAAGAATTCAAGATGGATCCCTGCCTCACTTCATCCAATTTGGATAATATCTTAAGGGTGGTCTTTGTTTTAACGTTATATAGATAAATTGAACACAAAATGGAAAATAAATCATTAGACATGTACACAAATGCCACTGTGGAGATGGAAATCTTACCTTCATGGGCGCAAGCTGTATGGGTGTGATACAAGATGGATCCACCATAGGCTTAGGCCTATTGGCTGTGTCTGCCAGCAAACTCTGCCATTGTTGCGGAAGGCCTATGAACTTCTGTTCCTTATGATCAAATCCTGTGTGAACCCTGTGTTCAAAGTTAGAAGGCCCTGATATTTCAATTTTTTTCTTCTTTTTCCCAAACATCTTGGGCAATCCAGTTAAACCTGAAAAAAAAGTAAACATACGTTTACAATACTTTATAATGCACAGTAAATCTTCATAAAAGGGGTAAGTCTCAAATGTGAACCATGGCAACTGAACCCTACCAAGTCCTCAATCCACTAACATTCAAGATGGCACAGGAGGACACACAAACAGGTGTGTTACCCAGGAGGTACAGCCTCTCAGCAAATGATGGACAACCAGTTGCACTGAGCCTATGTACAGTAAGTAGACCATAAATAAAAAAGTCCCAAACTTTTGATTCATTTCAGGCAGTTTATAAATCAAAAGTGTGATTGGCTGTAGCAGTACACTTCAATTAAGCAGTTAAGGTGAGGAGCGGTGGTGAATGAATAAATGGCTCATCAAAGAGGAGCTGTCACAAAAATCTTAAAATTTTAAAACACATACAAATAAGAAGTACATTTCTCCCAGAGTAAAATGAGCCATAAATTACTTTTCTCCTATGTTGCTTTCAATTACAGTAGGTAGCAAAAATCTGACATTGCCGACAGGTTTTGGGCTAGTCCATCTCTTCATGGGGGATTCTCAGCATGGCCTTTATTCTTTATAAAGACATTCTCTGAAAATGATTAATACAAAGATGCTGGCCAGCCTCCCTGCTTACCGCACACTATTTTGGCAGTTGGACAGAGACACTGCCATTCACTAAGTGCTTTTAAAAATAAAGAAAACCCTGAGAACCCTCCTATGAGAAGATGGGCTAGTCCAAAATCTGTTGGTAATGTCAGATTTCTACTACCTACTGTAAGTGACAGCAACATAGGAGAAACGTAATGTATGGCTCATTTTACTCTGGGAGAAATGTACTTCTTATTTGTATGTGTTTGAAATTATAAGATTTCCACGACAGTTCCTCTTTAAGGATCAGAAGAACTGCAAAAAGGGGTTTACCCGCTGGCGGACTGTTATCTCCTTTTGTGAAGTTGCACTTGAAATTACTATATGATTAGTGGATATAGATTTCTAAGGAAGTTGTGAATTATGCTATCTCTATATACACATAAGTCTGATCTGTTGAGGAGGACTGTACAAAGGGTTTTACCCCTGGTGGACTTTTACCTCTATATCATTTCCACTGGATTTATAAGGATATATACAAACAGTGCAGTTTCTAGGCTAAAATGCACCCAGGGCGAGGGTGTAAAAATTGCGCTCCCCCCGAGCAAGGTATGGGTGTCCGCAGTATAGGTTAGCCAGGTCTAGTTGGACTTAGTATAGGTCCCCCCAGTATAGGTAGCCAAGAATAGGTACCCCAATATAGGTAGCCAGGCATAGGTGAGCCAGTATAGTTGCCCCCGCTATAGGTTAGCCAGGTAGGTGCCTCCAGTATAGGTAGCCAGTATAGTTGCCCCCAGTATAGGTTAGATAGGCAGGCGCCCCCGGTATAAGTTAGATAGGTAGGTGCCCCAGTACAGGTTAGCTAGGTGGGTGCCTCTAATATAGGTAGCCAGAATAGTTGCCCCCAGCATAGGTTAGATAGGTAGGTGCCCCCAGTATAGGTTATTTAGGTAGGTGCCTGCAATATAGGTAGCCAGTATAGTTGCCACCTGTATAGGCTAGCTAGGTAGGTGCCCCAAATACAGGTTAGATAAGTGCCCCCAGCGTAGGTCAGATCGGTAGCTGCCCCTCAGTGTAGGTTAGATTAGGTAGCTGCCCCCCAGTGTAGGTTAGATAGGTAGCTGCCCCCCAGTGTAGGTTAGATAGGTAGCTGCCCCCCAGTGTAGGTTAGATAGGTAGCTGCCCCCCAGTGTAGGTTAGATTAGGTAGGTGCCCCCCAGTACAGGTTAGATTAGGTAGGTGCCCCCCAGTACAGGTTAGATTAGGTAGGTGCCCCCCAGTACAGGTTAGATTAGGTAGGTGCCCCCCAGTACAGGTTAGATAGGTAGCTTCCCCCCAGCGTAGGTTAGATTAGGTAGCTGCCTCCCAGTGTAGGTTAGATAGGTAGCTGCCCCCCAGTGTAGGTTAGATAGGTAGCTGCCCCCCAGCGTAGGTTAGATTAGGTAGCTGCCCCCCAGCGTAGGTTAGATTAGGTAGGTGCCCCCCAGCGTAGGTTAGATTAGGTAGCTGCCCCCCAGTATAGGTTAGATTAGGTAGCTGCCCCCCAGTATAGGTTAGATAGGTAGGTGCCCCCCAGCGTAGGTTAGATTAGGTAGGTGCCCCCCAGCCTAGGTTAGATTAGGTAGGTGCCCCCCAGCGTAGGTTAGATTAGGTAGGTGCCCCCCAGCGTAGGTTAGATAGGTAGCTGCCCCCCAGCGTAGGTTAGATTAGGTAGGTGCCCCCCAGCATAGGTTAGATTAGGTAGGTGCCCCCCAGGGTAGGTTAGATAGGTAGGTGCCCCCCAGCATAGGTTAGACAGGTAGGTGCCCCCCAGCATAGGTTAGATAGGTAGGTGCCCCCCAGCATAGGTTAGACTAGGTAGGTGCCCCCCAGCGTAGGTTAGATAGGTAGGTGCCCCCCAGCGTAGGTTAGATTAGGTAGGTGCCCCCCAGTGTAGGTTAGATTAGGTAGGTGCCCCCCAGGGTAGGTTAGACTAGGTAGGTGCCCCCCAGCGTAGGTTAGATAGGTAGGTGCCCCCCAGCCTAGGTTAGATTAGGTAGGTGCCCCCCAGTGTAGGTTAGATTAGGTAGGTGCCCCCCAGCGTAGGTTAGATAGGTAGCTGCCCCCCAGCCTAGGTTAGATTAGGTAGGTGCCCCCCAGCGTAGGTTAGATTAGGTAGGTGCCCCCCAGCGTAGGTTAGATTAGGTAGGTGCCCCCCAGCGTAGGTTAGATAGGTAGCTGCCCCCCAGCGTAGGTTAGATTAGGTAGCTGCCCCCCAGCGTAGGTTAGATAGGTAGCTGTCCCCCTCCTTAGGCTCCCAGAGTCCTGGCATCGGGAAAGTCAGGTGGGTGACAGCGCAGCGCAGCAGGTCACTTACTGTCTCTCTGCCTGTGACCACCTGCTGAAGAGGCGCTCGCTGATCCAGGGCCAGGGTGAAAAGCACGCATCGCCGCCCGTGAAGACAGCCTCCTCCTGCTCTGCCTGCAGCCTTACAGCGGCGCTAGACGTCAAGTGTCACCACGTGCGGCGCCAGCGGTGACGTCAGAGCAGAAGAAGACTGCCACAGGACGCCCAGGAGGAGTGTGGGTAGGATGGTGATGATCGCGCAGGCGTACTTTCGTTCGCCTGTACCACGCATCACCTGTCCTGCTCAGTGCTCACTCCCCGGCTCCTGCAGACAGACGCGCACAGTCTGTGTCTTCTTGCCGGCGCCCCCCTTCCTGACCTGTCACTCTGCGCTCCGTGCGGTCGCCCGGCCCGCACGGTGCAAGAAACGGCCCTGTATACAAAAGTGGTACTGACAACAACTTTAGGGAACTTGGTCCTGGCCATTATTATTACCAAGGATTTGCATCCACTAATAGGAACCATACTACCATGTGCATAGACTTACAGGATCTCTCTGCAATCTATACACAATACAATCCTTGAGATTTCTTTGAGGGGGACCCCCATTGATTTACGACTGGCTAGACCTTTAAGATTGTCATTGTTAACAAGTGAATTGCTACATTACGCTCTTTTTCTGTGTACCTATCTCCAGTCTTTCTAAGGTCTTTTTTTTATAAAGGGTTTGATATAATACCTTTTATACTTGTGAGAAACAATACATTTTGGTAACTTTTTAGATATAATTATTTGCATTTTTTCCCCATTAATGTCTATGTAAATATCAGTCTTTGAGGCATTAGGTTATGGGAAAACATGTTATATGCAAATATAGAATGACCCTAACCTGTCTGTTTCTTTGCTGGCTTCCAACTGCCTTAAAGGGAACCTGAACTCTAGCACAGGATAGAAGGTAAACAGAGAGAAATGCACTCTGTATGTATCTAGAGAGTTTAGCCTATGTGATTCCCCCTCATTTATGTCTAATCACAAGTTGAAATGTGATCTCCCCCCTGTGTCAAATGACTGCCACGGCAGAGATGGCAGATAAGCTCATTGGAAAGCACAGGATGTTAACAATATGTCTGCTTCCATGAATCAGGAAGTAGAAACACTGCAGATTTATTGCAGGATTTGTATCAACTGTTACAAAGAAATGTATATTGGTTAAAGGTTATTATGCTGTTGTGTATCTTTTAGAGCAGAGAGGAAGTTCTGAGTTCAGGTCCTCTTTAACAGGTACATACATTATGACTTCTAAATTTGGTTCATCCTAACGGATTGCTAAAGTCACTCTACACGTCTGTGTATAAGAGAATAAAACAGGACACGTTCATAAACACACGTGAAAGTTACAAGATAAAAAAAAAGTCAACGCACAGAGTTTTTTACTTCACAATACGTCATTTGTAATTTAAGATATTTGAGGAACAAGGAGACGGATGCAGTAACTCTGAAGACTCCAAAAATAGATATCTGATCTAAATATCAAAATTCCTTGTCAATGCCACACTTACAAATTTCTATATAGGAAAAGCAGTAGAATAATGTGCCGTGTCAGCCATCAGTAAAGCAAAAAGTTTAGAATCAGGATGATACTATTTATTGCCTAACTTAGAGGTAAATGAAAAATACACAGTAAGCTTTCGGCTAATAAGCCTTCTTCAGACTTAGTTCCTGTAAAAAACACACAGCTTATATACACTGGACATTCAGAGGAGAAACATTCTTTTGCAAACATAATAAATGTCATTAGATGCCTTCATTACAACTTCAGTAGGGTCTCCCTGTTTGCAAAAGAAGGTTTCTCTTCCGAATGTCCAGTTGTGTGTTTTAACTTCTTGTTAATATACAGGAACAAAGTCTGAAGAAGGCTTATTATCTGAATGCTTACATTTTATTTATCTATACGTTAGCCAATAAATGGTATCAACCTGATTCAAAACTTCTAGAGATTTCTGTATGTGAAGGAAAAAAGGAAAATAATAATAATAGTAATAATAGTAAAATCAGTGACTTTTTTTTTTAAATCGTGATCACAGTTGATCCTAGAGGGTTGCATGACATGTGCTCCTTGCTACCTTCTGTGGATAACCCTAAAGGAACCTTGGATCTAAAAGTAACTAAACGCCACTCCACAGTAAAAATTACAGAATTAAATAGAAAGTGATAACTGTCAACCGTAGACGGACATATGGTCAGAAGATTATCACACCTGACTGGAGCTGATTGATTTCTCCTACATAAATCCTCCGAAAGGAGAGAGAATGGAAGAGCCTGTTATTGATTTGATGAAGTGATTGATTTGTAAGTCTATGATTAGTTGGGTACAAATAATGCAATCACACGCCACTTCAGACTCCCGTTTCAGTCAACGCAGGAAGCAAAACTGACACAGAAACAGATGTCTGTGACTTACAATCAGATACTTTCAAATAAGTCACATGATCAAACAGAACACAAGCCTAACCAAAACTGCTCCTTAACAAGAGTTTCTGATAACTTCTAACAAGTATGAACCGGCAAGTGAAACTCACAAAAACAGTTTGCAACAAAGACTATGAAATTACACACAAGTGGCATACAACACTTACATGAGAAAAAGGCACCTGGAAAAAAGGGCGGAGAGGATTTCCGCTAGTAGAATAGCTCTAAAATTAGTGATATCGTACTACTGGATTCAGATGCTAAAATATTGGTAATATTAGCCGATGTTTTACCATGGCTAAACCTAACCCAACTATACACAGAACTCTCCCTCTACTGATTTTGAGCTCTAACTGACCCTGGTGGTGCCTAACCCTAAGACCCCCCCTGGTGGTTCATAACCCTATGACCCCCTGGTTGTTCCCAACCCTAAGACCCCCTCCCAGTGGTGCCTTAACCTAACCTCCCTCCTGGTGGAGCCTAAACTTAAACCACTCCCTATACAGTAACCCCCCCCCCCCCACACACACACACACACACACGGCAAACAAGGTAAAATTTAGCGCCCAGAGGCACTTGATTAGTGGCAAGAATGGAAAATTTCAGTACTTGATAAAATCGCTGGGCCTTGTGAAAATACAAATGGCGGCATTGCATAATGGGTGCGGAGCAGGATTCTATCGGACACCAAAATGTTACATTCTTGCCACTAATCGGGCACCTCCGGGCTCCAAAATTTACCTTCTTTGCTGCATATCGCGGCTATTCGTCAAAGAAGGCAAATTTTGGTGGCGGATAGCAGCCGACATGCACGCAAATTTCCCTTGCTTTCCACAAAATATGGCTCTTATAGGTGCCAGTGGTGGTGCTGTTTTTTTTTCCAAAAGGGCTCTAGTGCACTTTTTTTCTGCTTCGGATATGACGTTGCCTCACTGCCTTGAAGTGCCATTGCTGAAATAGTACTTATGTCAAGCAGAAATAATTTCTTGACATTAAAGTTAGAGTTGTACAAGTCCTAAGGTGTTGATGGCAGCCATACCACTTGGCATTGTGTTTACCTGCTTGTAGTTGTCTAAACATTGCATTGACAAAAAAAAGTTTTTGGAGTCTTGAGGTGCCGCTGCTCCGCCAAAGCCTATTTCTGATGCCACAAGGTGGATGCAAATTGACTGCAGTTTACTTGCAGCTCTAAATTAAACCCGAAATTCTGGGGGTTTTGATGTGCCTGTACCTTCTGCCATTTATAGTGATAATATAATGTAGAAAAAAAACGCTCACACCTCCCTGGGATAGTGCTGGATCCAGGACAGGCCAATCCAACAAGACAGAAGCAAAAAAGGGGGATGTCCGCACGATATCCCTTAAATCAAGTTCCTTTATTAAGATAATGTGGTGCTATTACTGTTACCATAAATTTACATCACAAACAAAAAGTGAGGACATTTCTCTAAAATGTCCCATGGATCTTTCACAGATGGGACACAGAGGCGTGTTCCCTGCTGCATGACATCATTGTGTGACCCCCCCATCTGCTCCCCCACTTCCGCACTATCGCCCCCCAAAATTGGCGACATGATTGTTCCCAATTCTCGAAGGGAAGAGAGGAGAGGTATTCCCTGCTTAAACACCCACTGGGGGCGTTCCTGCAGCCCTTTCCGAGCTGCCACTGGGCAGCTCTGCCTCTCCACGGCCACTCCCCATGCCGCTCCCTGCATGTTGCTCTGTTGTGACCTCAGGGAGCACAGGATCGACAGTGAGCCCTAACAGACCAAAAGGCGGTGGACAGTGGTTACCTGATCTGCCCGGCCCCCCAGATCAGGTAGCATTGTTTTTTTTTATTTAAATCCCCATCTCTGATTCTCTATAACTTCTGAATCCTGTGGTGCCTCAGAGGGACTGTAGAGGTCACAAGTTTACAGCCAGTATGAAATGTAAAGGACCCCACATTCATTTTTGCCCAGGGCCCTATTTTACCTGAAACCGTCTCTAGTTCCAGGTGAGAATCTTAACCAGGATACCACCTGCTGAAATATAAACTGTAAGTTCTTCTCACGATGATCCAGATTCTTTATAGGTTCTTTGGCTTCCTCCCAAAAGAATACTTATTGTCTTATTGCTAAAACTGCTCTAGAATATTGTATGCAGACTAGACTACTAGGAACCCCACTGAGGGATACTTAATAGTGCTGTTTTCCAGAAAAGGCTGTTGGGATTCTTAGGACTCTTCCTGCGGGGAGTTATAAAATCAGTAATGCATTGCTTACCAAAGGGCAATATTAGACAGATTTACATGCATTATTGGTATATTTACATTATTATTTATATAACCCTGACAATCATCTTCTGCAGCTCACGGAATATACAGTCTTGTCACTTAACTGTCCCTGAGAGGAGCTCACAATCCAATCCCCACCATAGTCATATGTCCATCATAGTCCAGGGCCACTTTTTAGAGGAAAACCAATTCACTTATATTTACAGGGCGAATCTACAAACTCCTTGCAGTATGTCCACTTGTCTTTTAAATGTACCAAACATAATAAAATATTTTCTAAAAAATTCTAATCAAAACTGGGCATGACCAAAGAAAAAAGCATTTTAAAGCAGATGTCCAGGCAAAAACAAGAATTTACCTATTGACAATTTAACCATTTCACCTTCCTGGACGTATGTGCGCTCCCGCGCGCTCCCAAGGCCGATCGCGTGCGTGCACATGCGCTCTCGGCCTGTGGTTCGTTAGCCAGGCAATCAGTGAATCGAGCTATGGTGCCCGATCACTGATTCCTCTCCCCCGCAGAAAAAGCGACAGCTTCTCTCGGAAGCTTCGCTTTTTCTGTCTCTAGTGTCCCTCTAAGCGTACGTTACGCTTAGAGTGACGTCACGTAAACAAACTCATGGCTGCCGACTTGTGGCCAAAAACTACACCTAAATGTAAAAAAATATAAAAATAATCATATATTTACATTTAGAAATGACAATTTAAATCCCACCCTCCAAAAAATACCCACATGAAATGTTTAATAAAAAAACAAAAACATTACAATAAAAAAAAGAAAAACATGTAAATATTTACCTAGGGGTCTAAACTTTTTAAATATCAATGTAAAGATGCACTTTTATTTCCAAATAAAATATTGTCGCCGTACATTGTAATAGGGACATAATTTAAATGGTGTAATAACCGGGACAAATAGACAAATACAATATGTGGGTTTTAATTATGGAGGCATGTATTATTTTAAAACTATAATGGCCGAAAACTGAGAAATAATACATTTTTTTCTGTTTTTTCTCATTCTTCCTGTTAAAATGCATTTACAGTAAAGTGGCTCTTAGCAAAATGTACCCCTCAAAGAAACCCTAATTGGTGGCGAAAAAAAAACAAGATATAGATCAGTTCATTGTGATAAGTAGTGATAAAGTTATAGGCTAATGAATGGGAGGTTAAAATTGCTCGGATGCATAAAGTGAAAACGACTGAATGCTGTAATGATCGCTGCTGCAGCAGCTATTACTGGAAGTAGTAGTGCTGCAGCTCAGGCAGTTCTGATCTATTTCCATGCAAGTTGCATAGCTTTGTCTGTCTTTCCCTGCTGTCAGCTTGTGACTGATTATCATTCACCTGTGTGGGAATCTGCATGTCTGCTCCCATTGGATGACCTCAGTATAAAGATCTGCTTCCTGCAGGGTTTCCTTGGGTTTTCATAGCTTCAGTGTAAGCCAGTCTTGCTGTCGCTTTAGCCCCCGATCGTGTTTCTTGTTATAAAGATACTTTGCTGGTCTTTGCATCATATATTGGTTCATTGCCAATATATATGCATACCAGCACGTTTATTATTTTCCTTGTATTTGTGTTACGTTAATACATCAGTGTCGCTGATGTATACGTACACGAACTGTTTATATCCTGTGTGCAGTTAGTCAGCTTTCCAGCACGTTTTGGTAGGTTGCGCGTACCGTGACCACCCGTGCTGAGGTAGTTACCCTGCTTCTGGTTCTGTTTGTGGATTGCGTTCATCTCTGCGAAGAGATAACGAATCCTTCTGAATCCTGTCCTGTTACCGTTTGTGGATTGCGTTCATCTCTGCGAAGAGATAGCGAATCCTTCTGAATCCTGTTCTGTTGCCGTTTGTGGATTGCGTTCATCTCTGCGAAGAGATAGCGAATCCTTCTGAGTCCTGTTCCCTGTATTACTCCAGTCCTAGTCAGCGTTCCTGCTTATGTCATATATCGGTTCATTGCCGATATATACATATGTTAGTCAGTCGTTACAAATAGTTTCTTTGATAGCTGTAATTGTAATACGCTAGGAAAACATACTTATTGTATATTTATCTGTGTTACGTTCATCTATCTCGATCCTGCTATTTTCTGACTATCCTGTCCTGTCTTTGTGAGGCACGCCATCGCCGCAACGCATTGGCTGCCTCATTCCAGTCTGTCTGGTTTTGGACGCTTGCTGTCGCTAAGTAGCCGCTAGCTAGCAAGCGTTCATTCTGTCTACCTGTCCTGATCTCCTCAGTTCTGATTTGTGCGCTCAGCGCTACTTTGCGCTGAGACGTTATATCGAAAGCATTGTTTGTGGCTGTCAGATCTGCACCAGCTCTGTGCGCCACAATCTCCTATTGGAGTCAGTCCTCCCCTCCACTATACTAGGGATAGCCTGTTTCCTGGTGCTAGTGTGTGTACCTCCTCCACGCCAGCTCATGCGTTGCATGCTGACTGTGGAGAATACACCACCAAGCCTTACAAATGCGAAGTGGTTAAAGAAAATGTACCTTCCTTTCTCCTCTAAAGTTATCAAAAACTGCACAGGACCGTCTATTTCTTCTACTTAAAGTGTATCCGAGATAAACTTTTACTCATTGCATAATTGTGCCCCTTACATATAGTTTATAGGGCATTCCATAACAAAACCAAAGAAAATGCTCACTGACAGACAGCACTCTGCCACTTATGTAGTCTGTAGACAGCTTGTCAGCCAATAGGAAGTGCAAATACATTACATCTAGTCTGCAATGCTTAATTAAGAAGAGGCTGTGCAATACAGCCAATCGTTGGAGCTCCTTATACAGGTTAGTTAGGAGGGGGGCAGATGAGAGGGAGATTCCTGCACGTTAGTGCCCCCTGCTGGTCATATAGCCTTTGTCTATATGTTACTGAAGCCCTCTACAATGATTGACTGTATTACACAGCCTCTGTTTAATTAAGTATTGCAGACTAGGTGTAATGTATTTGCACTTCCTATTGGCTGACAAGCAGTCGGCAGACTACATAAGTGGCAGAGTGTTTTCTTTGGTGTTTGGTAAGTTGGGGGCAGGTTCCTGGTGGTGGCAGCTCCAGGGCTTGTCTGGGCCTCCTTATTGTGTTACATGCTGGTTTTGGGGTCCCGAGCAGTGGCAGTGCTCGGGGCCCCGGCCTGTCATGTGCACTAGTTTTTGCATAGGGCATTCCATAAGCCAAATAATTTTTATGCTCTAATTCCTTATAAACTAAACAAGCCTCGCCCTCAGCTCCTCCAGTGCCTAGGCATTCTGAGTACCATGTAGCAAGTACTCATGGGAGCTCAGTCTGGGGAGGAGGAGGTTTTTCCCGAAGGAGGAGGCGTTTCCATCCAGAGATTTCAGAGGCGAGGAGAGGAGGAGAAGGGAGTGGAGTTTCACGGGCTGAGGGGTTGGAGATGCAGAACAGCTTAACTGTGTGCAATGGTGAAAAGCAGAATATGGTTGCTCTCCTTGTATCACATGAATACATAATCATATACTGTTGAAGCTGTTTGCAGCTAGATTTGCTGTGTAAACTATCTAAACTTTAGAGAAGATATATAGACAAGTTACTTGTTATAGTTAGTTTTTCATCTCAGGTCCACTTTTTGAGAGCCCGAGGTGAGAGGGATATAGAGATTGACATGTTTTTTTCCTTTTCAAATAATCCACATTGCCTGGCAATCCTGCTGAGCCTCTGCCTCCAATACTTTAAGCCATAGACCCTGAACAAGCACGCAGATTAGAGGTCTTCAGGTGTGTGATTTAGACACTACTGACCAGAAAGATCAACAGGGCTGCAGGGCTGCCAGGCAACTGGTACTGTTTAAAAGGAAATAAATATGTCAGCTTCCATAGGTCACAATACAGTACAGGTCACTAGCTGAGAGGGGCTCACAATCTAATCCCATTCCCTATCAAGGTCACAGTCTAGTTACCGCATCATTGCCTAAAGGTAGATACAATAAATAGATTTGGTTTTACGTCAATTTAATAAAATGATTATGTTGTACAGAAAATTCAAAAAAAAATATTGTATTCAAGCAAATAAATGTGATTGAGTTTCCCATTTTAATCTATATAAGTCAATCGGGAGTGGTCAATTCTTCTGATGGTGCAGGACATATAGTCAATTTTTAACATGTGTGAGATACATTGATCAGATTTTAAAAATGCTGCGCCCAATCAGAAATATTGATTCTAATTCTTGAACTGAAAATAAATATTAAAAAACTTATAGAAGCCAATGAACTTACCAGTAGGTTATTTGGGATGTAAAAAATAAGCAAACACAAGAACACTACATGGGAAGAGTACCATCCACTAGACTACTATGCCACTGTTTCTGAATGCCCCTCCATTAGAGTGAAAAAAGCAAAGATGGGACCAGCATCGGCTACCACTGATTGCCACTGATTGCCTGCTGGTCTTTTTGGCAGTAAGAGGAGCAGGAGAGGGTTAGCAGGGAACGTGCTATCCAAGTCCATGGACACCACCAGGCCCTAGAAATCCACCAAGGTTGCGTGTGGATGATCTAGCTCTGGAATAAAGCAGTGCCTATAAATATTGACGACAGCAGCATATCTACAGGGTCAAAGTGTTCAGAACTGGCAGCAAGGAGGAGGTGTCAGAGGAAGAGGACCTGTCAGGGTTGCAAAGATGAGAGCCTAACTTTTTATCTGGAAATTTTAGTTTTAGCCTAGCTATCCACTTTGGAATAGTAGCAAACTGCGTGCAGCTCCCAATGGAATATGGGAAAATGAATCATTTATTGACCATTTATTCAGCACATCTGTGCTACGTACATAAAAGGTTACCAACCATGAAAAAAATGCATAGCCAATCCTGCAAAACTTTCAATGACTTTATTTTTAAGTTATACTGGTCTCACGAAAATGAAATATTTATTGCTGTATAGCCTTCATGTATATTTGATACATCAAGCTTTAGCAAGCGTACACACAAGGCCTTTAAACATTCTCTGTTAACATTATAAACCTTTAAGTGCTGCTCATCGTTGGCTGAATAGCATTAACGTTTTACTCTGTACAGGCTTGCATGGCTGCCACAGCCTGAACCACTTTCACCAAACAAGATGATTGAACTAATTCATTACCAGGCATAATTAAAGAGAAAACGAGGTGAAAATAAACTGATGAGATAACAAGCCTACTCCTAAACATGTCTTTTTAAAGTATCCCAGGGTATTTAAACATTTACAAAGTAGGTTAAATTACTGTCTCTAAAAAGTGGCAGCCTATTAAGTGTCCCATAGCTCATGTATTTTATTTCTATCTACCCTCAGAAGTTGTATCCTGCCAGGAAATCTTTTATGGCCATACTTTGCTTATCAGTGATGTTTACTATATTCCCGACAAGGTACTGACAAGATAGAAACTGTCACTTCCATGCCTAGAATTTATCTCTTACAGCAGACAGCAAAATAAAACAAAAAAAAAACAGTCTGGTTATTTTGTTTTGCATTGTACATACACATGATTATCTCATCATGTCACATATCGTCTGAGCATTCAGTCTGGCTTTGCTCAGGAATCATTATAGCTGAGTCTGTCTTTTCTGATGTCTTTTCCACCCCAAGCCTGCCCCCTTCTGGATCTGCTATAATGACTCAGCTATAATGATTCCTGAGCAAAGCCAGACTTAATGCTCAGTCGGGGATTTTATCCGGGCTGATAACAAGCAGGCTGAGCAGTGAAGGATAAAACGGAGAGCAGGGTGGGTGTTTTCTCTAATGTTCCCACTGATATATATGGAAAAATACATGAGGGTGTGTCGTCTCTGGTTCACTTTAAAGCACAACTCCAATCTCATCAAAAATGCAGAGTTTTGTTTTGGTTCTTCCCAACCATAACCCCTATTTGGTCTAAGATTCAGAAACTTATGACCCAGGTTTTGGCAATATCTATTCCCCTGGACCCCATATTTATGTTATTGGGCAAATCCGTCCCCCCAAATTAACAAATTTGAGAGAATTTTAATCATACATATCCTTACTCCAGATAGATTAGCTATAGCATTTAATTAAAAAAAACTGGCACCCCCTGCACTCTCAGAAGTTATACTAAAAATTAAGTGAACTAAATTAATAGTGAAAGATAGGCCGGCACCATCCAAGTAAACTTATAGCTCTTTTATTGAAGTATCATCGAGACAACTTGTCACAGAGATGCGACGTTTCGAAAAGGATTTCTTTCTCAAGCAAGTGACAGGTTCAATTACATACACAAGGCAAACAATTTATATACCCCACCTATTTACAAACCACACCTACATTGTAACTCACTAACCAATCATTGGTCCTCTCTCTCCAGCGGACCTGATGGAAAACTTGTAGTGGTATATGGGGGCCTGTGTGTATAGCACCGCTAACCTGTCCTGGCCTCCACGCCCCATGTAGTCAGGGACACGCTGAGATAGCGGCGCCACCATCCGCGGCCAAGGGCACGCCCACCTAAGGCGGACGCGTCCACCGCATTGGAGTGCGCCTGACGTCAGCGCCTAGTAACCCACCCGGAAATGGTAGGCCACACAACAGGGCAACGCACAAAGCGCAGAGGTCGCATGCTACGCAGATGTTGATGCGTGCATTGCGTACCTCTGCACATATACGTCACCCCGCAGGGCATCTGCGCAGACGCATCTCCCTGGCGACGCCCATCCCAGCGCGAGCCATCCCCATGGTAACGGGGAAGCCAGTACACCAGCAGGGTCTGTAAAAGAAGAAATAGGCCGTTATATAGGGGAAAGTCAAGAAAAACCTAGCAGGGGGAAACAGAGATGGTATGTCAACAATGAGTATATAAAGAGAGATCCAAACGGGTAATGGCACAGTGTCAGATGCGGCCACCCATCACAGGAGCGGCAGCAGATCATATTCTTTGTTGAGACCTCTCGGATGAAGACAATCAAGTGTCCTAATCCAAAAGGCCTCCCTATACAAAAGTCTTTTTAATCTGCTTCCCCCTCTTTCATTAGGAGGGATTGCTTCAATGATCTGATATCTCAACTGATTGACGCTGTGGCCACATTCAACAAAATGCGCCGAAACCGATTGGTCAATCAATTTATTACGAATAGCAGATTTGTGGGCTGATATTCTGATTTTAACTTTAGAGGTCGTCTGTCCCACATAAATAAGCCCACAGGGACACTTAAGTAGGTAGACCACATATTGTGCATCACAATTAAAACATCCCCTGATGTAAAATCTTTTACCAGAATGAGGGTGAACAAAGTATGGAGACCTGATGACTGAGTGGCAGTGCACGCAGTTGAGACAAGGGAATGTACCCCTGCGAGTGGAGGGTTCAGGAGGTCTAACAAGTGTCCTCATTTCAGCGTGAACCAACCTATCACGTAAGGTAGGTGCACGTTTGTATGAAAGCAGAGGGGGCTGTTGAAATTCGCTGACTGAGGGGAAGGAGTGCGACAAAGAAGGCCAATGCTTTTTTAAAATTCTACCAATGGAATTACTCAAAATGTTAAACTGTGAGACAAAAGGCAAACGGTTGCCCGCACTCCTTCTCATCCGTCGACCAGCCAGAGATTCACTCGCCTCACTGCGCGCAGACTGCACCAAGTCAGAAGGATACTCACGGGCCAAAAATTGATTGGACATCTCATTGAATCTAGATTCGCGTATCCTTTCATCACACACTATGCGACCTATTCGCATAAACTGGCTTTTTGGAATGGCTCGTTTGGTATTAATAGGGTGGAAACTGTCATAAGACAGAATGGCATTACGGTCTGTTGGCTTGATGTAAAGGTCAGTGCGTAAGTTACCTGATTCCAAATAAACCATCGTGTCTAAAAAGCTAACACGTTGGCAGTCACTATGGTGAGAACCATTGAATCAAATGCAGCCTTGTTCCATATAAGAGACCATGTGTGGCAAAACTCAGGATCTGTAAGGAACATGATAGGACTCACATGTGCTCGTATGCCTCTCGGAATTCTCCCCACTCTAAGGTATTCTCCCAGAGTTGCAGCATGGAGTTCCAAAGAGATATGTGTCTTCTCTGTGCGTTCGATCTGTTTAAGTAGGGTACGTACATCAGTTGCACCAAGAAAGGCCACCTCCGTATTGACAGAAGAGACAGCCCGTGCCGTCTCATCAGGTGTAAATGAGAAGGTGAACTGTGCGATATCCACAGGCTCCATGGTGGGTATGGCTGGACACCGGTTTTGTATCTATGTCCAAAAATCCATAAGTCACTCAATCACCCCCCCCCGGCCGACCTATTGTGTCGGGCATAGATTCGATACTATCACCTCTAGCAAAATATTTAGATTACTTGCTAAGGCCTTATGTCTTGGCTCAACAATCATACTTAAGGGACACATCAATGTTCCTTGAGTCTATAGACAAACTTGGGGAGCTCCCTGAGGATTGTCTATTAGTCACTATGGATGTCGAGAGCCTCTACACCTCCATCCCACATGATGGGGGTGTAGAGGCGGTGCGACATACACTATTTGTGGCTTCTGACTTCTCTGATCCTCAGATTGACTTTGTGATTGAACTGTTACGTATAGTGCTCAATTGTAATTACTTTGTCTTTAACGATCAATTTTATTTACAGATTCGTGGCACAGCGATGGGGTCGAACGTGGCTCCGTCCTACGCAAATATATATATGAACGTTTACGAAGAAAGTTTTGTATATACGAATCGCATTTTTCAAAAATATGCCAAAATTTGGCTCAGATATATAGATGATATATTTTGCGTGTGGGCGGGGCCACGTTCGACCCTTGACGAGTTTGTGACTCATCTACATCAACAGTGCGAGGCCATTCGCCTTACTGTCCATAGTGACTGCCAACGTGTTAGCTTTTTAGACACAATGGTTTATTTGGAATCAGGTAACTTACGCACTGACCTTTACATCAAGCCGACAGACCGTAATGCCATTCTGTCTTATGACAGTTTCCACCCTATTAATACCAAACTAGCCATTCCAAAAAGCCAGTTTATGCGAATTGGTCGCATAGTGTGTAATGATAGGATACGCGAATCTAGATTCAATGAGATGTCCAATAAATTTTTGGCCCGTGAGTATCCTTCTGACTTGGTGCAGTCTGCGCGCAGTGAGGCGAGTGAATCTCTGGCTGGTCGACGGATGAGAAGGAGTGCGGGCAACCGTTTGCTTTTTGTCTCACAGTTTAACATTTGGAGTAATTCCATTGGTAGAATTTTAAAAAAGCATTAGCCTTCTTTGTCGCACTCCTTCCCCTCAGTCAGCGAATTTCAACAGCCCCCTCTGCTTTCATACAAACGTGCACCCACCTTACGTGATAGGTTGGTTCACGCTGAAATGAGGACACTTGTTAGACCTCCTGAACCCTCCACTCGCAGTGGTACATTCCCTTGTCTCAACTGCGTGCACTGCCACTCAGTCATCAGGTCTCCATACTTTGCTCACCCTCTGTCACGGACGGTTGCGGGGCCGCAGGCGCGTCCTGTAACCGCCCGTGAAGAAAAAGTGATTGCACTCGATTCTCTGCATCGATTGCGCTTCAAATCGATAGAATCTGGATTTATTGTGTAGGAGGTCTGCAGTCCTTTCTCAGCAGAGAAATAGCATCACCTTAACTGCAGGATGGCTCTTTTGATATGCTAACGAGCAGGGGCAAACCCTTGAGTTCAGAAAGCTTGTCCCAGCTGATTTCACATCCAGATGCTAATTACAGGAACCATAAGGTTCCTTTCATAGAGGGAGATCCCAAGAAGCAGACACAGCTGGACTCCAGTCAGGCTGACTCCAGCCTTAGCAGGAAGAAATGAATGTACTATATAATCTTTTGCCCATTTACAGAATACAATAAATAGGGTGGTTATGAGAGCGGTATCATTGGATCCATAGGGTCATGCTGGATCTCTTGATACCAGTTGAGAGGGGCCCGGGGCCCCTACAACCCAGGTATGAATCTACCCAGGACCCTGATCTGCTGCACTAGCCATGTCGGATATCATATTAATCTGTATTTTCCTCCAAGTATGAAGCTGTTACCCCCTAAATGTAACGTGTATGGTTCAGGAGTTACAGCAATTCATAAGTTTAGCTCTAAAATCTCTCAGAGGGAATGAACTGTCATTTGTTGGTAGCTCAGAGGGGGCCGGCATTGCCACACCCCCAAACCAGCTTCATCAAAAGCACAGAGCCAGCAGGCGGGCTTGAGTCCTCCACCCTGAAAACATCTTGAACTCATCGGTGCCAGCTTGAGGATATGCTGGCATCCACCTGGTCTGAACTCTGAACTTTGATTGAAACCAAGAACTTTACAAGTTTTCCCACTAAAGGACATCTTTCCAGGAACTAAGTATTTTTCTCCCTTCTTTTTATTTCATACTGGCTATTACTGTTTTAATAATTGTTGATTGTAATAATTGTCTGTATATATTAATTATTTATATTGCTGTGAATAAAAGACTTCCTCCAAGTCATTCACTGTTCCACTACCCTGCTTATCAGCACACACAGAACTGATCCCGGGTCTCTGGAGAGACGCTACTACTGTTTGTTTGTTGTTGGCTAGACAGAATACCGTGTGTTTAACCATTTTATTCGCAGGACTAGTCAGTCAGTAAATCGGGTCCACTGGCCCATACCAGTGGTGGTGGCAGATACCGTGGAGTCGTGTGTACGTTGTAATTACCCGTGTCTCACAGGCTCCCTTCTGAGTTGTCTGCGGCTAATTCTTAACGGTTCCTGCGCATTGACTGCGACCAGAGTTCGCACGATCCGTGCGCTGGCACCGTTTAGAAGGCTAAGTGTGGTCAGCCACTAGGGCTCCTGTGACACCCTCATTCTGGTAAAAGATTTTACATCAGGGGATGTTTTAATTGTGATACACAATATGTGGTCTACCTACTTAAGTGCCCCTGTGGGCTTATTTATGTGGGACAGACGACCTCTAAAGTTAAAATCAGAATATCAGCCCACAAATCTGCTATTCGTAATAAATTGATTGACCAATCGGTTCCGGCGCATTTTGTTGAATGTGGCCACAGCGTCAATCAGTTGCGATATCAGATCGATGAACAATCCCTCCTAATAAAAGAGGGGGAAGCAGATTAAAAAGACTTTTGTATAGGGAGGCCTTTTGGATTAGGACACTTGATTGTCTTCATCCGAGAGGTCTCAACAAAGAATATGATCTGCTGCCGCTCCTGTGATGGGTGGCCGCGTCTGACACTGTGCCATTACCCGTTTGGATCTCTCTTTATATACTCATTGTTGACATACCATCTCTGTTTCCCCCTGCTAGGTTTTTCTTGACTTTCCCCTATATAATGGCCTATTTCTTCTTTTACAGACCCTGCTGGTTTACTGGCTTCCCCGTTACCATGGGGATGGCTCGCGCTGGGATGGGCGTCGCCAGGGAGATGCGTCTGCGCAGATGCCCTGCGGGGTGACGTATATGTGCAGAGGTACGCAATGCACGCATCAACATCTGCGTAGCATGCGACCTCTGCGCTTTGTGCGTTGCCCTGTTGTGTGGCCTACCATTTCCGGGTGAGTTACTAGGCGCTGACGTCAGGCGCACTCCAATGCGGTGGACGCGTCCGCCTTCGGTGGGCGTGCCCTTGGCCGCGGATGGTGGCGCCGCTATCTCAGCGTGTCCCTGACTACATGGGGCGTGGAGGCCAGGACAGGTGAGCGGTTTTCCATCAGGTCCGCTGGAGAGAGAGGACCAATGATTGGTTAGTGAGTTACAATGTAGGTGTGGTTTGTAAATAGGTGGGGTATATAAATTGTTTGCCTTGTGTATGTAATTGAACCTGTCACTTGCTTGAGAAAGAAATCCTTTTCGAAACGTCGCATCTCTGTGACAAGTTGTCTCGATGATACTTCAATAAAAGAGCTATAAGTTTACTTGGATGGTGTCGGCCTATCTTTCACTACAAGCTTCATCCGGTTGGTCTCCGGACGGCCTTGGCACATCCGAATTACCTTTGGAAGGTGTGCCTCCTTCTCACATTCTACGTGAACTAAATTAATGGAACAACTCACAGCAACTTTACGAGATTCCGAAGCTAGATTTGACAAAATATGGGGCCCATGGGACCGTCATTTTGTAAATGATTACGGTAATCCTAATCATTCCTTTCCTCTAATTTAATATCTACGGGGCATCTCCGTTACCCCAATTGGCTGTGATGTATCCCGTATTTTTAAATAGGAAAAAACATTTATTTATTATTATTTATTTATTATTAATTATTTATTTTATTTATTTCCCCTCTTTTCCACTAGGATCATTGCTCGACCATCTCTAGTCGATTAGCGATCCACTCTAATGCTGGGAATACACGAGTCGATCCCGTGGCTCGATTAGCCGCCGGATCGACTCCCGCCGCCTCCCCGCTCGTCCCCGCGAGCGCCCAGATCGATTCCCGCTCATTCCCGCGGATGCTCCTTATCTTCCGCTCGTTTTCTTCCCATTGTCCGCACGCGGGGCCCGAGCACAGAATCGATCCGGCGGGGTATCGGACCTGTCGGAAATTATCAGTCGAGCCATCAGCGGCTCGATTGATAAGAACAATCCATCCGTGTATGCCCAGCATTAGACTGAACCTTTACCCTTAATTTTTATTTTACTCAGGTTGGTGTTTGCTTTTGTCTTGTTATTTCTCTTCTCCACAGGTCTGATAAGCTCCATCAACACGCTGGACTACCTAGCTTGTGACTGGGCATTTCTATTCCATACTTCTAAATCCAGATTGTTGTCTTTAAGGTTTCTAGTAACTCTCTGTAATGACCTTTTTATGGTCTTTTGACCTTTAACATCATTATTGTATTTGTATCATTATGCTTTGTTATTGTCTATTTGAAGCTAATAAAAAATAGTGTTACAAAAAAAAAAGAGTTTTGTTCTGAAATGAGGACCACATTAAATTATTATCATAAACCACAAACAACCTATAACATAGACTAATGGAAAGTGTTGCTCGCATATCTTCGCCAAAGTCATTTTCGCAAATAAAATAGAATTTCCAATTTTTTGTGAAAATACATTGCATTTTTGCAATATGTCGAAATTTCATGAAAACTCGAAAAATCTTCATTTTTTACCCAGAAAACGGGAAAAATCATTATTGTTACAGTGAAAGATCATTTATTTTAACCACCACAGGCTTACACCCCCTAGTGACAAGGCCATTTTTTACAATTCAGGCCACTGCAGCTTTAAACAGCTCGCTGCAGAGCCATACAACTCTGCACACAAATGAATCTTCCCTCCTTTTCTGCCCACCAACAGAAAGCTTTTCTGCCCACCAACAGAGCTTTCTGTTGGTGGGCTCTGATCACTGATGTGACATTTTGTTTTGTTTTTTAATTAATTTTATTTATTTAAATTTTTTTTATTAATAAAAACGGGTATTTTCTTTTTTCTTTTTCTTTCTCCCCCCGAGGACCAATCAGCATGATCGTCTCTCATAAGCATAAGCCTATAAGAGCGTTCCTTTCCTTTCCTACTCCAGGGGACAGCCAAGTGACAGGGCTGTCCCCAGTACAGTGCTGCGGTAGATTGCAGCACTGTACAATGAAATAAACATTTTTTCTTCTAACGGCTTGCCAGCCGCAATGGCGGTTTAGCAGTTTGTTTACAGAGCGGAGCTCCGTAACTAAAGTGGGATGTGCGTGCATCGGCGCGCAATCTCCGCTAATCTCCTCCCCCAGGACTTGACGCCAATCAGCGTTATGCTGGGTACACACGTTGCGATTTCCCGCTGTATCCACGGGATCGATTGGGATCAATTTGATTATTTACGACATGTTTGATCGGGTTTTGATCTATTACATAGGCTAATGGAAAGTGTTGCTCACATATCTTCGCCAAAGTCATTTTCGCAAATAAAATAGAATTTCCAATTTTTTGTGAAAATACATTGCATTTTTGCAATATGTCGAAATTTCATGGAAACTCGAAAAATCTTCATTTTTTACCCAGAAAACGGGAAAAATCATTATTGTTACAGTGAAAGATCATTTATTTTAATCACCACAGGCTTACACCCCCTAGTGACAAGGCCATTTTTTACAATTCAGGCCACTGCAGCTTTAACAGCTCGCTGCAGGGCCATACAACTCTGCACACAAATGAATCTTCCCTCCTTTTCTGCCCACCAACAGAAAGCTTTTCTGCCCACCAACAGAGATTTCTGTTGGTGGGCTCTGATCACTGATGTGACATTTTGTTTTGATTTTTTAATTAATTTTATTTTATTTTTTTTTATTAATAAAAACGGGTATTTTCTTTTTTCTTTTTCTTTCTCGCCTCGAGGTCCAATCAGCATGATCGTCTCTCATAAGTATCAGCCTACGAGAGCGTTCCTTTCCTTTCCTACTCCAGGGGACAGCCAAGTGACAGGGCTGTCCCCAGTACAGCGCTGCGGTAGATTGAAGCACTGTATAATGAAATACACATTTTTTCTTCTAACGGCTTTCCAGCCGCGATGGCGGTCTAGCAGTTTGTTTACAGAGCGGAGCTCCGTAACTAAAGTGGGATGTGCGTGCATCGGCGTGCAATCCCCGCTAATCTCCTCCCCCGGACTTGACGCCAATCAGCGTTATGCTGGGTACACAGGTTGCGATTTCCCGCTCGATCAGCGGCATCGATTGGGATCAATTTGATTATTTCCGACATGTTCGATTGGGTTTCGATCGATACAGCCGTCAATTTTGCATACTTAAAGAGACTCCGTAACAAAAATTGCATCCTGTTTTTTATCATCCTACAAGTTCAAAAAGCTATTCTAATGTGTTCTGGCTGACTGCAGCACTTTATACTCTGATATTTATGTCAGACAGAGGCGCCGAGCTCGCTGATATAATACAGATGCTGTGACTCCTACTGTATTTTGCCTGAGGAAGCGGGATGTATGGCCCGTAAAACGCGTTGCATTGTTTTTTGGAGTTCCGAATAAATTGTTTTTTTTTTTTTTAAAGTTTCTTTTTATTTGTTTTAAGAAAAAGAGAACAAACAAATAAATTCAACAGTCCCCAGAAACATACAATTGGGGATTATAACATACAACCAACAAGAAGAAGTCAATAAGGGAAGCTTGCACATCAGACAGCAACTGTACAAATAATGGCAATTTAAATACAGATTTTGTTATCTGAGTACATACAGTGTACTAATGTGTCATATCACCAATGAACACATTAATTTTTAGTATGTGCGTACCTTTATTATTATAGACACCCCTTCCTCCCCACTCCCATCCCGTGAGAGAGAAACAGTGAGTCCTCATACAGTCTCAGACACTAATTAACTGATAAAACCCCAATATTCGTCTAATATAAAGATTTAAGTTAGGGTGATATTTCAGTCTGACGAAACCGTTTCTCGGTTCTTTATCCATACTCCCCATACTTTCTGGAATTTGGTTGGGCAACCTCTGGCAATGTACGCTGCCTTATACAGGTGCAGAGATGAATTTATAAGACTTTTCCAATAAGAGAGAGATGGAGGATCTGGTTGCTTCCACTGTAGTAAAATGCTTTTTCTGTAGTAGAATAGTAATAATCCCAGTAGAGTTCTATGAGCTCTAGTAGGAGCTAGGGTCGTCACTTCACCCAGCAGGCAGTGTAATGGTTCAGGAGAAACTCGAATGTTGGTTATTCTAGAGATGTACTTACAGATTTCTTCCCAATTTGGAGCTATTTTAGGGCATGCCCAGAAGACATGATCAAAGTTTGCAGATTCTTCACCGCACCTCCAGCAAGAGGCAGGGTTTGAAGGATTGAATCTAGTAAGTCTGTTAGGGGTCATGTAAGCTCTGTGTAGTATTTTAAATTGGATTAACTTGTCTCTGGAGGCAATTAAATATTCGAATGGTTTAATGAGGGCATTCTCCCAGTCCTCGTCATCAATGGTAGGGATTAACGATGACCATGGTTGTTTATAAACAGTGGAGTGGGGTTCAGTAAGAAGTATTATATGTTGATAAAGCGTAGAGAGAGTTTTTGTAAGATTCTCCTTTCTGAGAATATCCTCTATTTCCGACGTTTGTACACTCACTGAACCCCTAGTAAATTGTGCATGCAAAGCATGTCTCAATTGTATATATCGAAAAAAATAGTTGTTAGGGAGAGAAAAACTATCCTTGAGATTGTCGAAGTTAGTTAAGGTGCCGTTGGATATGATGTGCGATAACCGGGAGATGCCCTTCTTTATCCAGATTATTGGGTCGGGAATGGTGTAAAATTGATCAAGAGTGGGATTGTTCCACAGTGGGATATGTGGAGACAACCTGTGAGCAGGGGCGTTGTACCAGGAGTGTACTAAATTCCAGGCTCTAATAACAACGTTCATATTATGTGTTAAGGGGTAGGGTGCTTTCAGTCCTCTATAAAGAATTTGGGCAAGAGCCTCATATGACCCCAATTGCGCCGCGTCCAAAACCATGGAAGCGTTTGTTCGATCCTGAGCAAGCCACCAATGAGCCGTCACCAACTGACTGGCTATAAAATACTTGTAAAAGTTAGGAAAGGCCAGTCCTCCCTCCGTCCAAGGGCGCTGTAGTTTCCGAAGACTAATACGAGGAGTGTTGTCGTTCCAAATGAAGCTACTCAATAGTGAATTTAGTTGTGCAAAGAACTTTTTACTTATCCACATAGGAGAATTTCTAAATAGATAAGTGTATTTGGGCAAAAGCTTCATTTTAATTAGATTAATTCTGCCTATAAGGGATAAGGGAAGGCTTTTCCAACCTGCAAGTTTACGTTTTGTTTCTTGCAACAGAGGAAGGAGATTATCTTGATAGTATTGTATAGTATTATTGGACACCCAAATTCCTAGATATTTGACCCTATTGACCGCATCGAGCGGAGTGTTTATTAGGTTACCATAGTTTAAAGGGAGTAATTTAGACTTGCTCCAGTTGACCTGTAATCCCGATACTGGAGAGAACGTGTCAAATATCTCCAGTACATATTTGACAGAGCCGGCGGGGTCTTCTAGATATAACACCATGTCATCTGCGTAGAGGGATACCCTCTCCTCCAGCCCCCCCACACAAAAGCCCTTTAATGAAATATGTTGACGAATTGCCACTGCTATGGGTTCAATGGCAATTGCAAAAAGGGCCGGAGAGAGAGGGCACCCCTGTCTGGTTCCCCTTTGCAGAAGGATATCTTTTGAGATGGATTGGCCTATACGAATATTGGCCCTAGGGTTACTATATATTATTTTGAGCCCAGCTATAAATCTAGGGCCAAAGCCGAATTTGTTAAGGGCCAGCCAGAGGTATTTCCATTCGACCGAGTCGAATGCTTTCTGTATGTCAAGAAAAGCAAGTGCCCGTGGCCTGTCCTTTTCTGAAGATATTTGGATATGTGTATGAATACGACGTAGGTTAATATCCGTTGTTTTTGATGGCATGAAGCCTGTTTGGTCTGGGTCAATTATATCGGTAATATGTTTATTCACCCTGCTGGATAATATTTTTGTAAGGATTTTTTGATCATTGTTTAACAAGGATATAGGGCGGTAGGAGCTACATTCCAGAGGGTCCTTGTCGGGTTTTAATATAAGAATTATATGTGCTTGAGAAAAGGATTCTGGTAGACCATTACCTGACAAACTATGGTTGTATAGCTTTGTTAAGTATGGAGCGAGACTTCTGGCATGTCTTTTGTAAAATTCTATGGGGATCCCATCTGGCCCCGGAGATTTCTGTGATGGGAAGGACGTGATTGCATCTAAAACCTCCTCTTCAGTAATTTCTTTATCAAGCTGTTTGGAAAACTCCTCGTCTAGTGTTGGTATTGTTATTTGAGATAGTATACTGTGAATCTGGTTCTTATCTCCAGTAAATTTGGAAGTGTATAACTCTGTATAATATGATTGAAACTGGGATAAGACTTTGGAGGGGGTTGCTGTGATCTCTCCAGAATTCAGTTTAATTTCTGGAATATTTGATTGTTCAGAGGGTTTTTTTGCAATAGTTGCCAGAAGTTTCCCATTTTTGTCTCCTCGCTCAAACACGGCTTGTTGCCACTCAGTGAAAGAGGTTTTGGTTAGATCAGTCATGTGTAGGTTTAAATTCCTTTTGCATTGCATCATGCCTTGAAAGGTATTATCATCTGGGGTAGTTACAAACTCATTGGTGGCTCGCTCTTCGTTATCCACTAACTGAGATAAGGTTAATTCATATTCTTTCCTACGTGCGGTAATTTGGCTAATATATTCCCCTCGGATATTGGCTTTAAAAGCATCCCACGTAACCTGGGGCGAAGCCGTACCCTCATTGTTATCCCAGTAGTTCTGAATGGAATTTGTGATATTCCCTCCTATGTCTTTGTCCTGTACCCATTTAGGATGTAGTTTCCAGAGGGCTTTATTGTTATGTATGCCAAATGATAGAGAGATCTCAAGGGGGGCATGGTCAGATAAACCACTAGGTAAGTATTGCGCAGATTGTACATGTGTAAGTATATTAGCATTCCCAAATGCCAAATCTATCCTCGCAGCAGACCTATGAGTGGAGGAAAAGTGGGAAAAGGCTGTCTTTCCAGAGTTCTTCCACCTCCAGATCTCCGCGAGCGACATAGCATCCGCCCATTGGATTAATTCTGAATTAGCCAGCCTGGATTGATTAGTAGTATCCTTTTGGGCTTCTAAGATATCATTAAAGTCTCCAATAAGGAGAAGCCTAGCAGGGAGAAACTTTTGTAACTTGGTGGTTATTTGTTGTAAAAGTGAGATGTGTAATGGAGGGGGGGCATATATCCCGACCACACAGAAAGGGGTACCGTAAATTGTCATATGAACTATAATATATCTGCCATCTGAATCCGAGTAGGAGTTTAATATTTTGCAATTTAGCGTTTTGTTAATAAGAATTGAGATCCCTCTGGAGAAGGAGGAGTATGTGGAGTGGTAAGCCTTACTCACCCATGGCTTTAGCAATGTCTTTACTGAGGATTTATCTAGATGGGTTTCTTGAAGGATGAGGATGTGGGGCTTATATCTATGTATGTACTGGAACATTAAAGATCTCTTGAAAGAGGAGCGAAGGCCCCGGACATTCCAAGAGATAACTTTAAGTAGAGTCTCCATTTCTCCATTTACAGATTAGTGCAAGTGTGAAGGTTGGGGTACCGGGAGAGGGGGATAGAGGGAGTAATGCACATATATAGTGTTTATTTGTAGGTAGTACACAGGTTATGAAAGGTGTCATGAAAGTTGTGATCAGATATGGACTTCTTCTTAAACATTTAAAGAAAATAATAACACCCTGCTGCGGTAATAATCTAATTACCAGAAAAAACAACTTTACCACAGCTTTATTCCCGAACATACTTTTAACTCCCAGATACCTTGATCTAGTTAGACCTTGGGTATCTTCCTAACAGGATAAAACCTGTAAAATAGGGGGTGAACAAAGGACAGGACAGACCATGCTCCGCTGCCCAACACCTGATTATTAGGGAGAAACCAGGAGGCTATCTTCTTTAACAAGGGGGTGGCTGTCTACTTATCATGCTAAGGGGTAACAGCAGTTACTTAATCGTGTATCAAAATATTGGTTGAGGGGTTAAGACTGTGCGGCGGAATTCACCGAGTGTTAGCACATAGGGCATAAGGTACCATGTACACCATTCGATTGTTGTGCATAGATATAGATATGGAGAGAAATAGTAAGATTATTTGATCAATTCCCTGTTGGTAGTTTAGCGAGGTTCATTAAGTGTTTACACAAATTTGAGAGCAAAGGGAGGGTAAAAGATGTGGCCGTTAAGCACAGACCTGAGAAGGTGACAAAGTAAGAAACCAGGATGAACGGGCCCGCGTGCAGCGCCCCAATAACGGGGCCCGTGCCAGGTCGGGGTATAGACCGGAGGAGAACACCGTCTCCGGACCAGTGACGGGACCCAGCCTGGGCTGGGGTATAGGCACCACAAGCGAGAATCCATCCATCACTAGGATCATTAATCCCTTATACATAGTGTATTAAATTGTAAACATTCCAATATGGGAGATAATGTGAGGTTACTTGTTGCCTGTTTCAGGCTGTTTGAGTAGGTCATACCCAGAGCTAAGAGCGCTGTGATCAGGGAAATTTAATTTTAAGTTCAGAGGGAGAAGATTCCGTTAGGCAATGACATGGGTTTAATGTAGTTAGGCAACATCTCCCCCTAGTGGGCACACCCGGAAGACAGCATAAGAAAGAGCAAACACACTACTGCAGTGCAGTCAGAGACGCAGAACAAGTATCCATCTCCCCAACTACAGCTCTGAGGGTATGCAATCCTCCGGGTAGCTAAGGAAGGGGTGCACCCTTATCAATGAGAGCAGTGTTTAGTACATGTAAAGCACATATCAAGTAACTATTAAAGTAACTATTAAAAGAGAGAGGGACAAACTCTAATCGTTTTGTATCTGTTCTGTGAGGGCTCTGTACCACGGCGCAGACAACCGCCTGAAATGACAGGAAGGTTCAGAGAAAACTTAGCCAGGGTGTATACTTAGAGTATCGGAGCTAGTTATATAATAATAGTGGTAAATTAGGAATTAATCAAGGCGCCGTGGGACAGAGTCCCACAAACCAGTCTAGGTTAGTATATCCTGTTTGTGTTTTAATAGAACCTCAACCATGTTATAGCGCACATTGATATCCTACAGTAATATACGAATGGAATGTAACACTCTTGGTTAGCAAATCGGTAGACAAGGCTCACAGCCATTATTGTAAGGATCTTCTTTTCTTCAAATCACTTTAAGAGCACTTTCGTTAAGACAGCCGTATATATAATAAAACCAACATAACCTGTAGATACTTTAAACTGTTAACAGCGTTGTGAGATTATTACTTGTTAGAGGAAATAAATGAGCAGTATACTTTGCTGATAGTAATAACAGTGATGTGCCATAAGTTCACACTTCTTCTAAAAACAATAAGGAGTGAACAATCTTGTACCCGAGTGGCTAGTAGCACAAATTCCAGTTGCTGTTGATAAAGAAGTGCAGTCCGAGTGACCATGCTGTGGTCTATGTCCGGAGTCCTGACTGTGTCTCAGTATAGTTGGTGCACTCAGGTGCTTATTGCGGATAAAAGCATTAAGCTATATATATATGTATCTACACCAGGGGTGATTGAAAGCAAGTGTGCTGGGACACGTTCATAGTTCATAGGAGTAGCCATATTTACCCGGGCTAAGGGGATGTAATGAGGGTGGAGTTAAGAAATCGATGGCGGGAAAATAATGTATAGTGGGGAAGTCCAGAGACCGTTAGCAACTAGTTGCAGTTTGAAATAGTGAATGGCGGGCTAGTGGAAGCAGTACATAGTGTGCAAACATCTATCAGCAAAAAATACAGTATACGCTTATACAAATAAAGGGTTCAAGCCGACGGGGATTGTGAAGAAGGCACATACTCACTGCTAGATGCAAAAGGGTATAGCCCCGTACTAACAAACCTCAGGCATTCTTCTTTTTTTTCGTGTAAGTGTCTAGCCATTTGCTAGCTTCCTCCGGGGTTTCAAAAAAATGAGTTTTCTCTCCTTCTTGCACTCGTAATCTTGCCGGGAAAAGCATGGAATATGGCAGTTGCAGCTCTCGTAGCTTTGTTTTGGTTGACTGAAAGGTGCGTCGCTGCTTTTGAGTTTCATTGGTGTAATCTGGGAATATCATCAACCGGGAGTTTTGAAAATAGATGTCTCCTTCTTTTCTTGCAGCCTTAAGAATTTCATCTCGGTCCTTGAAGTTCAAGAGCTTGAGGATAATCGGTCTCGGGTAATTACCTGGGATCTCCTTTTTTGTGGTAAGACGATGTGCCCGTTCTACTGCGAAGAAGGGGGAGAAGGTAGATGCCGGGAGCTTTTCTTTAAGGAGTGTTTCTATGAAGGATGAGACGTCAGTGCCTTCCGCCTTTTCTGGGATTCCTAAGATACGAAGATTGCTCCTTCTATTTCTATTTTCCGCGTCCACAGCACGGTTCTCAAGCTGTGTAAGCCTCTGCTGGATATTAGGGACCGCAATGCGGTGCGCTTGGACTGAATCTTCAAGATCCGAGGTACGTTGCTGCAGTTCTGTAATCCTTGTTTTTATTTTACTGAAATCTTCTCGTAGCAGTCCAAAGTTGATTTCTATTTTATCAATTTTCTGGGTAAGAGTAGTTTGGCATAGACGTATGGCTTCTAATATGTCTGCGGAACTCGGCGGTGGGAGCTCCTCTGCCATGTGGTCAGCCATGATGTCGCCTTCTTTATGTTGCTTTGTCTTCGATTGGGACTTGGTTTGTGCCGGGGTGCTAGGTGGAGGGTCCGGCATTTCAGCCCCTTCCTCCCTCTCTTTGTTTTTGGAACCTTTGGGAGGCATCAGAGAGTAAGGCTGGTGTCTGTGTGAGGATCGTTGTGGTCTGCTGGGCCCACTGTCGCTCTCCCAGTCTAGAGACCCGGTAGGCAAGTAGTTCAGAGCGCCTTCTTCGTTCTCTCCGGGCGGCAAGCACCACGACTCCAGGGTTCTACCGTGTGTCAGCAACCTCTCTAAATTATCTAAAAGCTTCCTTAAGCTGGTTCTATAATAGAAATAGCCAAATTTCAGCAAGCTGGGCAGCGGAGCTCCGAAGAACACGTCCTGCTAGTTAGCCATCTTGGCCACGCCCCCCCGAATAAATTGTTGACTGTCTGAATCGCAGTCCTTGCCTGTGTCTGTTTGGAGGGGGTAAGACCACCGCTGCCTCCTCTGTTTAACCAGTTGGTTTTTTAAGTTCATTTAATTACCTTTTATTCTTTTGGCGCCTCTGTATCTTGTACACTACATTGAGTCCACCCTGGGTGGAGGGTTGTTACCCTATTTTCCTGTCTACAGAGAGCGACTTTTTTTTCCTGAGTGGGGTCAGGATTGTTCTCCCCACCTGCCTATACAGTGGTTGCCTATTGGTAACCCTGGTTTGTAAGTATCATTTTAACTTCTCATTTATTTTGTTGTCCCCAAGACGAATTACACTATTAGGGCTCTTGGTGTCCCTCTGCTTTATTGTAGTCTAGGGCCAATTTAGGGGTAAGCCAATTAACTTATCTGTATGTTTTTGGGATGTGGGAGGAAACCAGAGTTCCCAGAGGAAACCCAAGCAGACACGGGGAGAACATACAAACTCCTTGCAGATGTTGATCTGGCTGGGATTAAAACTGGGGACCCAGCACTGCAAGGAGAGAGCGCTAACCACTACACCACCATGACGCCCAACATATGAGATAGGGTACAGGTGGTGCCCTTAGTATAGGTAATGAGCTATAGCTGCAGTATAGGTAGCCAGGTACAGGTGGGGCCCTCAGTATAGGAAGCAAGCTGTAGGTGTTGCAGTATAGGTAGCCAGGTACAGGTTGGGTCCTCAGTATAGGTAGTGATTTATAGGTGCAGTATAGGTAGCCAGGTACAGGTTGGGTCCTCAGTATAGGTAGTGAGTTATAGGTGCAGTATAGGTAGCCAGGTACAGGTGGGGCCCTCAGTATAGGAAGCAAGCTGTAGGTGTTGCAGTATAGGTAGCCAGGTACAGGTTGGGTCCTCAGTATAGGTAATGAGCTATAGCTGCAGTATAGGTAGCCAGGTACAGGTGGGGCCCTCAGTATAGGAAGCAAGCTGTAGGTGTTGCAGTATAGGTAGCCAGGTACAGGTAGGGTCCTCAGTATAGGTAGTGAGTTATAGGTGCAGTATAGGTAGGTGTGCAGGTACATGTGGATGGCTGCCCTCAGTATAGATAGTAAGCTATAGGTACAGTATAGGTAGCCAGGTACATATGGTGACTCAGTATAGGTAGCCAGGTACATATGGTGCCCCAGTATAGGTAGTGAGCTATAGGTGCAATATAGGTAGGCAGGTACATGTGATTGCCCTCAGTATTGTGAGCTATAGGTGCAGTATAGTTAGGCAGGTACTTGTGGCTGCCCTCAGTATAGTGAGCTATAGGTGCAGTATAGGTTGGCAGGTACACTTGGCTGCCCTCAGTATAGATAGTGAGTTGTAGGTGCAGTATAGGTAGCCAGGTACATATGGTGCCCCAGTATAGGTAGTGAGCTATAGGTGCAGTGTAGGTAGCTAGGTACATATGGTGCCCCAGTATAGGTAGCCAGGTACATGTGGCTACCCTCAGTATGGTGAGCTACAGGTGCAGTATAGGTTGGCAGGTACACTTGGCTGCCCTCAGTATAGATAGTGAGCTATAGGTGCAGTATAGGTAGCCAGGTACATATGGTGCCCCAGTATAGGTAGCCGGTATATATGGTGCCCCAGTATAGGTAGTGAGCTACAGCTGCAGTATAGGTAGCCAGGTACAAGTGGGGCCCTCAGTATAGGTAGCGAGCTATAGGTGTTGCAGTATAGGTAGCCAGGTACTTGCGGCAGCCCTCAGTATAGGTAGTGAGCTATAGGTGCAGTATAGGTAGCCAGGTACATATGGTGCTCAGTAAGTCAGGAATAGAAGCAGTTGTCGTCCCCCTCCCCCCCCCCCCCCCCCCTCCTTACTTAAATCTGCCGCCTGGTCCCTCTCCTAGTAAAATCCTGGGCCCCCCTCCTGCCCGTCGGCTAATAATGTCCACACCACATATCAGCGGTGACACTCAAGCAGGCAGCGAGGCAATGCCCAGTAACGATACTGTCTACTGTGTGCAGGAAATAAACAGATGTCACTTCCTGCACAAAGCAGACAGCATCGTTAGTGGTCATTGCCTCACTGCCTGCTTGAGTGTCACTGCAGATAAATATCAAAATAACTCCTGCGCCTGTGCAAATTAATTTTGCAAGAATAAATTCCTTTTTATTAAAATATCTAAGATCAAATAAAATATATTATATAGTACAATACTGGTCTGCACTCAATACAGCACTTTTCCTTCACAGTGTCACCGCTCGTACTGTCTCAGATTATATCCAGATAACCCACCAACAGTGTAACTGAACAACTGCCTATGCAAAAAAGTTTTACTTGATGTACTGCTAAAAGACTTTTTTTTTTTAAATCTTTGTTATACAGACTCCTCTTCGTAGCTACATGCATTTGCCAGAAATCCTTTTCAAGCCAACTTCCAGCATAGGAATACCGTCCAAATGTCACAATTGTACGCCACTTAACTGGCCAGTGTAGTCCAATTGGTCAATTAATTTCCACAGTTTCATGCAATAACTGATCAGTCATGTATATTTCATCCCACGGTTTCAATCAAAAGTAACTCCGTGGCCATATAGCCATGTACAGCTCATTAATTGGCTCTTGCTGTATCGTAAAACGTTCTGTCGTATTACCGACACAATCACGTGTCTTGGAAGGTGATGCAGATACTCCCACTCCTGAAGCCTTCAAGCTTTGATAGTCCGCAAGCAGCTCGGGACCCAGATATGCTGTGTGGACAATAATAGCCGCCAGGCAGGAGGGGGAACCAGGATCATTACAACACTGTAGCGGGGAGTAGGAGGGAGCCGCCAACAGCAGAGCGAGGACCCCCTTAGTGTGAGTCCCCAAGCAGAGGGCATGGCTCGCTTGTACGCTGGCGACTCCCCTGCAGTCGGGGCCAGAGAGTCCTAGCATGTCTACAGCCCCCACCGACCCCCCTCAATGCATCAGCGAGAGATCAAACCAATGGATGATCTTGACCAAACACACTCCATCTTGCACTGCCCTCTTCCTCTCTCCATAGCAACAGAACACATCACTAGCCTGCGGCTAGCAATGCGTTTGTACAGAACTCAGCCCCAGACAATCCTCATACTTAAGCACAAGGCTTAAAGAGGAACTGTAGTGAAAACAACATAATTAATTAAATTGCTTATTTTTTACAATATTCTCGTAAATGATTTAGTCAGTGTTTGCCCATTGTAAATGTTTCCTCTCCCTGATTTACATTGTGAAGATTATCACTGGTGATGAAAGCTTTAGTTTTGCCAAGTGATGTGTACTGAATGTTCGTTACTGACAGTTCTATGCACAGAGGGAGATTCTGCTTGCTTGGCAGTTGGAAAAATCCATTATTCCCCACAATGCAATAAGGTTCACAGACAGCAAGCTGTCAGGACCATGGCCATGACATCACACTGTGGGAGGGGTTTCACCACAATATCAGCCATACAGACCCCCCCCCTCCCTCCCCAATTATCTATTTGAGAAAAAGCAAAGATTTCTCATGGGAAAGGGGGTATCAGCTACTGATTGAGATGAAGTTCAATCCTTGGTTACAGTTCCGCTTTAAAGCGGATCCGAGATGAAAAACTAACTATAACAAGTAACTTGTCTATATATCTTATCTAAAGTTTAGATAGTTTACTCAGCAAATCTAGCTGCAAACAGCTTCAACAGTTTATGATTATTTATTCCTGTGATACAATGACAGCAGCCATGTTTTGTTTGTCACATTGCACACAGGCAAGCTAATAGCTTCTCCAGCCCTCAGCCTGTGACAAATTCAGTCCCCTCTCCTCCTCTCTGCCTCTGAAATCTCTGGCTAGTAACCTCCTCCTCCTCCTGCCCAGACTGAGCTCCCATAAGCCATTGCTACAGTGCCAAGGCACCCTGAAAAAGCTGTGGGCGAGGCTTGTTTAGTTTATAGGGAATTCGCGTATTAAAACAAAACAAAAAAAGTATTTGGCTTGAGGAATGCCCTATAAACTATATGTAAGGAACACAATTATGCAATGAGTAAAAGTTTATCTCGGATCCACTTTAAAGCAGAGTAAAAGGAATAGCACATATACACTAGCACCAAAATAGAGCTAATGCAGAGATTGGAGGAATGCCCCATGTGGGCCTCCCAGATCAGGAGGCTTCTGGTGCAGTCGCAGACTCTGCATCCCGTATTGCTACAGAGCAATATTAAGATAAGATAATTCACCCCCAAAAGTCAAATTTAGCTAAAAAACGCCTTACTTTCTCACTACTTTATGTCCTGATTCAATCAAAGCACTCTCATTACACAGGAATAGCACTTACCATTCAGGTGAATCAACCAGTTATAAATAGTCCTCCACTACCTACAAAACAACAGCCCGGGGTCCCTGAGGTTATGCAAGCAAGGACGAGCTCATTGGTGGTCTCCGGTCAGGCTCAGTGAGCTATTAGCTAGAGGCTCATGTGGATCCCAGTGAAAGTGCACACGCCAGCAGAGTCATTCAGAGCCGTGATGGGAGACCTCGTCCATTACATTACTGGAAGTGGTAACAGGATCATTGTTACATTCCAGCCTCAGTCAGCTGCCTTTGGGATAACGCTTCAGTGCTGCTGTTATCAGGCGGCCCATCCCTGTCATACACGAGTACATAGAAACAGCACAGAAATAGCAGGCATTCCAATTAAACAACCACAGGGAGGCCTGGACTCTTGCCAGCTGTGCTGCAATTAAGACACCCTTTACATAAGAGATTGCGTTAAATCGGACCTGAATTCAGAACGTCCTCTCTGCTCTAAAAGAGAAGCAACAGCATAATAACATTTAAAGAAAAACATTTCTATGTTACAGCTGATAGAAATCCTGCCATACATCTGCAGGGTGTCTACTTCCTGCTTTCATGGAAGCAGGCATAGGGTTAACTTCTTGGGCCTGATTGACAAAGCGGTGATAACTGAGTTATCACGCCTAAAATACTTTAGGCGTGATAAGCTGTGCACTGCTGAGTTAGCACCGCTTTTGCTCTTTATCGCGCGCAAAGTCCCGCGCGCAATCGCGCAATTCTGAGCGCAGCGCCCATAGGGTTTAATGGGCACATCGCGCGAACTGCACCGTGCGCCGGGTGATTGCGCGCGCAAAACTTTGCGCGCGGAATTTCGCGCGAGTTTCATTTTATCACGCCTAAACTGAGTTTAGGCGTGATAAAGGGCTTTTCACAGGCGTGCAAACACTTTGCACCGCTTTGTGAATCAGGCCCCTTGTGTTTACAAATTAGCTGCTCTGTCGAGGCCACTAGCTGAGACAGCTGAGAGAGCAAATTACAATGTGTGATTAGTTCCAGATGAGGGTGAATTAGACTGGCTAAGCTCTCTAAATACATACAGGGTGCATTTCTCGCTGTTCTCCTTCTGTCCTGTGCAAGAGATCAGGGCCACTTTAAAGTCTTTATCCTTAGAAAGCTTTCAGCAAAAGCCCATTTATTCATTCAGTGAAAGCATCCCATGGCATCAGTTATTGCAATTCATTTCTAAATACCATACATGTATTTATTTACTTTTAATCTGATTAGGAAAGCATTAGGGCTTGTGCACACCTAGAGCGTTTTCAGGTTTTTTTTTACGCACCGACGATTTTTAAAATCGCCCTATAAAAGCACTTGTGCAATGATTCCCAATGAGTGTTCACAAATGAGCGCTTCGATTGTGATCCGCTCCCCAAAGCGCTGCCTGTATTATTTTCTGAGCATTTTTGCTCAATGGAATGTATAGGGAAATAGCAAAGTGCTTGAAAAAGCACTTGGTATAGCGATTTCTCCAGCGCTTTTATGAATAAATACATTGGCCTTATTTCACTAAGCTTATCTCCTGTCTTTAATAACGTGTGTATAGTTGTTACCATGGTGATAAGGCATGTAGTATTCAGGAAACATTTTACCTCAGGCAAACCTAAAGTTAACTCTTCTGTCTTTAAGTTAACTCTCCAATCCTTAAAATAACTCCAGAGTTAGACAGGCTGTTAATTAAAGGGATACTGTAGGGGGGGGTCAGGGGAAAATGAGTTGAAGTTACCCAGGGCTTCTAATGGCCCCCCACAGACATCCTGTGCCCGCACAGGCACTCACCGATGCTCCGGCCCTGCCTCCAGTTCACTTCTGGAATTCCTGACTTTAAAGTCAGAAAACCACTGCGCCTGCATTGCCGTGTCCTCGCTCCCGCTGATGGCACCAGGATCATACTGCGCAGACCAAAGACCATACTGGGCTTGTGCAATACTCTCCTGGTGACATCAGCGGGAGCGAGGATGCAGCTGCGCAGGCGCAGTGGTTTTCAGACTTTAAAGTCTGAAATTCCAGAAGTGAACCGGAGGCGGGGCCGGAGCATCAGTGAGTGGCTCCGTGGGTACAGGATGTCTGCGGGGGGCCATTAGAAGCCCTGGGTAAGTTCAACTCATTTTCCCCCGACCCCCTACAGTATCCCTTTAACTGCGTGTGAAAATAACTACAGAGGAGGTAAATTAACTACAGAGGAGGTAACGTAAGGAATGAAGAGAAAAGATAACTCTCTCACTCTCTCACTTATTATCTCCAGCATGATCTTAGTGAATTGAGGCCAATGTTCTGACGTCAGGCAGTGAAAAAACAAATCGCTCTGCAAAAGCGCTTAGAAAAGCGCTTACAAAAGTGCTTTTCTAGAGAGGAGCCCTTTAAAAAAATGCTCAATAAATCGCTCAGCGCTTGCGTTCGCCCTGGCGATTTATAATGTAAACAAGGCCTTAGAGCCCATTTCCACTATGGTTAATATTATTATTTAGTATTTATATAGCACCAACATCTTCCACAGCGCTGTACAGAGTATATAGTCTTATCCCTAACTGTCCCTCAGAGGGGCTCACAATCTAATCCCTATCATAGGCATATGTGCATCATAGGCTATATAAATCAATCATAATAATAATAGTCTAGGGCCAATTTAGGGGGAAGCCAATTTACTTAGCTGTATTTTTTGAGGATGTGGGAGGAAACCAGAGTGCCCTGAGGAAACCCACCCAAACACGGGGAGAACATTCACGCTCCTTGCAGATACTGCCCTGGGTGGGATTCGGACCGGGACCCAGCACTGCAAGGCAAGAGAGCTTTCCACTACTCCAGGGTTCCACATCCGATTCGAAAATGGATATGGCACCCTAGTAGAAACAGGCCCTAATATTTGCATTAATTCCCTCTAGTCATACTATACATTGTTTCAGTTTGCTTCTTTTTTTTTTTGTGTGCATAGCTCAGCCATTCCACAGTGGGCCTACCAGAAACTGAGAGTATGGGAGCCCCTCATCATAGCCTAAAGATCCATCGAGTGATACATCGTTACAAAACTCTGCCCCACACTGTTATTTGTCCCTCCTCTCCACTAACAGATGTGTCACTGGCCTCTAGGCCAGGCATAGGCAAACTTGGCCTTCCAGCTGTTAAGGAACTACAAGTCCCCCAATGCATTTGCCTTTATGAGTCATGACTGTGGCTGTAAGACTCCTGCAATGCATTGTGGGACTTGTAGTTCCTTAACAGCTTAAGGGCCAAGTTTGCCCATGCCTGCTCTAGGCTAATGATACATCGGTACAGAACGGAGCCCCAAACTGCCATTTGTCCCTCCTCTCCACTAACAGATGTATCGCTAGCCTCTAGGCTGGAGATACATTGGTACAGAACGGAGCCCCAAACTGCCATTTGTCCCTCCTCTCCACTAACAGATGTGTCACTAGCCTCTAGGCTAATGATACATCGGTACAGAACGGAGCCCCAAACTGCCATTTGTCCCTCCTCTCCACTAACAGATGTGTCGCTAGCCTCTAGGCTAATGATGCATCGGTAAAGAACGGAGCCCCAAACTGCCATTTGTCCCTCCTCTCCACTAACAGATGTGTCACTAGCCTCTAGGCTAATGATGCATCGGTAAAGAACGGAGCCCCAAACTGCCATTTGTCCCTCCTCTCCACTAACAGATGTGTCGCTAGCCTCTAGGCTAGTGAAACATCGGTACAGATCCTTCTTTTTTTTATCTTCTCTTTTTTTGTGCATAGCTTAGCCATTCCACAGTGGGCCTACCAGAAACTGATATATGGGAGCCCCTCATCATAGCCTAAAGATCCATCGAGTGATACAGCGTTACAAAAACTCTGCCCCAAACTTTTATTTGTCCCTCCTCTTCACTAACAGATGTGTCACTAGCCTCTAGGCTAATGATACATCGGTACAGAATGGCGCCCCAAACTGCCATTTGTCCCTCCTCTCCACTAACAGATGTGTCACTAGCCTCTAGGCTAATGATACATCGGTACAGAATGGAGCCCCAAACTGCCATTTGTTCCTCCTCTCCACTAACAGATGTGTCGCTAGCCTCTAGGCTAATGATACATCGGTACAGAATAGAGCCCCAAACTGCCATTTGTCCATCCTCTCCACTAACAGATGTGTCACTAGCCTCTAGGCTAATGATACATCGGTACAGAATGGAGCCCCAAACTGCCATTTGTTCCTCCTCTCCACTAACAGATGTGTCGCTAGCCTCTGGGCTAATGATACATCGGTACAGAATGGAGCCCCAAACTGCCATTTGTCCCTCCTCTCCACTAACAGATGTGTCTCTAGCCTCTAGGCTAATGATACGTCGGTACAGATGCTTCTTTTTTTTCCTCTTTTTTTGTGCATAGCTCAGCCATTCCACAGTGGGCCTACCAGAAACTGATATATGGGAGCCCCTCATCATAGCCTAAAGATCCATCGAGTGATACATCGTTACAAAACTCCGCCCCAAACTGTTATTTGTCCCTCCTCTCCACTAACAGATGTATCGCTAGCCTCTAGGCTGGAGATACATTGGTACAGAACTGAGCCCCAAACTGCCATTTGTCCCTCCTCTCCACTAACAGATGTGTCGCTAGTCTCTAGGCTGGAGATACATCGGTACAGAACGGAGCCCCAAACTGCCATTTGTCCCTCCTCTCCACTAACAGATGTGTCGCTAGCCTCTAGGCTAATGATGCATCGGTACAGATTCTTCTTTTTTTTTCTCTTTTTTTGTGCATAGCTCAGCCATTCCACAGTGGGCCTACCAGAAACTGAGAGTATGGGAGCCCCTCATCATAGCCTAAAGATCCATCGAGTGATACATTGTTACAAAACTCATCCCCAAACTATTATTTGTCCCTCCTCTCCACTAACAGATGTGTCACTAGCCTCTAGGCTAATGATACATCGGTACAGAATGGAGCCCCAAACTGCTATTTGTCCCTCCTCTCCACTAACAGATGTGTCGCTAGCCTCTAGGCTAATGATACATCGGTACAGAATGGAGCCCCAAACTGCCATTTGTTCCTCCTCTCCACTAACAGATGTGTCGCTAGCCTCTAGGCTAATGATACATCGGTACAGAATGGAGCCCCAAACTGCCATTTGTCCCTCCTCTCCACTAACAGATGTGTCGCTAGCCTCTAGGCTAATGATGCATCGGTAAAGAACGGAGCCCCAAACTGCCATTTGTTCCTCCTCTCCACTAACAGATGTGTCGCTAGCCTCTAGGCTAATGATACATCGGTACAGAATGGAGCCCCAAACTGCTATTTGTCCCTCCTCTCCACTAACAGATGTGTCTCTAGCCTCTAGGCTAATGATACGTCGGTACAGATTCTTCTTTTTTTTCCTCTTTTTTTGTGCATAGCTCAGCCATTCCACAGTGGGCCTACCAGAAACTGATATATGGGAGCCCCTCATCATAGCCTAAAGATCCATCGAGTGATACATCGTTACAAAACTCCGCCCCAAACTGTTATTTGTCCCTCCTCTCCACTAACAGATGTATCGCTAGCCTCTAGGCTGGAGATACATTGGTACAGAACTGAGCCCCAAACTGCCATTTGTCCCTCCTCTCCACTAACAGATGTGTCGCTAGTCTCTAGGCTGGAGATACATCGGTACAGAACGGAGCCCCAAACTGCCATTTGTCCCTCCTCTCCACTAACAGATGTGTCGCTAGCCTCTAGGCTAATGATGCATCGGTACAGATTCTTCTTTTTTTTTCTCTTTTTTTGTGCATAGCTCAGCCATTCCACAGTGGGCCTACCAGAAACTGAGAGTATGGGAGCCCCTCATCATAGCCTAAAGATCCATCGAGTGATACATTGTTACAAAACTCAGCCCCAAACTATTATTTGTCCCTCCTCTCCACTAACAGATGTGTCACTAGCCTCTAGGCTAATGATACATCGGTACAGAATGGAGCCCCAAACTGCCATTTGTCCCTCCTCTCCACTAACAGATGTGTCGCTAGCCTCTAGGCTAATGATACATCGGTACAGAACGGAGCCCCAAACTGTCATTTTGAGGTGACAGTAATTGGATATGTGTACATAGCTTGATTGCGTTATGTCAGCGGCGTAAATAGCGGCCATTTTAGCAGCTTTTCGTACATATGCCCCAATTATTCAAGTTACAAGGTTGGATATTCCAGGCAGTCTCAAGCCAACAGTTCTCTGAACAGTCTTCAAAGAAGAACAGCTTGAGGTTGATTTTTTAAGTGGTAGCACTTTTTCACTATCAAAAAATGCAGCGCTAATCTATGCTTACGGCAGTTGTGTGTTTTTTTTTTTTTTTTTAATGACTGCAGAATCTCCCTTTAAGAATTTCTATATGACGCTCACTTATCACTGTTGTCACGGTGCTGGAATAACTCCACCATGGAAATCTCTCCAAATCTCAAACTACTCCATTTAAAATCTTTTTTTCCACAGTCTGCTGAATCTAGGCCAGGCCTGCTCAAGTGCACTATAAAATACAAGCTGACACTTACAAGCACTGAAGTATCAGACGAGAAAGCCAGAAATGGAACTGGGAGGCTTCTTATAGAAACTATGAAATGAAGAGTCTGACAGTAAGTACTTAAAGCTCTTTTGTATGTATTTATAGGCTTCTCATGTATTTATATAGCCCTGCCGTTTGCATGTCCCATGCGTCTCATAGACAGGACTCCCCGAAGGTCCCAGGAGGGGGTTCTGAGAGCTGCAAAACATGTTTATTCACATGGAAAATGCTATGCGTTCTTGCCGCGTAATTTCAGGCAAGTATTTACCTAAAACTTCAAAGATTTTACTTAAATCATTGTTTAATTCCACGATTGTAAAAGGATAGAGGGCAAACACGCTTATTTGCTTTTATAAATGCCAGTTCACTGCCTGTAATGCTGAACTTTTGCTTAAGATCCTATTCTAAGGTAGCAGCTTGGCTTCTTAACACCAACTAGGGCACAGGCACCTGCCTAGGAAGCCTCATGGATGATCCTGCCCTCCACTAGGCCAGTGTTTCTTAAAGTGGTCTGAAAGTCAACATTTCTACTTTGCTCTTAAAGATTCCTAACAGCTTGAAAGCTACTATCCCAGAATTATTTTTTTAGCAGAACATCACTGAAATGTTTAAACAAAGCACTTTGTCCTGCTATTCAGCTTCAAATCTGCATCCAAACTGGAGATAACAGTATCTTTGTTTGCATTCCAGTGTTGATACATGTGTCTAAACACAGTGTAACAAGTGAAAAGGAGCTCCATGTGAAGCTCTCTGTGCTTCAAGTACATAAACAGCTCAGAACAACTAATTAGAAGATGTTAATATATAATAAAAAGCAGTTTGAATAAAAAGCAATGGCAGGTTTCAGGGCAAGATAAACTACACTTTGGAAACTTGTAATTTGAACAGACAATATTACTTATTCACAAAAGCAAATATGATAACTGTATGAGTAATAAAAAGTAGGAAAACACATTTTTATTGAATGTTATGTTGGAGTTTCAGACCACTTTAATATCATTATAGCATGTACCCAGTGGCATACCTAGGGTATTTGATACTCTAGGATGATTATTTACAGAAACCTACCCTGCACCCCCCAAAAAATGGGTGTGGCCATGACAGGATGTGGGGAGAGCTAACTGTAATGTAGCAGTGTAAAACAAAGACAGTGGGCCCAAGTTTTTGCCCAAAACAGTTAAGCAAAGTGACCATAAAGGTAATTAAACAATGTTCTGAAGGCTCATATGAAATGCACATATATTAACACACATATTTGTAGTGCAGCAAATGTTACCACAGACATAAATGCTTCCCTGGTACATGTGGTGTCCTCCCCCCGCCCCCCCAAATAAAGCTTCCCTGGTGCCAGTGGTCCTGCCCCCTCTCTTCCCCCAATAATTCTTCTTTGGTGCTAGTGTTCTCATCCCTATTACCCTTCTCCCCCACTCACACCAAATAAAGCTTCCTGGGTGGTCTAGTGGTTTCCCCCCTCCCTCCCTTGGAGGTGTAAGTGGCCCCGTTGTGGCCTGTGCTCCCCTAACTAAGACAATGCAGAGTACGGGCGTACGGAAGCCATGCTGCTGTTATCTAACCTGATCTGCCAAATCCATCATTGTACGTCCTCCTGTCAGCCCTCCCCCTAGTGCCAGACATCTCTTCCTGATAACACAAGTGCAGGAAGAGATAGTTGCATTAGAGGAAGAACTGAGTGGTGACAGGAGGTTGGACATCGTTGGACTCTGGTGTGCAGGTGAGGCAACAGCACGGCTTCTGCTCGCGCAATACTCTGTATTACATGTCAGCTGGGGGGAGCAGCTGCACAGGACTACGGGTGTCAGCCCCTAACATGGTGACCCTGGGGTGGCCTGCCCCCGCCACTTCCACCTAGGTATGTCACTGCATGTACCTCTTAATCAATGACTGTGTTGGCCAATTACCCCTTACACAGATTCATAACAGTAGCTACCGCCACCGCCTCCCTTTCCTTTTGCAGAGCGCAGCGGAGCTGTGTAAATTTATTTACCTGCTTTCATAATGTCAGGTCTCCGCTTCCTCTCGGAAGCAACTTGCTCTATGCTGCCCCCCTCTGGCTCCTGATTACATGACATGCATTAGGAGCCAGGCATGCAGCAGAGCAAGCAGCTTCCAGGAGGAAAAAAAAGTCCAGAAGTGGCAAAAGCCACACTGCTCCACTGCGCTCTGTAAGAAGAAAGGGAGGAAGAGCGGGCCCCCATAGCCCTACTGCCCTGGAATATGTACCCGTGGGGTATTTTCAGAAAGAGAAAAAGGAACACCTAAAGCCAAAACTAGTGTAGTACATTCAGGAAGCTAGTGGTAGTAGTAAGGTGTATACGAGTTTATACTCACAAACGTAAGTTATCACAAAGGCAACCACTCTATAGGTGGATGGGGATGTTATGACCTGAACCCACTCAGGTTAAAAGGCAATCTGAATAAAAGCTTGAACAGAGGCGTCAGAATAGAGTAAAAATGTTTAAAGCCCATTTAAAAAGGGTGGAAGTGGTGGGCTTACCTCCCCAACAACTACAACACAGACTGTGTTAATTAAAGTTTTAATAAAGATACCATTCCACAATGCAACGCGTTTTGCAGGTTCTACCCTGCTTCATCAGGCAATCAAAGAAGCATAAACTAGTAGTCTGGGTCCAAGCCAAATGCCTCTGTTTTACTTGTTGGGGAGGTAAGCCTACCACTGCTGCCCTTTTTCAAACAATTTTTAAACAATTTCACTCTATTCTGGCACCTCTGTTCAAGCTTCTCTTCACCTTGGGGTACTTTAGTTGAGCTCACCTATTGAATACTAAGTAAACTAAATGCCTGTTAACACCTTGAACAGATGGTACATCCAATCTTTAAGGCCTCTTTTACATGGGAGGCTGAGGGTACTGGGAAGAGCTTGGAATGGATAGTTGTAAGCTGTTTGTCTCCTGGTGTCACATCTGAGCACAGTCAGACACCGAAATGACATGATGCGGTTTCCTGCTGCCAAGTAACCACACTGTGTGTCAAACGTTGGCACGTGGGGATCTGAGTGCAGCCATCCATCCATGCTAGAGAAACCTTATGATTGGAACACACAACCATCCCCTACAAGTAACAGAGGTTCAAAGGGAGACATACCTCCTCATCTGCCACACTGGACGGCACGACTTTAAAGAGACACTGAAGCGAAAAAAAATTATGATATTATGATTTGTATGTGTAGTACAGCTAAGAAATAAAACATTAAGATCAGATACATCAGTCTAATTGTTTCCAGTACAGGAAGAGTTGAGAAACTCCAGTTGTTATCTCTATGCAAACAAGACATTAAGCTCTCCGACTAAGTTAGTCGTGGAGAGGGCTGTTATCTGACTTTTATTATCTCAACTGTAAGTGAACTGTTTACTTTTTCTCTGCTAGAGGAGAGGTCATTACTTCACAGACTGCTCTGAAAGAATCATTTTGAATGCTGAGTGTTGTGTAATCTGCACATATTATAGAATGATGCAATGTTAGAAAAAACACTATATACCTGAAAATAAAAGTATGAGAATATTTTCTTTGTGGCTAATCTTCTAGAAATTATTCATAGTACACAACCAATTCACTATATCATATTTTTTTTTTCGCTTCAGTGTCTCTTTAACTTGAGTGGTTGCCAGCATTTTTATTACCCCTTTAAACATTTTAGATCATTTCAATGAATTTATGTGAGCAGTCAAATTCAGTATAAGGATTGTGTCTAAAATTACGGTTGACCTGTGCACAGCTCTGATTACCTTTCCAGTTTTAAAATAATCTCCAGAGCGTGACCTACATTTCTTAAAAGGTGCTACACTTTATCAAAGATTAATTTCTAAGCAGTAATCGTTCCTTCTGCTTTGATGTTTTTTATAGAGTGACTGTTTTTTATAGAGTGACTGTGACTAGATAAATCCGAAAATGATTTTAAAGATGCATCTATGAGAAAAGAAGCAGCCTTTTGTTTCAAAGCCACAGTCTTTAGAAGGAACCGCAGTGGCAATCCAGGCCAGGTACATTATTGGTATACATGCTGTGGGGTTGATTCATAGGGATGGCTTAGGAGAACTTATGGAGAAGCATGTGATCATTTGGATCAGCTGTTAGATTTATAAGGTTCTGATTTGCTGGCCATAATCACGTGTTAAACCAGGAAATCCTGACAGCAAATCAGAACTTTACAAATCTGTCAGCTGATCCAACTGATCGCATGCGTCTCCAGGAGTTCTCAAAAGCATTGCCATACCTACTGATTCATGAAAGATCAGGAAAACCATTGACAGTGCGCAGCAGACAGTTTTAGGGCCCTTTTCCACCAGCGCGTTTGCGCTGGCTGAATCGCAAAGTCGCAAACCGCTAGCGATTTTACAATCGCTACGGTTTGCTTTTTAACATAGGAATCGCGGTAGGTCATTTCCACTACCGCGATTCGTTTTTTACCCGAACGCGAACGCGCGGCGGAGCGATGTTTGCCGCGATTTTGCTATGCAGTGCATAGCATAGCAAAATCGCGGCCGCAAAACGTCGGGGAATCGCCGGTTTTGCGATTCAGCAATCGCTAGCGTTCAGCGTGAACGCTAGCGACTGCAGGTGGAAAAGGGCCCTTACAGATACATACACTAGTTGCGTAACACTCATTGTGGAAGCACTGCAACTCACTTTACCTAACACGTGTGTTGCCAGAGAACAGCAGGGTGTGCTATGTGCCTAACATGCGGTACATTAACAATGTTTACCACCTAGTTAACGCAAGTTGCACTTCTTGCGCAATGTGTGCTACCTATCTGGTGAAAGTATCTGTAGATGCAGTGCAATTTTACCTATTTTAGCCTGTCAACTGTATGTGCTTATTTCACAAAAGTGGTTTAACTGCTTGCCGCCCGCGTCACGCCAGTAGGCGTGGCCGCGGCGGCAGCCCCAGGACCAGCTAACGCCAATTGGCAGAAAGTCCTGGGGCAGCAGTTTACGGGATCTCCCGCTTGGTGGGCGGAGCTGAGCTCCGCCTTCAGTCTCCGAGCGGCGATCGCCGCTCGGGAGACTGTTACACGGCGAGACCGCCGTGTATTTACATGTGCAGCGCTGCGATCAGCAGCAGCGCTGCACTGGGGACAGCCGTGTGACACGGCTGTCCCCATGGGGGACAAGAGAGCGATCGGCTCTCATAGGCAGAAGCCTATGACAGCCGATCGCCGTGATTGGCCGGCTGGGGGGAGGGAGGGGATTTAGAAAAAAAAAAGAAAAGAAAATGTCAAAAAATATTTAAAAAAAAACAAACAAATATTTATAAAAAAAAAAATAAACACAGGGGGGGCGATCAGACCTCACCAACAGAGAGCTCTGTTGGTGGGGAGAAAAGGGGGGGGAGATCACTTGTGTGCAGAGGTATACGGCCCTGCAGCTTGGCCTTAAAGCTGCAGTGGCCAATTAATGTAAAATTAGGCTGGTCACTAGGGGGGTTTACCACCATGGTCCTCAAGAGGTTAAATTCCAGGGTACAGTCATAGTTTGCGGTAGGATTAGAGCCGGCACTTACATAAAAGGCAAGGGGGCAATTGCCCCAGGACCCCAGAGCTTCTAGACGCCCTCCAATGTGTCTCATCAGTGCCCACCCTCCAGCTATGTTGACCCATAGGTACGGGGCTAATTTGCACCAACTGTTGCCAGGGCTAATACGTAGCTAAAGTCCAAAGCATAGAGTGTGGTGCTGCCTCCTGTGTCCTGCCTGGATTAGGTAAAACTCCACTGTATGTACACTCTGCATTTGTAGGGGAAAGGAAGAGGGAAATAATGGGGATCCCAATAATGCTTTTGAGGGGATATAAGATGGACACCTGATGATATTGTGTGATGGGTGGGGTAGGATAGGGCCTGGCAGCCATCTTTGGGGCCTTGGGGGTAGATTTTCTGTAGGGGGGGTCATTAGGACCGTCAAGTTACTTTTTGCCCCAAGGCCCCATAGCTAGAACCGGACTTAGGTAGGATATGGAGAAAACAGCAGGTTCACCTTGCAGCATTCTATGCATTATACACTATAAACACCTACTATAGTTCTACTGCAATATTGGAAGCTAAGTTGGAGTTCCATGGATTTTGTTAAGTCATGGTCAGTATTATATGGCTAAAACGAGATGAAGTGTATCTTCTGCATTCCCACTGAGATGCAGAGTTTTAAGGATGGTTATTCTTTATAGGCATGCTTTTCTCTAACTAGTGGTGTCTTGAATTTGGCTATGTGTATTCTTCAAGGTCATGAATCTCAGGTCTTCCCCATTGGTGAGATATCGCACATGACACCTGTGACCTGACACATGGAAGAACCTGACATAAATGTCCTACACCAGTGAGAAAGAGCAAGCAGCCAACAGGCCTACACTATGACCAATGCCATGCAAGGAGGCCCCAAATTCTAATAAAAAGGTTAAAACAGTTTAAAAGGAGGAGGGGTGGTAGAGTTATCTTCTCCAAGTGAAGACCACAATACAGGTCAGAAAATGTAATTTGCTGGGAACAAGAAAATGTACGCGTGCTCAAACACCAAGTTTAACCCTAACAAATCTGGCTTTGCAAATCTGGCCTAATTGGCTTATCATGACGCATAACTCATGCATTTGCTTTCGCATGCCGAACTATGCAGGGTCAAAAACCAATACCGCAAAGTGGTTGCCCTGCGGGAATTAGTTCATGCTACGTTAGCACTATCAATTAGGCTAGATTTGCAAAGCCAGATTTGTTAGGGTTAAACTTGGTGTTTGAGCACGCATACATTTTCTTGTTCCATGCATTTTCTTAGTTTTATCTTTTAGAGGCAGGTGCCAGACCCCTCCCCAGAAGAAATTACTATTGGGGTACATAATACCCCTTATCACAAAGGTTTAAAATAAATAAAAACACAATGAAAAAAGTCCTTTTATTAGTCTTAATTAACCATAAATTTACCTTTAAAAAAATGTTCCCATGCCAATATCCTCTCTTAACCTGATTGAAGATCACCAGCTGTGCACCTGCCACCACACACATCCCCACCCTGGGCAGCTCTAGCTATTTTAAGTATAGCTAGAGCTAAAGCATCTTTAAATTTCCCTCCAAAACCCCGCATTGGTCTATTAACAGACCAATGGGAATCTGGAGGATTGTATGGAGCCTGCCGTGTGCGGCCATTTCGCAAACGTTTGTGGAAAATTTGCGTTTGCGAAATGAAAATTTTATATTCGCTACATCACTACTAGAGATGAGCAAAAAATTCTTCTGTTCTGTGTAAGCATCTGTGCGCCGTGTGAAAGAGAATCTTGAAATTACGATCAATCAGTTGCCAGCTGCAAACATCCTTTGTGGTATTACTGATTGGCAGATTTGTGTTCTGAGTAGCCCCACCTATTCTTGGGTACTGGCAAGCCTACATTTGCATATAATACAAATATTTGCTCATTTTTATTCCCCACAATTCTTGCTCAGACATTCTATTGTCTCATCGCTCTCTTTTTTTACCTATTTCTATCACGTTTCATGCAGGATTCCGCAAACCATGTTTGACTTGCCAACATTAGTTACAGTATCTTACAAGTGAGTCATTTGAAATGGAACATTTGTTCTGGAGATATTCCTGTGCTGGGTGGGCGAGCGAGTCTCACCTCCTCTCTCATCAGTATTACAGAGGCAGCCCACAGGGTGGAAGCTTTCCATGCATATGTAAGAGAAGGAAGAAAAACAAGAGAGCTTACCAATCTACTGTGTTAAGGAGCCTCTGTATGTCCGATAAAAGTCTCAGCCTCACTGCAAATCATTATGGGGACCCTTGGTTTTCCAACCACTGTGTCAAAGGCAATCCCTAGTGGAAACTGGGCTGTCATGAAACATCAATGCACATAACACAGTATAGTATATACCAACTGCTGTCATAGAAAGTACTATAACTTTATCTAATGTATCAGCTAAAAGAGATTAACAGTGCTAGCCCCCCTGTACTGTGTGTTCCAATAGCTCTTGCTACGGCAACAATTAGGCCCCTGGGTAGTGTTGATCTTAATCTGCTAATTACGATTACGCAAAATTTAATTATGGGGATACGTAATTATGATTTGGGCATTCAATTGATGTCATGTTGTAGCTTTTAGTACACACATATGGGCACCAGTTACCAATGAACTTCATCAAATTTATTGCTCACTGTATAAAGCGTTGGCAGTATGGTACAAAACATTCATGAAAGTCCAGTACATCACCCTTAGATGACACCACACACATAGACCTGGTTCCTCCGACAATTGTTTTGCACATGCCGGTGCTTGATCACGGATGGGCTGCTCGCTGGCGCGTGTGTACTGTACTCCTTTGTACTGCACTCCTTTGTCACAGTGACTTTCATCCCTACTTTTTACATAAGGCCTGATCCACAAAGCGGCTGTAAATTGGCTGTGCCCAGGTATAAAGGGGGAGGCAAATTAACTTATCTGTATGTTTATGGAATGTGGGAGAAAAACAGAGGATACCCATGCAGACACTGTGAGAATATACAAACTGTCCTGATAGAACCCTGGCTAGAATTTAAACCAGGGAAGCTGAGTTCCAAGCATGAGGGACATCTACTAAGCCACCATGCCACCCACATTGATCATTTTTAACAATGGCATCTACCAAGGGTTTGGCAAAGCTCCCAACTGTCCCTCTTTAGGAGGGACAGCCCCTCTTTGGGAACCAAATCCCCCTTCTTTCTTCCTCATGTGTCCCTATTTGAGGACTGATGTACAGATTTACGCAAATATATGTATTTTTTTCTGCAAAATATATGTATTTTTCTACTGCAAAATGTAAGGACAACCGGTGGTCGTCTAACGATGGTCATAAGTGCCATAGGCTCGCTGATGTGTGTGGAGAGTTAAGGCTACTCTCCAGTCCTACAGAAAAGCTTGTGTTGCACAAATGGCCTAAATATGTGACAATGGCCATGAAAGAATGGTGTCATGAATTTAGGGAATCGCAACTTGCTACACGTGGGGCTATATAACTGCAAACAAATTAGAGTGACTCCTGTTTACTGATAAAAGCATCTACAATGAGCATGTGGCCACCAATATTAGACCATGGAGTCCTCACCATACATCTGCCACTAATTCTTTATACATTCCACAAGATACCTTCAGAAATCATATGGAGTCCATGTGGCGACAGGGTAGAGCTTTGTTAGAGTCACTCAAAGGACGGTTTAAACTAGGTGCTGCTATAGACCGTAATGAAAATTTGCAGCTTTGGTGTGCCGGGTACTTTACTTGGGTGCTGGTGTTCGGCTGCTCAGCTACTGAGTAGCTAATTGTCCACAGCTTTTGGTTATACTTTTATTCTGTGTGCCGATGATCGGCAATCTTATTAACAAGCACAGGCATTTGACTTCTAAATAGCATTAGCCACATCTTGGCAACATTGTTACCATGTGACGGATATTATTGTAATATGCAGCACTAGGGCTTGGATACTATATAGTCGAGCTCTGAATATCAGCACCGGGGCTCGGGCCAAGCATTGGATAGAGGATAGGGAGAGATGGATGGGTTAGTGCTAGGGGATAGAATGGGAGGAGAATAGAGGAAATAGAGATATGAGGTTCTTGTTAGGCATTCAGGAAGGGGGTTAGGGCTGTAGCATTTGACAACTAGAAAGAGGTTTGCTTAGTGGGAAGGGGGGAGGGGGGGGGGCAGTGGCATAACGACAATGAATAGGGCCCCACAGCAAAACTTTGATGGGTTGCCCAAATATTCCCTTGGTACCCCATTCAGCCTTGAGGCCCATCTCACAAGGGTCATAAAACAAGTGTGGCCATCCTGATCTTCACACCTATAACAACTGTAGCCACAAATACACCACATCTGACGTATAGTCCCCTGTATCGCAAGAAGGGATGGTTAGTAGTTGGAAGCCCCCCACCACCCTGGGCTCTCATGTGATCACAGGGGCTGCTCCCCTCTGGTTACGCCCAAGAAGGGGGGGGCTATTATTAGGTGTTAGAAAAGCCTGTAGAAGAATATTGGTAATATATCTATCAGCATCACCTGGCACACAAGTGAAAGAAACATACAATACGTGCTTCAAAAAGGAGGTAGGCCGCAAGATTAGACAGGTGGTTTTATGTTTCAGCTGATCAGCAAACACGTGTTTGGTAAGGAAAGTGCAATAATAATGTGAAAAGTTTGGAAAATCTTATTAGCCAACCAGACCTCTCAGATCGCAGGAAGACTGGCTGCAGACCAGAAATCAGCACACACTCTGGTAAAGCGACAGTCTCTGCCGGGACTTCCAGTTCTAATAGTAATGATACAGCTGGACTTCGGCAAGAAAAGACAAACAGTTCAAGAACCAAACATGAAAGCAATGCCTGTGTACAGGTTCTGGAAGGTGATGCCAACCTTGTGCAAATCCAGCTACTACACATGTAACAGTTTCTTGTTTTTCTTCGACTTTGTGATTCAAAATCAATAGTAAGTTTGGTGAACCTCTTTAACAGATTAGGGACGGCACTTTAGACACAGAAATACAACTCGTGGCAGTTATTACAAAGGCCCAGCTTATCACGTCTGCCCTATGCAGTCACCCATAGCAACTGCCCAGCTGCTTTAAACAGAACCTGAACTGTAAATTAAAAGTCAAAATAACCATACACACGTCATACTTACCGCCTGTGTAGTCTACTCATCAATCTCTTTCTCCTTTCCTGCATCCTGTTTGTCCACTGTGATCAATGGAATTCTCTGTCCTCCATTTTGAAAATGGCCATTACCCCATAACAGCTTCCTGGTCAGCACACTGTGTAACTGTAATATCGCCCACTTAAACCATAGGGAAACATGGACATTACCTTGCACATTCAGTTTTAACTGACAGCTGCTGATGTATAACTGACAGCAACTGGTATATTTCAGTTCTGACAAATTATTGTCAGATCTGAAAGGGATCACAAGAAGAAAATGGTGAGCTTCTGAGAGGAACTGATGGTGAGATTAGTATGTAATATTTATTTGCAGCTACGTCATGTGTTTATTTTAAATAATTTTCCTCGCTTCAGGTTCCCTTTCACCCTTTAGCAGCCAATTTATTTAGAGGCATGAGTGTTCCAGGCAAGTGCTCCCTTTTTGACTCCTTATTTGTTACAGTTACTTGGTTCTAATTAGTACTGCTGCAATGTGTATTTATGGCCTCTTGTCACTAGGGGACAGTGTGAGACAATAACAGAGAACATCTGCTTTCAGTTTCTATATTTTCTACTAGCAGAGAGAGATCAAAGCATTCCAAGAATTTACAGCACAACGGGTTCTGCCGACTGAAGTCAAAATCAATGCAATTTTCTCAAACGACATACCTCTACTGAAGCTGCTAATGGGTTACACAGAACAAGTGTCCAAATCTGGAGTCAGCTGGATAGTGTACTAGTGAAGGGTGTTGCCTTTGATGTAGGATTTGAGCGTTTGACCAGGGTTCAAACCAGTATGTAAAAAACAAGAAGGACTCTTTGGGCAAGGCTCCCTAATAATACTGCTCGCCCGTGGAGTGCCCCCTAGTGGCTGCAGCACTAAAGTGCTTTGAGTCCGCTGAAAGAAAAGTGCTATATAAATGCTGCCTGTCTTGTCTTGAAGCAAAGCAAACCTGAGAAAACATTATGACTGCTCCATGTTTTACTGAATTGTATTTTTTCAGAAAACAGTATAGTACTGTTTGGTGTGAAACAGCCCTAATGAAGACAAATCCTGCAGGCCTCACAAACCTGTATAATGATGTACACGGAGCTAATAAGCCCCATACGAAGCTTGTGAAGTGAAATGCATTTGACAAAGGGTCACCTTGCCTGAAACGTTGTGCTTTTCTGCTAATGTTACTACTGTGTAAACACACAATTAGGCAAACTACCTTAGTGAAAATGGTCAACCCCTAGTTTTGTTTGCATCAGGTGAAGCAGCCGTCAAACAGTTTGACGCTCTGTGAATGGCTGATGATGATACATTATATCCACTATTCAGGGCCGGTTTAAGGGGTCCCGGGGCCCTGGGGCAAGCTTAAGCAGGGGGCCCCCTTCCCGCCCTCTCCCCCCGATAGTCCCCCTCCCCCCCACAGATAAACACTACCCCACTGCATACAGTTGAACACAGGGGTGCACCCATACACACACCAAACACACACAGATACACACGAGACACACACACATGGATACACACACACAGACAAACACACTCACCAGCAGAAACTACACACACACTCACCAGCAGAAACTACACACATACACACCAGCAGGCCAGGAACCACACACAGACACACGCACGCACACACACCAGCAGGAAACATGCACAAACACACACTCACCAGCAGAAACACACATACACTCACCAGCAGAAACTACACACACCAGCATATATCTCTCTCACAGACACACACACACACACACACACACACACACACACACACACACACACACACACACACACACACACACACACCAAGAGAAACTACACACACACACACACACCAGTAGGAAACACACACACACACCAGCAGAAACTAGACACACACACACACACACTCGTAGAAACTACAAACACACACACACCAGCAGAAACTACACACACACACAGACACACTCGTAGAAACTACACACACACACACACACACCAGCAGGAAACACACACACACACCAGCAGAAACTACACACACACACACAAGCAGGAAACACACACACACCAGCAGAAACTACACACACACACCAGCAGGAAACACACACACGTCAGCAGAAACTACACACACACACACCAGCAGGAAACACACACACACACACACACACACACACACACACCAGCAGAAACTACACACACACCAGCAGGAAACACACACACACACACATACACTCACCAGCAGAAACTACACACACACACACCAGCAGGAAACACACACACACACCAGCAGAAACTATACACACACACATACTGTACACACACACACTACACGGTAACAGTAAAAAAGGGCGCAGGAGGCTAGTGGACAAATCGGGCGCCGCCATTCACTCCCATAATAAATATCGTTTAATGGGCGCCCGATAGGAAAAAAGGGCGCCGGAGAAAAATAACGTTTTAAAAGCGGCGCCCGGAGACTTAATGTTTTATTACTGCTTCTCATGATTACACATTATTTAATGATTTATACATTTTTTAATATTATTTTTAAACGAAAAACAGTACAATATTTTTTTCAAACATTATTTTTAAACGAAAAACAGTACAATTTTTTTTTTCACATTATTTTTAAACGAAAAAAACGCACAATATGTTTTTGAAACGTTATTAATGCTTATCACAGGGGGGTCTTAGGTTTAGGCACCAACACGGGGGTCTTAGGTTTAGGCATCAACAGGGGGGTCTTAGGTTTAGGCACCAACAGGGGGGTCTTAGGTTTAGGCACCAACAGGGGGGTCTTAGGTTTAGGCACCAACAGGGGGGTCTTAGGTTTAGGCACCAACAGGGGGTCTTAGGTTTAGGCACCAACAGGGGGGTCTTAGGTTTAGGCACCAACAGGGGGTCTTAGGTTTAGGCACCAACAGGGGGGTCTTAGGTTTAGGCACCAACAGGTTTAGGCACTAACAGGGGGGTCTAGGGGTTAGGGGTAGGTACAGGGAGGGTTACTTAGGCACCAACAGGGGGGGTCTTAGGTTTAGGCATCAACAGGGGGGTCTAGGGGTTAGGGGTAGGTACAGGGAGGGTTACTTAGTAATTTTTTTTTAAACGTTATTATACGTTTCACTATTTAAACGAAAGATTAACGTTTTTACAATTGCCGATTTAATGCACATTATTTAATGATTTATAACTTTATAAAACATTAATTTTAAACGAAATACAGTACAATATATTTTTAAACGTTATCCATGCTTATCGTTTAAAACCCCGCGCCCTTTTTTTTTTCCCAGCGCCCCTTTTTAACGTACGCACACTACACACTCACACACTGTAAACACACATACACACTCCAGCAGAAACTACACACACTAGCAGCAGGATAGATGCTGCGCTGTGCTCCCCTCCTGTCCTCTCTCTCTCTCCCTCCCTACCATGAATCGTTCAAGCAGAGACATCAGTAACTCACTATCTGTCCCGTTGGCAGCGCATGGACTACAGTGTCGGCATTCTCCTGTGTAGTAGGTCTTCACATGATTTGATGATGTCATCAAGGGGAGCCCATAAAGATAAAGGAGAATGCCGACACTGTAGTCCATGTGCTGCGAACGGGACAGATAGTGAGTTACTGATGTCTCTGCTTGAATGATTCATAGGAGGGAGGGAGGGAGAGAGAGAGATAGAGGACAGGAGGGGAGCACAGCGCAGCATCTATCTGTTACCAGTGGGATATTCGGAGGATGGAGGGGCCTCGTGGAGCAGCGGGGAAAGAAAGGTTTCCAGGGTCTGTGGCAGTGCAGGGACCTCTGGCTCTGCAGAGGCCGGGGCCCTGGGGCAGTTGCCACTTATGCCTCAATGATAGCTCCGGACACTATTCAGTCTGTAAGGGTGATGGAAAGTATGAATTGCTCTGAGTAGATAGCAGCCTACAGTGCAGGCAATCTGCAGTGCAGGAAGTGGCTCACTAGTGTATGGGCTTCTGACCAGGTTAGTTTAAAAGTTATTTAATTGGTATCAGCTAAGCAAGGAACTTCCACATAGACATAAACAGGCTGTACAAGGGGGGACTGGGGCTTCAAGTAGCATTGAACACACATTTTATTATTGTAATAAAATAAAATCATTTTTAAGTCAAAACTGTGTTAATTAGTCTAGTTTTCCAGCATACCACAAGGGGGAGCTGGTTACTCACAAACTAGTGAGCTACTGAGCTACTCAGCTACTGAGGAAAAAAGAGGTGGGCCCAAAGCTGTAAATTAGGGCTGTAAATCAGGTAAAACATTTTTTTTTTTACTTTTAAACATTACTGATTTTTTTTGTGTAAGTCATTAACTGTGCACTTCGGAAATTACAAAACTGACTTAATCCACACTTTTAAAGTTGATCTGAGATAAACTTTTACTCATTGCATAATTGTGCCCCTTACATATAGGGCATTGCTCAAGCCAAATATTTTTTTTTTTTTCGTTTTAATACTCTAATTCCCTATAAACTAAACAAGCCTCGCTCACAGCTCCTCCAGCGCCTAGGCATTCTGAGTCCCATGTAGTCCCATTCCATGCTCATGGGAGCTCTGTCTGAGGAGGAGGAGGAGGAAGAGGAGGAGGCATTACCAACCAGAGATTTCAGAGGTAAGAGGTGGAGAGAGGAGGAGAGGGGAGTGGAGTATTCACAGACTGAGGGCTGGAGATGCAGAGCAACTTGCCTGTGTGTAATGATGACAATCAGAATATAGCTGCTTTCATTGTATCACAGGAAGAAATAATCACATTCTGTTGCAGCAAGATTTGCTGTGTAAACTAGCTAAACTTTTGATAAGATATACAGACAAGTTACTTGTTATAGTTAGTTTTTTTTTTAAATCTCGGATCCACTTTAACCTTTTGAGCACCGCAGTGTTAAACCCCCTAAAGACCAGGCCATTTTTCACTAAATTGGCCACTGCAGGGGGCCGCACAACTCAGCACACAAGTGATTCCCTCCCCCCCCCCCCTTTTCTCCCCACCAACAGAGCTTTCTGTTGGTGGGGTCTGATCGCTACCCAATGTTTATTTTTTTTACAAATATTTTTCTTATTTTTAAATAAATGTACCTTTTTTTTAATCCCCCTCCCTCTCTCCCCCGTCAGCCTATATCAGCGCGATCAGCTGTGATAGACTTCAGCCTATCACAGCGGATAGCTTTTGTGCCTCTGGAGGGGACAGCTAAGTGACACGGCTGTCCCCAGTACAGCGCTGCCTTAGATCGCAGCGCTGTACCTAGTAAATATATGGGGTTTTGCCATCTAACAGTCATCTAGCAGCGATCGCCGCTGGGTGAATGAAGGCGGAGCTCAAGCATCAACATGCACGATCTCCTGCAAACCACGACCATTAGGCGGACCTGGGGCTGCCGCCGCGTCCACGCCCATCGGCGTGACGCGGTTGGCAAGTGGTTAAGGGAAATTTTTGACAGGTCTCTGAACAGAATCTGTAAATATGTACTGAATAACTGGCTCGTAAGTCAACCCCAGAACAAGATTTATAAACTGAGCTACCGAAGAGGGACGGATTTCTGGAAAGGCCACAAAGGTCCGTGCCTTGGGCGACTGGAGCCCGTGGGGGCGCCTGGTCATGAAAAAGAGGTTGATACATATGAAAGAGGAGGCTGCAAATGGGGAGCAACGCAGAAAAAAGGGAAGCTGATGTCTATGCGAGCGGTTCAAGAAATAGAGGGGATGGATACACATGGAATGGGAGGGGTGCTGCTGCACAAGGAAGGGGAGTCACATTTGGCCTAGGGGCGGAGAAAAGGTATAAATCTGGCCTTCCTGCCAAGCTAAGGTTATGTCCGGCCCCGATTTAATAAAGTTGCAAAGACTGTATGATACAACAGACAGGAGACTTGTATGACCTGTGCAAACCTCACCTGTGTCATATCAGACCATGATGAGGATTGCTAAATGGGTGATGAAATGGCAGCCATACATCTGCAGTCACATGCAGCACCTACTGAGCAAAATTTTTACAATATATCCTTTTTAGGTGCTCCTGGATGATTATCTCATAAGTTTATTTTCGCTTCAGGTTTGCTTTAAGACAGAGCCTAAGGCCTCTTTTCCATGGACTGTTCAGCTATGTACTTAGCAAGCAGTTACCAGGCAGCAACAAGCAGTTGCGAGAGTTTGAGAGGCATTTCACTGCCTATCAACAGTCCGTGGAAAAGAGGCCCTACATGTCTTTTATTCCTCTTTTCCATGGACTGCTGAACCGTGTGCTCAGATACCAGTTACCAGGCAGCGGTGAGCAGTTGTAAGAGCTTGTGAGGCATTTCACTGCCTATCAACAGTCCATGTAAAAAAGGCCTTAGGCATACATCCCAACTTTTTGAGATGAGAAAGAGGGACACTTAAGCCATGCCCCTGCCACACCCCTGATCAAGCCCCTGCCACACCCCTGATCATGCCCCTGCCACACCCCTGAGCATGCCCCTGCCACACCCCCTAGTCATGCATACCATAAAGATTTCATAAGAAAAATATGTTGTTTTATAATTCAAACCACACTGGTCCTTTCTATTCTGGTTCATTTTCTGTCATATTAACATTTTAAAATTAGAAAGATATCAATGTAAAGGATGGGAATAAAGTTTAGAGTCAATTCAAACACATTTCTAGTACAGAAATATATATATTTACATAGAAAGAGGGACAAATGAGGAGGAAGGAGGGACAGAGGGACAGGGCTCCCAAAAAGGGACTGTCCCTCCAAAAGAGGGACAGTTGGGAGCTATGCCTTAGGGCTCTTTTCCATGGGCAGTGGAACTGCTTGCTGCTGCCTGGTAACAGCTCACTGCTGCTTGGTAACTGCTCACTGTTGCCTGGCAACTGCTTTCTTAGCACACATTTCAACTGCCCATAGAAAAGAGGCCTTACACTGGAAGTATCCTTTAAACTTAGATTTTTAGAGGTTTATTTACCCCCTACAGAGAAATCTTGAACTATGAAACTTTTGATAGTTCCCTGTACTCAGAATCATGAATCAATGTGCTAGTTCACACTTACTGTGTTGTTCGCGTGCAGAAAAAAAACTGACATTCTGCATCATGATTCTGCACATTTTGGCAGTTTTCTCTATCAATTACATCAGCTGCTGTGAGAAACCGCGCGCGTTTTCCTGCATGGAAACACATTTGGTGTGCAGAAAAAGTATGCAGAAAAACGCACGCAGAAAACTGAAAGTCAAGTGTGTTCTCTGCCTCAGAGTGAGGCCTCTTTTCCACAGGCAGTTGGTAGGCAGTGAAATGCCTCTCAAACTGTCACAACTGCTAACTGCTGCCTGATAACTGCTCGCTGCTGCCTGGTAACTGCTTGCTGAGCACACTGTTCAACTGCTTGTGGAAAATAGGCCTTAGAGAAGAAAAAAAAGAAGATCACAGTCAAGATTTTGTCAGGCCTCTTTTCCACAAGCAGTTGGACTGTGTGCTCAGCAATCAATTGCTAGGCAGCAGTAAGCAGTTGCCAGGCAGCAGCAAGCAGTTATGAGAGTTTGAGAGTCATTTATTTCACTGCCCATTAACTGGAAAAGAGGCCTACATGTTTATGTCATCATAGGGTTTATTTACAAAACCAAGGTAAAATGACTGTGCATTATGCCTTCAGTGTTGCACACACAGTGCTAGTTTGTGATGTGCATTACACAGCCTGTACTAGCCGTATTTATAACGCAAGTTACGCTATGTGCGCAATGTGCACACACCCGCTCAGCTGCACTAATTAGAGGATAAAATCCAAATGAAACTCATTTGGATTTCATTCAAATTTGATCCAGAGCTCATCCTTGCTTTTTATACATTTTGTTCATCATGTTGCAATTGTCACTGTAATGACCAATTCTGTATTTTGTACCAGTGTCTATATTTGGCATCAGGGGCATAACAATGAGGGCTGCAGCCCCTGCACCCGCGGGGGCCACTCAGGGCTGTTTTGGGGGGCTGGAGGAGTCGCAGCATGAGGGAAAAACCATGGCCACACATCGGCAGGAAGGGGGGGGCGGTCCCCCTCCCTCATCTCGGGCTCTCCCCTGTGCGCTTCCCTCCATCATCAATAAGTGACTGTGCAGGAGGCGGGCAGCGGGCAGGAACACATGCCTTCCTGCGTTTCCACCACGGATGTTCCTCGCTCTAGTGTCTGATGCTACTTCCTGTATAAACAGGAAGTAGTGTCAGACGCTAGAGCGAGGAACATCTGCGGTGGAACGTGGGAAGGTATGTGTATTTGCCGCTGCCCGCCGCCTGCACATTCACTTATTGATGCTGGAGGGGAGCGCAGAGGGGAGAGCCCGAGGTGGGGGAGGGAGGAGGACCGAACCCTCCCCCCCCCCCCCCCGCCAATGTGTGGCCATGGCTTTTCCCCTCATGCTGCGACCTCTCCAGTCCACCAAAACGGCCCTGAACGGGCCCGGGAGGCGTCAGAATTTCTGCAGGTGGTTCGTAGTTACGCCCCTGTTTGGCATTTACCATTGTCTGTATTATTAAGTACCCCATGTTTGTTTCTTACTTTGTACAGCGCCACGGAATATGTTGCCACTTTAAAAAACATTAATGATAATAACGTGCATTAGATATATGGCATAAATAGTGGTAGAATGGCTGTGTGCTGTGAATGAACCCCCATGTCTCATGTCAGTTTAGGTACCCTTTAGGGGCCTGCTTCCACTTGTGTAGTGTATGCAACATATAACCTATTCATAGAAAACTGAAGATTGATACCTTTAAAAAGAAAAGGGTACTCTTCATTCTACTCTTCATCAATGCTCAGAACTAAGTGTATTGATTGAATTTCACTAATGTGTACTGAATGTATACTACTATCGATTTGTGAAGTTTCTAAGTTTCGCATGACACTGTAAATGATGTCACTTAACACTATTGGGAAAAGCTTTCTGTAAATAACAAACCACAACAGATACTCCTTGCAAGTCCTGACCCACCTTCTCCTGCTGAACAAGCTCTTTTCCAGTCACAACTGTATTCATAGATGTGTGTAGAAAACCAGGGGCGTAACAATGCCTGACAGGCCCTCCCCCCCCCCCCCCCCCGCAAAACTTTTAGCAGGATCCGCTATTATTTCCCCTCCCCCCCCCCCCCCACACACACTTACCCCTGTGCACACAGCAGGGAGGTGGGGCCTGGACATCTTCCCTCCTCCACGAGACACCCCTGGCTTTGCCACTCAGACCTACAGATCAAGCCGTAGTGACGGACCCTACCTACTGCCCTATTTGGTCTCTTTCGTAGTCCCGCTGCAGGTGTCACTGTCTTATCTGCTGTCCTCTCTGCCTTTCTCTCAGTCTGGATTTCTCTGCACATCACATGACATGTGTCAAACTGAGAAGAAAGAAGAGAGCAGAGAGGACAGTGACACCTAGTGGCTGCAAACAAGATGCGGCAGGGAGAACCAAAGGGGGGAATATTAACTACGCCAACACATTAAACAGCCACTAGGTGTCCAGATAAAATTATTAAGAAGCCAAGTGCACTCTAGATAAAATAAACAGAATCCTAGTATTTAGTAGCTGCGCCTCAAATAGCAATATAAGCCCCTTCCCCACTTGTGCGTTGCTAGTCACATGACATTACCAGCAATGCACAGTGTGTGTGACACGGCAGGCATCAGAAGTGCATAAACTGCTCTACACTATCTGATCACTGTCTGATCATCTGCCCAGCCGTGCATTGCAATTAAGTGCAGCAATGCAGCACATTGTTGCAGACAATTTTGTGCAAATGCAAGTGCAATCCCATTCATTATAAATGAACATGGTCCAAGGTGAAAGGAATATGGTGGCTGATGTGTTTGTTTACTTTTCAAATAATGCACATTGCCTGGCTGTCCTGCTGGTCCTCTGACTTTAACACTTTAAGCCACAGATCCTGAAAATGTTGACAAGATTAGCTTTATGCTTATTTCAGGTGTGTGATTTAGACCCTACTGACCAGAAAGATCAGCAGGACTGCCAGGCAACTGGTATTGTTTAAAAGGAAATAAATATGGCAGATTCCATAGGTCTCACCTCTTGGGTTCCTTTTAAGGTAGCCAGTTGGGCCGAACGGTTTGCCAGCGAACGTGGTTCGCGCGAACGTAGGTGGTTCGCGTGCGGGTACCGCACGCGAACCTTTTGCGGAAGAAGTTCGGTTCGCCCCATAATGCACTGAGGGTCAACTTTGACCCTCTACATCACAGTCAGCAGGCCCAGTGTAGCCAATTAGGCTACACTAGCCCCTGGAGCCCCACCCCCCCCCCCCCCTTATATAAGGCAGGCAGCGGCGGCCATTACGGCCACTCGTGTGCCTGCATTAGTGAGAGTAGGGCGAGCTGCTGCAGTCTCTCATATAGGGAAAGATTAGTTAGGCTTAACTTCTTCCTGGCTGCATACCTGTTCTGTTCAGTGAGCCCTCAGCCCACTGCATACCTGTACTGTGATACTGCCACTGCATACCTGTTCAGTGATCCTGCCACTGCATACCTGTTCTGTTCAGTGAGCCCTCAGCCCACTGCATACCTGTACTGTGATCCTGCCACTCCATACCTGTTCAGTGATCCTGCCACTGCATACCTGTTCTGTTCAGTGAGCCCTCAGCCCACTGCATACCTGTACTGTGATCCTGCCACTCCATACCTGTTCAGTGATCCTGCCACTGCATACCTGTTCAGTGATCCTGCCACTGCATACCTGTTCTGTTCAGTGGACCCGCCACTGTATACCTGTTCTGTGAACCCGCCACTGTATACCTGTTCTGTTCAGTGGACCCGCCACTGTATACCTGTTCTGTTCAGTGGACCCGCCACTGTATACCTGTTCTGTTCAGTGGACCCGCCACTGTATACCTGTTCAGTGAACCCGCCACTGCATACCTGTTGTGTTCAGTGAACCTGCCACTGCATACCTGTTCTGTGAACCCGCCACTGTATACCTGTTCTGTTCAGTGAACCCGCCACTGCATACCTGTTCTGTTCAGTGAACCCGCCACTGTATACCTGTTCTGTTCAGTGAACAGTTTGGTGTGTCAGTGTGAAGCAGTACCTTAATTACACTACCTGATTGATGTATACACATGCAAGATGTTTTAAAGCACTTTAGACCTGTCATTTAGCATTCAATGGGCTTGATTCACAAAGCGGTGCTAACTGTTAGCACGCCTGTGAAAACCCCCTTAGCACGTCTAAACAAGCTTTTCGCGCATAAAACTTTACGCGCGCAAAACTTTATGCGCGTACTGCACAGAGCACAGGGCGCACCGCGCGAAGTGCCCATTAAAGCCTATGGGACTTAGCGCGCGTAAAACTTTGCGCGCGTAAAACTTTACGCGCGCAAAGTTAGCGCATGATCTGATTGAGAAATCCGGTGCTAACCTACTTAGCACCCTGGTTAGCGCGTCTAAAGACTTTAGACGTGCTAAGTAGGTTAGCACCGCTTTGTGAATCAAGCCCAATATGATTTCTGCCCTTAAAACGCTGCTTTGCGTCAAATCCAGATTTTTCCCGGGGACTTTTGGCGTGTATCCCACTCCGCCATGCCCCCCTCCAGGTGTTAGACCCCTTGAAACATCTTTTCCATCACTTTTGTGGCCAGCATAATTATTTTTTTTTTTTCAAAGTTCGCATCCCCATTGAAGTCTATTGCGGTTCGCGAACTTTAACGCGAACCGAACGTTCCGCGAAAGTTCGCGAACCCGGTTCGCGAACCTAAAATCGGAGGTTCGGCCCAACTCTAGTAGCCATACATCTAGCGATTTTGGCGGCCGATTGACCAAGAGACATCTCTCTTTGATTGAGATCTTTTGGCCGCCATAAACCGCAGGCTGATTCCCATAATTTTCAGGAAGAAATCTCTCAGGAATCAGACTCATGACGCCACATCCTCCGCCTCACCTCCTCCATTGCTGCCCCTAGTGTAAATGTGTCCCGTTGTCACCCGCCACAGTGCCCATGCATCCTCCGCTTCTTCCATTGACATCACACGCCTGCTATGTACCTGCAGCGTGTGAGGAGCAAATGGAGGATAGCTCAGATAGCAATATTAGGTAGAACCCGCTCAGAAAGCAGTACGAGGTAGACTCCAGTCAGATAGCAGTATTAGGTAGACTCTGCTTAGATAGAAGTATACGCTAATTCCTGCTCAAATGTTTTTTAAGTAGAGTCCCCCAGATGATACTATTAAATAGAGAGAGGAGAGTGAGGGCTATTGAGAATGCTAGGAGGTGGACAGGGAGAGTGGCTAATTGATGGCTGGGGCATTGGGGGGAGGGGGGGCTACTGGGAGCACTGGAGGTGGGTGGGGGAGCAAGGGAACGTTGAGGGATGGGAGGGGAGAAAGGGTGCTTATTAAGCTCTTATTAAGGGTTCAGGGGAGAGAGTGAGGGCTAATGAAGGTGCTAGCATGGCCGCAGTTCTGGCAAGGCCACATAGGCCATGGCCTAGGGCACCAGATAAACAAGGGGCGGCCTGCAGACAGTGGGCATTATTTGCAGGGCATTATTTGCAAGTGTCCAAACAAATGAAAGGGGTCAGGATAACTGCACTATTAGTACCAGCTGGCATCTGCCTGTGCTGTGCTACAGGCAGCTGCAGTCCGTTAACCAAACGTTTGTGAACAGTGTGTGACTAGCAAAAAGCCAGGCCTTGTCCAATGACATAGCAGCAGCTGCAGGCAGTTACAGAAGGCCAGGTCTCACGCACTTGGTGTGGGGGATGAAAGGACCAGGGGCAGCACCAGCAAATTGTACAGAATACAGAAGGCAGCCTCTCACAGTACACATTTCTTAATTACTGATTGGCCAGCGCTGTTACCCTGAAAACAGCAGTGGGTACAGGACTCACTTTTACGTGTTGCTGACCCCACCCAATGTCCAATTGTGAGCCACTTTTGACAATGTGTGTGTGGTGGATGGCTCCCACCACACTCATCATCTGTAGATCGCTTGATTGACCAGTTCCCCGTGTGACGTGATTGATTCACTTCATATTGCCATGGAGACCTCGGCACTAGCCGCAATAGAGGACACCAGCGGCCCAAAAATGTTTGGGTGGGTGTGTGTGTGGAGAGAGGTGGTAGGATACGGTTTCGGTTGGGGCGGCTGGTAATAGTCGGCCTTGGGTGGTAAGAAGTACAAATCCGGCCCTGGGTGCTAGGGTGGGAGTAGAGATGGGCATACTGAGGGCTTATTTAGGGTTTGGTGGAGAGAGAGTGAGGAATATCGACGGGTGTTATTGAGTGTCTGGGAGGAGAGAGGAACTATTGAGTATGCTGGGTAGTAGGTAGAATGAGAGAGGGACTTACTAGGGATCTGGTGGGAGAGAGGTGCTAGAGTGAGCAGTATAAGGGTGCTGGACACAGCAAGGGCTGATTGGTGCTGGTGATGGAGCATAGGGAGAAAAAGAGAGGAAGATCATAACTCACCTCTCAAACTTCTCACACTCTGTAGAGCAGAACATCTCCATCCTCTCTTTTTGCTATCCACTGTGCTGCACTGGCCAATGGTATGAAGGGGGAAGGAGTCGAGCCACACACAGGAATGTTCCTCTAAGGTGTAGGGCTATGTGATCTGGTGGAGGAGCAATGCAGGTGGAGGAGCCATGCAGGTGGAGGAGCTAGGGCAGGGCCTTATCACCGGCAAAAAGGTCCTGGAGACCCAGGGGGCTGGGTATGGGCCCTACAAGAGCATGGGACTGGTTGGGATTACGACCACTGCGACCCATGCTCCTACACCAGTGTTTGTATTAGTGTATAAGCACCCTGATTAGATGATGACAAATTAATCGTTTTCAAAGTACCTTGTCAAAAGACTAGAAATTCACACTTACGCCACCACAGACTGTCAGGGCCCTTTCACACTGGGGCGGTGCACTGTGTCAAATTGGAGCACTGCTACCGCACTCCAATGCAAACCTAGGGGGTCATTCATATTACCTGCGTTGCAGTGCGGTCCGCTGGAAGTCCTTGATCTGACACTGGTCCAGAACTATGTTACCAAGCTGCTTCTGCGGCAACATTCGGCCATCTGCGTTCGGAAGTCATGGGTTTTCGAACATTTTCGGACATCGTAGCGCACATGCGCGGAAGTGTAGTTTTACAATATGCTTCCGCGCAGTTCCACATACCCCGAAGTAGGAAGTGTCCGCAAGCGCGTGCCACTTCCTGCTTGGACAGATGCCAGATGGCCTGTTTTTGGCAGTGCGGTGTGGCTACCGCACCGCCAGATTGCAATGTGAAGCCAGCCTCATTGCAATTGGCTGCAATGTACTCAGACAGTTTAGTCTGCACCTGCCTCCTTGGAGTTCAATCATTGGTATAAACATTCCTAGTACCAGAGCAGGCTTATGTCCAGACTGAGGGTAACACCCAGACCAAGCACCGGAACAAACCAACAAACATAAATGTACACTCTACTGTAGGTTACTGTATTCCAGCTTGCTGCAAAAAGCTTTGTCTCCAATCATCATCAAAATTACAGATCTTTGTCATGTTAAATTGCGATTGCATGTTTCAGTCATGGGGTTACTTACAAACCTCCTGTGCTGCACCTGATCACACTACTGGCATCTTTAATAGCAGGATGGGCATTAAAGAGAAACTCCGACGAAGAATTGAACTTTATCCCAATCAGTAGCTGATACCCCCTTTTACATGAGAAATCTATTCCTTTTCAAAAACAGACCATCAGGGGGCGCTGTATGGCTGATATTGTGGTGAAACCCCTCCCTCAAAGAAATTCTGAGTACGTACTCTCGGCAATTTCCTGTCTGTGAACCCTGTTGCATTGTGGGAAATAGCTGAATAGATAAATGTCAAAATATAAATCAGGGATTTAAAATATTTTACAATGGGCAAACACTGACTAAATCATTTATACATAATTATTGTAAAAATGAAGCACTTTTTTATTACATTATTTTCACTGGAGTTCCTCTTTAAAGATTAACGATGATAAGAGAGGCAGGGACCTTTGCAGCCAATAGAGCGCAGCCTATGGAGTTGTTCAGTGCTTGAAAGGTTTGAACAGCAGTAAGTTGCAGTCCAAGCAGTGGCCCTTCTCAAAGGCCATGAAAATAACTCCCTGAACTCCATGCATCTAGTCATGTGATCAACATTATTGAAGTAGGACATTTTAGCTCATTTTACAAGCAGAAAAGTAATATCTGATGACTTAGATTAGGAAATTTTAACCCCTTAGCAGCTTCAATAAAGTTATCTTGTTAGGGCACTGCTTTTGACCTCAGCCGGCAAAACTCGTGCTGTAAATTCTTGTAATGCTTTGATCTCTCTCTATTAGCAGAAAATATAGAACCTGAAAGCAGTAACAAATGAAACAAATAAGAAATAATAACATGTGCTAGAATAAATTGGCCTGGAGCACATGCAAGTTCTAAATAAAGTTCTCAAGTTCTCAATATATTGGCTGCTAAAGGGTTAAGATGGTGTTGTGTTCAGTAGTGACAGAGGCAATAACACTGAAACAAGGTATATATACAGGATCCCCCATCTCTCCACATAAACAGTATTTTCATTCCGTGTTCTTAGCCAGAGCATAACAGGAACCATCGACCCACAACAGTCCAGATAATCCTGTGCAGCAATACAAGTAGAACAGTGCCATCTACAGGCCAGATGTGTGAACATCACATATGGTATTTATGTTGTTTCCATGGAGATGGGCATTTAAAGTTTCCCAGTTCATCATATGAGCTTTTCACATGAGTAACCAGTGAAGAATAGTCAGTAATAGTGAATAGGTGTTTAGTGGTCACAACATCCCTTTTGCAGCCACAGGGCCCTTATTAGGTCTCTTTACCATAGAAAGTTCAGTGGTACATCTGCAGCCTATCAGCTGCTCCCCAGGTTTCCCTGCAAACACTTGGCACAGGCAATTGGGTGGTGCCTACACCTTTCCATGTAAATCAGAGCAAACAGGCACTGCGCACTACAAATGACATTTTCCTGATGCGCCGTAACTGCACTGTATGTCAACAACACGACATTCGGAAAAAAAAAGGCTTGCAGCATGCATCTGCGGATCGCATTGGTCCAGAACGCATGCAGTGTGAACATCAGACAGTGCAGTCTATGCACTTTCTGATGTCGTGAGGGTCAGCCTCCTGCACGCATTACCAAAATCTGGACGGCAACGCGTGCAATTTGAATGGGGCCTAAGGGACACTAAAAGTAAAAATCCGGCCCTGCTCAGTGCCCATGCATGCAGTTGAATGAATGTAGTTCAAGGCACACGGGAAAGGCAGGGTACGCACTCATTTGAACTGCACGCGTTTTGCTTTGTACGGGAAACCATGCACCGCCACAGTTGTCATTAAAGTCAATGGCCTGCTTAAAAATCAGAGATTTTTTGCATTGCATTGCATTTGTGTGTTTTTTTTCGTTAAGAAAAAAAACTGAACAACCTTCTGTTTTTTCCACATTACGTATGTGTCCTCAATAGTAATATATTTCACCAAAAGGTCAAAGAGGGAGAAACCGAGAGCCCAATATGGTGCAGTATGTCAGAAACAAATGTAGAAAATGATAAGTGAGGTAAATATACTCAAAAACATAATCTACCACATAGGCAACCACTGTATACTCAGGTGAGGAGAATAAACCTGTCCTCAGGATTAAAATATCGCTCTCTGTAGATCGGAAAGAAAGGGGTAGGTCACCGCTCCACCTAGGGGTGGACTCAGTTTAGCAGTAGGAGAACAAAGGCGCCAGCAGGACAAAAGTAAATAAAACTTTTAAAATTTGCTTGGAGGAAGCGGTGGACGTACCTCCTTAAAGCAGACAAGAAAAAACTGTCTGAGAATACATACATGCATTTATTGTAAAGTACCCCCAAGGAAGCAACGCATTTCGCAGGCTAGACCCGCCTCATCAGGCAATAGGGTGGGGACAAATCAGCAATTCAGGTACAGCACCTGCCACAGAGGCGCTATACTTGCTACACCCAAAAAAAATTTTAATAAACAGACACAAACTTCCATTAAAAGCAACCCCTTACCCCCTCACTCTCCCGTAGCTGCCCAAATGATACATTTGCATATATATATATATTTATATATATATATATATACATATATATATATATATACATACACACAGTGGGTTGCAAAAGTATTCAGCCCCCTTGAAGTTTTCCACATTTTGTCACATTACTGCCACAAACATGCATCAATTTTATTGGAATTCCACATAAAAGACCAATACAAAGTGGTGTACATGTGAGAAGTGGATCGAAAAACATACATCATTCCAAACATTTTTTACAAATAAATAACTGCAAAGTAGGGTGTGCGTAATTATTCGGCCCCCTAAGTCAATACTTTGTAGAACCACCTTTTGCAGCAATTACAGCTGCCAGTCTTTTAGGGTATGTCTCTACCAGCTTTGCACATCTAGAGACTGAAATCCTTTCCCATTTTTCTTTGCAAAACAGCTCCAGCTCAGTCAGATTAGATGGACAGCGTTTGTGAACAGCAGTTTTCAGATCTTGCCACAGTTTCTCGATTGGATTTAGATCTGGACTTTGACTGGGCCATTCTAACACATAGATATGTTTTGTTTTAAACCATTCCATTGTTGCCCTGGCTTTATGTTTAGGGTCATTGTCCTGCTGGAAGGTGAACCTCCGCCCCAGTCTCAAATCTTTTGCAGTCTCCAAGAGGTTTTCTTCCAAGATTGCCCTGTATTTGGCTCCATCCATCTTCCCATCAACTCTGACCAGCTTCCCTGTCCCTGCTAAAGAGAAGCTCCCCCCGAGCATGATGCTGCCACCACCATATTTGACAGTGGGGATGGTGTGTTCAAAGTGATGTGCAGTGTTAGTTTTCTGCCACACATAGCGTTTTGCATTTTGGCCAAAAAGTTCCATTTTGGTCTTATCTGACCAGAGCACCTTCTTCCACATGGTTGCTGTGTCCCCCACATGGCTTGTGGCAAACTGCAAACGTGACTTCTTATGCTTTCTGTTAACAATGCCTTTCTTCTTGCCACTCTTCCATAAAGACCAAGTTTGTGCAGTGCATGACTAATAGTTGTCCTATGGACAGAGTCTCCCACCTGAGCTGTAGATCTCTGCAGCTCGTCCAGAGTCACCATGGGCCTCTTGACTTCATTTCTGATCAGCGCTCTCCTTGTTCGGCCTGTGAGTTTAGGTGGATGGCCTTGTCTTGGTAGGTTTACAGTTGTGCCATACTCTTTTCATTTCTGAATGATCGCTTGAACAGTGCTCCTTGGGATGTTCAAGGCTTTGGAAATCTTTTTGTAGCCTAAGCCTGCTTTAAATTTCTCAATAACTTGATCCCTGACCTGTCTTGGACTTGTCTTGTGTGTTCTTTGGACTTCACGGTGTTGTTGCTCCCAATATTCTCTTAGACAACCCCTGAGGCCCTCACAGAGCAGCTGTATTTGTACTGACATTAGATTACACACAGGTGCACTCTATTTAGTCATTAGCACTCATCAGGCAATGTCTATAGGCAACTGACTGCACTCAGATCAAAGGGGGACGAATAATTATGCACACACCACTTTGCAGTTATTGATTTGTAAAAACTGTTTGGAATCATGTATGATTGTCGTTCCACTTCTCATGTGTACACCACTTTGTGTAGGTCTTTCATGTGGAATTCTAATAAAATTGATTCATGTTTGTGGCAGTAATATGACAAAATGTGGAAAACTTCAAGGGGGCCGAATACTTTTGCAACCCACTGTATATATATGTATATATATATATATATATATATATATATATATATATATATATATATATATATATATATATATATGTGTGTATATATTTACCTAGTACAATGTATGGCGATATTTTATTTGGAAAAAAACTTTTCTGTTATGCATCCATCATAATTCCAAGCCTATATTTGTTCCTGTTAAGTTCCTAAGGTAACTATTCATGTGTTTTATTTATTTATTATTTTATTTAATTAAATTATTATTTAAAACCTTTTTTTCCAAATAAAATATTATCGCCATACATTGTACTAGGGAAATATTTTAAACGCTGTAATAACCGGGACAAATGGGCAAATAAATATGTGGGTTTTATCCACAGTAGATCGTTTTATTTTAAAACCACAATGGCCGAAAATTGAGAAATAATTATTTTTTTTAAAAAAAAATTCGTATTATTCCCATTAAAATGCGTTTAAAATAAAATAATTCTTAGCAAAAGGTACCACACAAAGAAAGCCTAATTAGAACAACTATATATATATATATATATATATATATATATATATATATATATATATGATATAGATCATTTTATTGATATAAGTAGCTATAAAGTTATTGGCAAATGAATAGGAGAAGTGCTGAAAGGTGAGAATTGCTCTTGTCCAGAAGTGGAAAAAAACCCTTAGTAGGGAAGTGGTTAATGCAAGGAAAGCATCCAAGCACTGTCTAAATGAAGTTATAAGATTTTCCATAACTACTTCCTGAGGTAAGATATTGCAGATTTTAACCACTCTCAATGTAAAGGACCACTTCATAAAAAGATGGCAAAAGCGTATTTCCTCCATACACAGATCATGTCCCCTTGTCCATTGTACAACTCTAAGTAAAATTAGCTCATCTGCCAAGCTGTTGTAATGTCCAGTGATGTATTTACACATGTTAATAAGATCACCTCTCAGTTGCTTTTTTTCCATTGTTGTTGCTCTTCCATACCTCTGATTAATTAAGTTGCCCGTTTTTGTATCTGTTCAAAAACATCAAGGTTCTTTCTATAGTGTGGTGCCTAAAATGTATCTTGTACTCCAGATGTGGAGTACGGGATAGATGGCTGGAGGGAGTAGTATACTAACATCTTGAGATTTTATTTTCCGATTTGTGCATCTCAGAATTGTATTTGCTTTAGCTACTGCTGCTTGGCATTGTATGCAGTTACTTAACTTGTTATCAACTAGCATTCGTAAGTCATTCTCTAAATCTTATATTCCAGGCTGTATGCCATTTATTTTTTATGGTGCACTGCCATTAGTAATACAATGGAACCTTGGTTTGCAAGCATAATTAGCAATCCAAAGTGCTCCTATATCAAAGCGAATTTCTCCCTTAAAGAATGAATGGAAACCCAGTTGATTCATTCCACAGTCCAAAAATAGTTATAGTAAAATAGTATAAAATAAAAATGTAAACAAGACGTTCACTATAATGAACAGAATCATTGCTGTCTGTTGGCTCAACTCTTTCTTTTTGTGTGTGGCTTTAACAAGGAACTTATCCAATGACAGTTACTTTTGAAGATATCATGGAAATGTGACTTTGCACAGTCTCTACACTCAGATTAAGCACAATAAAGTACAATCCTTCAGCGCCAAAGGGAGAAGAACCATTGGCTCAGTTGTGAAGACATGTATACTTTTTTTTGCTTGAATATCAAGTCAAAATTTCACTATTTTTTTTTTGCTTGTATTGCGCTCTTAAACAAAGTTACTCTCAATCTAAGGTTTTACTGTATTAGTAATGTTAGAAAAAATACAGTATATCCTCAAATACAAGTCGATCTCATGTATAGTTCGACTCCAATATTTGACTCCCTTAAAGGGAAGGTCCAGGCAAAAAAATAAATGAGTTTCACTTACCTGGGGCTTCTACCAGCCATCCTGTGCCCTCGTAGTCACTCACTGCTGCTCCAGTCCCCCGCTGGTAGCTAGTTTAGTTTTTGCCGACCATCGGAGGTCGGGGGCCGCATTACGTACATTTTTACGCATTCCCGCTAGTGAGCTTTTTCGGCTACACCAGGTGCCCTTTGTAGCCGAATTTAGCATATATGGGCTATACTAGGCGCCCTTTGTAGTCAAATCTGACATATATGGGCTACACCAGGTACCCTTTTTGTAGCCGAATTTGACATATATGGGCTAAACCAGGCGCCCTTTTTATCTCTCCTGTCTCTGCAGCATTGGGTGAGAATCGCAATACCCATGACATCAAAAACACAAATACCACTTTAAGGAACACTCTCAAGGCAAGATATAAGAAACGGTTTAATTATCCATCATATACTAAATATTGATATTTCATTGTGGGTATATTGACACTTTACTGTACCACAAAAAAAAAAGGATTTATTCATTCCTGTTGAAAGGTTCTGCGAACAGCACGTTTAGTTCCATGACTGTGAACTAGAGGGATCAATTAATTCCCAGAAGTCAGATCTGTAATTAAAAATAATTACAGGTGGTGGTGCTTTAACTACTTCAACCTTGGTGACTGTTGTTGATGAAAGCACATGATGCCCAGCTCCTTAATCCTGAAACCCAAACATGTAAACTACAGCGTGTATAAAACCCACTGAAAAGTGTTTAGAGTAGAACTACATTTAAAATGAAAGAAAGAGAGAGAATTGTCTATTAAATTCCATCATTATAACTGATCATATAATATCACTGTAAAGGTGGCCACACACCATACATTTTTTTAAATATCTGTTCAATTCATGAATAGCAATCGATTTTTCTGACTGATTGTAACAATTCAAAATCTGACCAATGTACCACACACCTATGTTCAATTTTTCCACAATCATAATAAAATAATTGAAAGCTCAGAAAAAATTGATTGGAACTGTACATCAAGTAATTGACAATCCATCACACACACCAAAAAATTTTGATAACGTTGGTCTGAAATTTCCAACATTTCCAATCTCCAAAAAAAACAACGAAAAAAAAATGGGAAATTTCAATCGGATTCATCGATCGAAAACAAAGAAAAGCTCTTGATTTTTCAGGACAACCAATCTAAATGATTGAAATTGGTGACAAATTGGATCTTTTAATTGTATGGTGTACAATTTGCATACGGGTTCATAACTCATTACACTTTCTGTTCAGTTGGCCTTGAGTGAGACTATAGTGTAACGCTCACTGATAACTAATCACACGTCAAAACACTCTTGCAAGGGAGAAAACATTTCTAAATGCAGAAAATATATGAAAATGGTCAATAGTTCAAGATGTTAAGCTCACAATGTTTTTAGCTTTTTAACACTTCAGCCTTCAGTGTTGTTTCACTTCATGCATCAGAACAACTTTAATCTCCCATTCATTTGCCAATAACTTTATCACTAATTATCACACTGAAATGATCTATATCTTGTTTTTTTCCGCCACCATTTATGCTTCCTTTGGGTGGTACATTTTGCTAAGAATTATTTTATTCTAAATCCATGTTAACAGGAAGATGAAGAAAGAAATGGAAAAAAATCATTATTTTTTCAGTTTTCGGCCATTATTGTTTGAAATTAATACATGCTACCGTAATTTAAACCCATGTATTTTACTTGTTCATTTGTTCCGGTTATTACACCATTTACATTATATCCCTATCACAATGTATGGCGTTGATATTTTATTTGGAAATAAAGGTGAATTTTTTCAGTTTTGCATCCATCACTTATTACAAGCCCATAATTTAAAAAATAACAGTAATATACCTTACTACATACATTCAAAAACGTTCATGTTTATGTATTTTTTTATTGTATATTTTTTACTTATTTTTTTTTTTACAAAAAAATGTGTGTAGCTATTGGGTGTGGGAGGTAAGGGGCTAATTTTAACAGTAAACAAATGTCCTAATCTGGAAATTTTTATTTCCAGATGTAATCTTACTATTTGGCCACAAGATGCCCTCAGAGCTTACTTCTGCATGCATAATATTACTACACAAGCGAAAGTAAACCGTGTATGGGGCAGAAAGGGTTTTATGAAAGACAGAGCCGTCTCGTTGACGGCGTCGGTCTTTCTTATGGGGACTTAGATCAATGAATGGGAACTGTGTTTCCATTCATTGTTCTCCGGGCTAACGGAAGGCAGCAGGAGCGTGCGCAATCGCACGCCTGGCTCAGTGGCAGCAGGGCACGCTTTCTGGATGGAAATAACCGTCAAGACAAAATTAAGTGGTTAAACTCAAAATAAGACTGGGGGATTCCTGGAAAGTCCTATTTAGGAATTTGGCTATAGATACACTTGTTTATCTCTTCAGTTTATTTTCAGGACAGATTTGCTTTGAACATAAGGCTTGCAATATGATATACCCCTCCACAGCCTCTCCAGCTTCTGCTCAGTGAAAGGGCAGGAGATGTGGCAAGAAAAGAGGAGACAACGGCGGACAGGTCTGTAGCTGCTAGTCTTGTTTAGTTACCATTTATTAGCAGTGTTGTAAGCCAAACCTTGTACAATTACACTTAGGTTTGTGAAAATCGTATACAGTACTATAAAAACTACAGGTCTTAAATTGTATTATAATAACGGCCTACCTAATCACATGACATACAGTTTACTGCCAGATGCCATGGTGAATATAATTAAGAATTAAGAAACCTCTTGATGAGGGTGAATGAGGAAAGTGCAAAAGCTGGCCTAAGTCTCAACATTAAAAAAAACTAAGATCATGTCATCAGGCCCCATCCTCTCCTGGCATATAGAGTGGGAAGAAATGGAAGCAATATCAGAATTTGTGTTCTTGGGCCCAAGATCACTGAAAATGAATAATGCTCCCATTAAATTAAAAGATATCTACTCCTTGGAAGGAAAGCAAAGACAAACTTGGGCAATGTAATAAAAAATAGTTTTCCAGTAGTAGTGTATGGTTAGACAATAAGGAAGGCTGAGCCCGAGGAATCAAGACCTTTGAATTCTGGTGCTGGAGAAGAGTTTTGAGAGTGCCTTGGACTGCAAGAATATACAATCAGTCAATCCTTAGAGGACACCCGAGGCGAAAATAAACTAATGAAAAAGGAAATTGTATTTATCTTCCGTCTCCTAGAAATGGCTTTTTAAGATATTCCACAGTTTTATTTTATGTTTAAATCTACTTTTTAAGTTTCAACTGTTTTATTGTTTTTGCTCATTTCATTGAAGTATGCCAGAGATAAAATCTATGAACTATTGACCCTTTTTATCTATTCCCTGCTCTCAGAAGCCATTTTCTGCTAGGAAATTTTTTTTATAGTTGGAATTTCTTATCAGTGAGGGTCACACTGTAGTCACTTCCTGTCTGAGTCAGGACTGAGTCAGCCACTTACATACCTGATATTTAACTTTTTCAGGCAGAGAAAGAAAAAAAGGAACACAGTATAGTTATTTGTGTGCTAGGCACTGTACATACCCATGTCTATCTCATCATGTCACATGTCACCTCGGGTATCCTTTAAAGAAATTAAACCTGGTCCCTGATTGTTCATTAGAAGAAGCAATGCTGAAACTGATCCTGAAATACTTTGGACACATAATGAGAATTAAGGACTCATTGGAGAAGACCCTGATGGAAAAGATCAAGGGCTAATGGAGGAGGGGATAGCAGAGAATGAGATAGCTAGATAGTATCATGGAAGCAACAAACATATAAGCTTCAAGCACCCTATGAGTTGTCTCAGGCGTCTCAGGCAGCTTCTTATTTCAGGCTACCCAGGAAAACCACACAGCCAGAGAAACCAGCTCTGAAACCTCAACTCCCCAACTTCTTCAAACAAAAAAAATGACAACCTGGAAACAGCCACTTTCCCAGCCTGATGATTGGGCAATCAAAAGTGGAACATGCTAATGAGTCCCTCCTTCTCTCACCTCATGCAGTCAAGCTTCCAATGCGATATGTAATGCTGTAATATACAGTGCTGGCCCTCCTTGCACCAACTCAAATGTGGCTGTGCCCATTATTCTGGTAAAAGGACCACTATCATGAAAGATTGTAAAAAAAAAACAGAGTACTTTTATGAAGTACATTTTTCCCAGAGTAAAATGTACTACAAATTATTTTTCTCCTATGTTGCTGTCACTTACACTAGGCAGTAAAGACTGGTTTAACAGATTTTGGGCTAGTCCATCACCTCATGGGGGATTCTCAGTATTTCCTTTATACTTTACAAAAGCACTCCCTGGAAAGGATTTATACAAAGATGCTGGCTGTCTCTCTACACGATTCCATAATGTTTTGGCAGTTGGACTGAGTACCTATCATTTCGTAAGTGCTTTGGAAAATAAAGAAAACCATGAATATCTTCCTGGAGGAAATGGACTAGTCCAAAACCTGTCAGATTTTTTACAATCTATTGTAAGTAACAGTGACGAAGGAAAAAAGTGATTTATAGTGTAGTTTACTCTGGAATAAATGCCCATTTTATACATATGCATAATCGTGCATTTTGAATTTCACAGTTGTTTGTAATAATGGTTCTTTAAGCTGATATAAAGATGGAATTAGGTCTTTAAAATGAAATGAGAGAGAGAGTTAAGGCAGCCATACACTGTTCGATTGCCACCAGATAGACCAGCATATAGATCCCTCTGTGATCGAATCTGCCTACACTGCAAACAGATTTTGAATCGATTTCACTATGAAATCGATTCACAATCTGTAGAGCTGCCGCCGCCCCCCCTGCATACATTACCTGATCTGGCCGGAGCGAGTCCCCCGGTCTCTGCTGTCTCTTCTCCGCTCTGGGCTTCATTTTACTTCCTGTCGGGGGTAGTTTAAACAGTACTGTTTAAACGTCCCCCGACAGGAAGTAAGTGAAGCCAGCCGGAGCCCACTGCGGAGAAGGGACTGTGGGGACACACGTCGGGGGAACAGGTAATGTATTGCCGCTAGTATCGGTCGTTGGACATTCAAACACCGCTATCGACGCACTCCTGACCCGCCGGCCGATCAAGCGAAATTTTCAGCAGGGACATATCGACAGGATCGATTGATTTCGGACGGAAATCGGTCGATCGGTCAGCATTTTCGCATCGATTTCATTTAATTTCACAGTGATCGAATCCGCTGTCTATTGGCGGGAAATCGAGTAAGTGTATGGGCACCTTAAAGGTACCTATTCCATTTCTGTCCAATGTGTCAAACAGATTGATCCCTCTCTGATGTGAATATGATCAGAGAGGAATCGAATCCATCCTTAAAGAGGAACTGTCACGAAAATCTTAAAATTTAAAACACATACTAATAAGAAGTACATTTCTTCGAGAGTCAAACGAGCCATAAATTACTTCTCTCCTATGTTGCTGTCACTTACAGTAGGTATTAGAAACCTGACACTACCGACAGGTTTTGGGCTAGTCCATCTCTTCATGGGGGATTCTCAGCATTCTATAGAAAGACATTCTCTAAAAATGATTAATACAAAGATGCTGGCCAGCCTCCCTGCTTGCTGCACACTATTTTGGCAGTTGGACGGAGCAACTGCCATTCACTAAGTGCTTTTAAAAATAAAGAAAACCCTGAGACCCCCTCCCCCCCCCCCCCCCCTATGAGAAGATGGGCTAGATCAAAATATGTTGGTAATGTCAGATTTCTACTACCTACTATGAGTTATAGCAAGTAGCAACATAGGAGAAAAGTCATTTATGGCTCATTTTACTCTTGGAGATTTGTAAGTGTTTTAAATTTTAAGATTTTCGCAACAGTTCCTCTTTAAGCAAGATCCAGAGGTTGTGAGTGGGCACTCCGATAGTTCAATAGGTCGGGTGCTTGGTATTGTGGCACAGGCCTGCCAATCAGTAATATCCATAAACATCAAATATATCAGCACTCCGTATCCCAGATGAAAAACGCTCTTTTATTGAGCCATTATATCCACAGTAGTACCGACAATTGTTTTGAGGGCCTCGCAGGGTCCCCCTTCATCAATGTAACCACAAGCCTTGATGAAAGGGGACCCTGCGAGTTCCTCTTTAAGGTTCATACACACATCCAATTTTTATCTGCAGATGGCTGAGCAATGTTGCCCCTTGCATACCAACACAGTCTGTTCACAGTGTTCAAAATCTGTTGGCCCTCATACTAAATGGCAATGGTAAATTTGGCCATTCATCTGCAGATTAACATTGGATACCTGTATGGAGCCTTACACTGCACACAGATAAACTTCGGGCTTGATTCACTATGCGGTGCTAACAGGGCTGTATTTAGGGTTTGGGCTCCCCTAGGCACACCAAACCTACGGCGCCCCCTAGGAGAACGCCGCGGCGAAAAATGGGCGTGGCCACAGAATGCAGTGGGCGTGTCCATAACACAGTGGGTGTGGCCAATTAAAATATCCTAGTAAGAGTGCAGCCCAAAGTCAGTGGGGCCATGGTTTCTCCCCGGGTATGAGTAAAGTGACCTTAAAAAAGCAAGTAGGAAATGTCCCCCCCCCCAAAAAAAAAACCCCCCCACACATTAGCCAGTGTTCTCTCGCACAAAATAGTGGTAGGTATTAGAGTGTGAGCTCCCCTGAGAAAAGTCAGTAACATGACTGTTCTCTGCAAAGTGCTGCAGAAGATGCCAGTGCTATATAAATACATAATAATATGGTAGGACATTAGACTATGGGAGAATTAGATTGTAAGCTCCTCAGAGGATAGTCAGTGACATGACTACGTACTCCGTGAAGTACTGCTGAAGATGTAAGTACAATATAGTACAGTAGTATGGCAGCATGGTGGCGTAGTGGTTAGCACTCTCGCCTTGCAGCGCTGGGTTCCTGGTTCGAATCCTAGCAAGGTCAACATCTGCAAGGAGTTTGTATGTTCTCCCTTTGTCTGTGTGGGTTTCCTTAAGACACTCTGGTTTCCTCCCACATCCCAACAACATACGATACAGATAAGTATAATGTTAATTGGCTTCCCCTAAAAATTGGCCCTAGACTACGATACATACATAGACATATGACTATGGTAGGGATTAGATTGTGAGCCCCTCTGTGGGACAGTTATGTGACAAAACAATACATACTCTGTACAGCGCTGCGTAATATGTTGGCGCTATATAAATAATTAGTATAAGTACAGTAGCCAGGTCTATAGGTGTCCAAATGTAGACATACTATAGGTGTCCCCAGTATAGATATCCAGGTCTATAGGTATCCCCAGTTTAGGTAGTAGTCAGGGGCGTAACTAGAAATCACTGGGCCCTCTTGCGAGAATTTGGATGCCCCCCCCCATAGGTGCCAAATAATCATAATGTGGCAGTGTTTCACCATAAAATAATCGCAATGTGTGCAGCATTTTAGCAGAGAATAATTGCAATGTGGACAACATTTCACCAGAAAATAATCACAATGTGGGCAACATTTCACCAGAAAATAATCGCAATGAGTGCAACATTTAAGCAAAGAATAATCGCAATGTGGGCAACATTTCACCAGAAAATAATCGCAATGTGGGCAACATTTCACCAGAAAATAATCGCAATGTGGGCAACATTTCACCAGAAAATAATCGCAATGTGGGCAACATTTCACCAGAAAATAATCGCAATGTGGGCAACATTTCACCAGAAAATAATCACAATGTGGGCAACATTTCAGCAAAGAATAATCGCAATGTGGGCAACATTTCAGCAGATAATAATTGCAATGTGGGCAACATTTCACCAGAAAATAATCACAATGTGGGCAACATTTCAGCAAAGAATAATTGCAATGTGGGCAACATTTCAGCAGAGAATAATTGCAATGTGGGCAACATTTCACCAGAAAATAATCACAACGTGGGCAGCATTTCAGCAGTAAATCACACAGTGGGCAGCATAACACCAGTGGCCTGGCTGAGCGGGTAGTGGGCTGGCTGGGTAGCTGGGTGAGCAAGCAGTGGGCAGGCTGAGTAATTAATTCAAGTATTTGTATAGCGCCTTTCTCCTGTCGGACTCAAAGCACTTGCGAGGCAGCCACTAGTGCGCACTCAGTAGGCAGTAGCAATGTTAAGGAGACTTGCCCAAGAAACTCCTTACTGAATAGGTGCTGGCTTACTGAACAGGCAGAGCCGAGATTTGAACCCAGGTCTCCTGTGTCAGAGGCAGAGCCCTTAACCATTACACTATCCAGCCACTGCCTGGCTAAGCGAGCGGGCAGTGGGCTGGGTACCAGGCTGGGCGAGTGGGCAGGCTGGGTGGCTGGGCGAGCGGGCAGTGGGTTGGCTGGGTACCTGGCTGGGAAAGCGGGCAGTGGACTGGCTTGGTACCTGGCTGGGCGAGCGGGCAGTGGGCTGGCTGGGAAAGCGGGCAGTGGGCTGGCTGGGAAAGCGGGCAGTGGGCTGGCTGGGAAAGCGGGCTGGCTGGGAAAGCGGGCAGTGGGCTGGCTGGGAAAGCGGGCAGTGGGCTGGCTGGGTACCTGGCTGGGCATGCGGGCTGGCTGGGTACCTGGCTGGGTATGCGGGCTGGCTGGGTACCTGGCTGGGCAGCGGGCTGGCTGGGTACCTGGCTGGGCATGCGGGCTGGCTGGGCATGCGGGCTGGCTGGGTACCTGGCTCCGCATGCGGGCTGGCTGGGTACCTGGCTGGGCATGCGGGCTGGCTGGGTACCTGGCTGGGCATGCGGGCTGGCTGGGTACCTGGCTGGGCATGCGGGCTGGCTGGGTACCTGGCTGGGCATGCGGGCTGGCTGGGTAACTGGCTGGGCATGCGGGCTGGCTGGGTACCTGGCTGGGCATGCGGGCTGGCTGGGTACCTGGCTGGGCATGCGGGCTGGCTGGGTACCTGGCTGGGCATGCGGGCTGGCTGGGTACCTGGCTGGGCATGCGGGCTGGCTGGGTACCTGGCTGGGCATGCGGGCTGGCTGGGTACCTGGCTGGGCATGCGGGCTGGCTGGGTACCTGGCTGGGCATGCGGGCTGGCTGGGTACCTGGCTGGGCATGCGGGCTGGCTGGGCATGCGGGCTGGCTGGGTACCTGGCTGGGCATGCGGGCTGGCTGGGTACCTGGCTGGGCATGCGGGCTGGCTGGGTACCTGGCTGGGCATGCGGGCTGGCTGGGTACCTGGCTGGGCATGCGGGCTGGCTGGGTACCTGGCTGGGCATGCGGGCTGGCTGGGTACCTGGCTGGGCATGCGGGCTGGCTGGGCATGCGGGCTGGCTGGGTACCTGGCTGGGCAGTGGGCTGGCTGGGTACCTGGCTGGGCATGCGGGCTGGCTGGGTACCTGGCTGGGCAGCGGGCTGGCTGGGTACCTGGCTGGGCATGCGGGCTGGCTGGGTACCTGGCTGGGCATGCGGGCTGGCTGGGTACCTGGCTGGGCATGCGGGCTGGCTGGGTATCTGGCTGGGCATGCGGGCTGGCTGGGTACCTGGCTGGGCATGCGGGCTGGCTGGGTACCTGGCTGGGCACGCGGGCTGGCTGGGTACCTGGCTGGGCACGCGGGCTGGCTGGGTACCTGGCTGGGCACGCGGGCTGGCTGGGTACCTGGCTGGGCAGTGGGCTGGCTGGGTACCTGGCTGGGCAGTGTGCTGGCTGGGTACCTACCTGGCTGGGCGAGCTGGCTCCTGGCTGGGAAGCTGGGCTGCAGTTGCCAGCGCGTCCTTCACGCTTCTCCCGACTCGCTCCCGCCCTCCAGCAGAGTGGCAGACATGATCCTGAACTCTGCATGCTGCCTACTGGTCTAGTGACGTCACTAGACCAGGAGGCGGCATGCAGAGACCAGGATCATGTCCTGACTCCTGGCCGGCCGCCGCCACTGTGCTGGAGGGCGGGGGTGAGAGCTCCCCTCGTCATCTGTAGGTGCGCTCTCCGCCGCTCCCCCCGCACCCCACCCCCCCCCCCCCCCCCCCGCCCAACAAAAAAAAATAAAAAATAAATGTAAGTTTTTGAATAAAAAAATAAAAATAAAAAATAAAAAAATAGTAGGTTAGCACCGGTTTTCTCAATCAGAACGCGCGCTAAGTTTTGCGCGCGCAAAGTCTTATGCGCACGCTAAGTCCCATAGGCTTTAACGGGCACTTCGCGCGGAGCGCCCTGCTCTCTGTGCAGTGCACGCGTAAAGTTTTACGCGCATAAAGTTTTGCGTGCGAAAAGCTTCTTTAGACGTGCTAAGGGGTTTTTCACAGGCGTGCTAACAGTTAGCACCGCTTTGTGAATCAAGGCCTTCATATTGAAATTTTTTAAAAAAAATGTGTTACATCGCTATGGGGTGTCAATTTACTGCCGCTCCCCCTCCATGTTTGATCAAACAAAATTCTCAAGATGTTGTAGCAATCTGGAGGGAGTCCGCAGCAGAGAAATGGCACAAAAGATGCAAAGCAGAGCAGAGTCAAGAGAAGGCTTCTTCAGAGAAGATATGGCAGCATGTCTGAAGAGGAAGGGAAGAGACCCATCGGGAGGCAGGTTTAACAGATCAGGCAGTATGGGGGGGGGGGGGGACTGGGGGGGGGGGGACATGAGCACACAGTAGGTCCATTTGTAGTAGACCTCTAGACACCAATATGGAATTTAGATATGGGTTCTCCGCCTCCCCATTGCCTTGCAACCGGATGCGCTGACCAGAGATGAGAAGTGGAGCATGGCAACAGGACAGGTGAGACACCTTCTCCAGCACTCTCTGCACTCCCTTCTGATAGCTCTGCATCTTCCAGCTCTACGTGAGCTTTTCCAGGAGCACAGTCCCGAGTGCACTTGCCTTCCCTGTGACCCCTGCCTCTATTACACTGTTTCTCATAAGGAATTAAAGGTATACAGGGAGTTCTATCCATTAACTAGTGCATAGCGGTGGGATGTGTATTGAGAGAGACAACATTTGCCCACAATACAGCTTAATCATCTCCTATTGCATACATAACTAGATTTAATGATGATTTGTGTCATTTTTGCCTGGAGTTTGGCTATTAACTGCCAGTAGCAGAATTATGCTCTCATTTTCTTCACCGCTAGTAATCTGGGACCCTTTTCAGCCCAATCTACATAGAAACCAAACCTTGCTTCCTATAGCGTACCAAGCATTTGTTACATATACACATACCGTATAATTGTAATGGCAATCTACTCCCAGCCAGGCCAACATCACTCGTTGTTGCAGTACAAACAGGTCACATAGGAGAGGAAAGGTGAGATAAGGTCTTCCTACCAGCACACGCATTCTAGGAACAATTAACTTCTCTTACACATTCTTAGATTAAACATTGCCTGTACAGTGCTTGTGGAGTCAAAGACAGATTTTTTTTTTCCTAGGGAACAATCCATATAACAAAAACAGGATTTGTAGAGCCTGACCCCGATAATCTGAAGCCATCTGTTCAAATTAATAGTCACCAAGGAAACAAGTCAACTGTGAGCTGTCAACGGGAAGGGGGAGACTAGCGACAACTGGGACACATCCAAGCAGCCTAGAGAGATGCCTACAATCCGTATGAGCATGTGGGAGCAAAGCAAACATAGTAGGGTGGCCATATGGAAAAGCAATTACATGGCCGCGCTTCAGCACAAAGCAACTTGGTAAGATGAGATGGTATCAGAAAATAACAGAAAAATCGCTTTCATAAATATAGCATGTTTAGTTTAGTTGTTCACATTTTTGACATGCGGTGGTAGCCCATAGTAACCACCCTGCTGGTTTCAGTCCTCTGAATGCCTTAAAAGAATCTGATTGGTTGTTATGAGTTATTGCATAGCAAAGCTCTTTAAAGCTGAACTCATCATTGATTTTGGGTATTTAATGGAAACAGTTGTAATATATGCTTGTTAAAATTGTTTTACTCTTCAAAGGATATCAGCTTAAAGAAGAACTATAACCATGGATTGAACTCTACCCCTTTCCCAAGAGAAATAGTTACCTTTTCTCAAATAGATCATCAGGAGGGTCTGTGTGGTTGATATTGAGGTGAAACCCCTCCCACAGTGTGATGTCAGGACCTAAGTCCTGAAAGTTTCCTGTCTGTGAACAGTATTGCCTTGTGGGAAACAATGGCTGTTTCCAACTGCCAAGCATTCAGTATCTCCCTCTGTGCATCCTCTATACTAATCCCCCTGTGTCTCTGCGTCCCTGTGTGTGTGTCCGTGCTTTGCGCTACTGTGCATGTGTCGCACGGACAGGGAGCAGGAGGGGGCCAGGGTTCCGGCCGGCCACGCGCCTGCACGCTGACTGTCAGGCGGTGGTGGCGGTCACAGGGGAGGGGAGGGTTCCGACACAGACCTACAGCACGTTTTTAAATGGGTCTACTAGTATATCTATTGAAAAAAAAAACCTTTTAGGCTATCACATTGTTAGGGAGTTAGAGGGAGTGTGGTTATAGATAATGGCAGTTGGTGCTGTCTGTCTTTTTTCATGTCTGGCAGTAGTAAAAATGCTTATGTAAAGGCTGAATGATCAAACAAAATGAACAAATCACATGGTGAATATCAATAATTTATTGATCTCTCTTCTATTGTATAACTTCTCACTTTTCAATGTATTGTTTTATTTTATTTTTTCCCTTTTCGTTAACGTTAAGAGCCGGTTCAGAAGGACAACTGCCAATGTTTATCCTCGGACAGGGCTGGATTTACCATAAGGCACTGTAGGCTCATGACTCCAGTGGAGGAGGGAAGCCTACATAATATGGAGGTGTGGCCTGAGTTGAGGGGCGGAGTTTAGAGCACCAGAACGCCTGAGCCTACAAGCTCCTGAGTTGTAAATCCGGCGCTGCCCTAGGGGTTTACCGCTAGGGATCCGCCTTGTTGTAAATGAGATGAATTGGCGTGTTCATTTCATCTCATTTACCATTGTTTGCTGTTGATTGCTTAAGCGCCATGGTCGATCGAGTATTCCATGACGCTTCATGCAGATTCTGGAGTTGTAGGTGTTCATGGTTACACTCTATCCCCCCTACAGACTGTCCCACACACCTAAGATATGACAGTTTTCATCCCAAGCACATTAAGAACTCTATAATTTACAGCCAAGCAATAAGGTACAACCCGATATGTTCTGACAGGATGGACAGAGACAAGCACCTGGATCGCCCTGAGAACACTTTCATTAAACAAGGTTACAGTCCTCCTATGGCTGAGGCCCAAATCAGGAAAGCCAGCAACATCCCCAGGACTGAACTCCTGAAATATAAGCAAAACCAGAAAGAGGAACGTGTCCCTTTGGTTGTCACCGACAACCCACACCTGGAAATCTTAAGGAGGATAGCTAAGGAACTACATCTCATTTTACACAAGCATACCTCCCAACATTTTGAGATGTGAAAGAGGGACATTTAAGCCACGCCCCTGCCACACCCTTTATCACGCCCCGTCACACCCCTAGTCACGCATACCATAAAGATGTCCTAAGAAAAATATGTGGTTTTATAATTCAAACCACACTGGTCCTTTCTATCCTGGTTCATTTTCCTTCATATTAACAATTTAAAATTAGTAATATATCAATTTAAAGTATCTCCACAGTATATGTAGCCAGGTGTATAGGTGTCCCCAGTAGATGTAGCCAGGTGTATAGGTCTCCCCAGTATATGCAGCCAGATGTATAGGTCTCCCCAGTATATATATAGCTAGGTGTATAGGTCTCCCCAGTATATGCAGCCAGGTGTATAGGTCTCCCCAGTATATGCAGCCAGATGTATAGGTCTCCCCAGTATATATAGCTAGGTGTATAGGTCTCCCCAGTATATGCAGCCAAATGTATAGGTCTCCCCAGTATATGTAGCTAGGTGTATAGGTCTCCCCAGTATATGCAGCCAGATGTATAGGTCTCCCCAGTATATGCAGCCAGGTGTATAGGTGCCCCCAGTATATGCAGCCAGGTGTATAGGTGCCCCCCGTATATGTAGCCAGCTGTATAGGTGTCCCCAGTATATGTAGCCAGCTGTATAGGTGTCCCCAGTATATGCAGCCAGGTGTATAGGTGTCCCCAGTATATGCAGCCAGGTGTATAGGTGCCCCCAGTATATGTAGCCAGGTGTATAGGTGCCCCCAGTATATGCAGCCAGGTGTATAGGTGCCCCCAGTATATGCAGCCAGGTGTATAGGTGCCCCCAGTATATGCAGCCAGGTGTATAGGTGCCCCCAGTATATGTAGCCAGGTCTATAGGTGCCCCCAGTATATGCAGCCAGGTGTATAGGTGCCCCCAGTATATGTAGCCAGGTGTATTGGTGTCCCCAGTATAGCCAGGTGTATAGGTGCCCCCAGGAAGGGAGGCAGCCAGTGAAAGGGAGCTGGTGGCAAAGCGGCGGAGAAGGGGGGAAGTCTCCCCCCCTTAACTCACCTTGGTGCTCCCTTTCCTGGCTCTCCCTTCCGGATCAATGTGTCCCCTCCGATGGCTCAGCGGCAGAGTGATAGCGGGCGGAGAGGACTTACCGATGTCCTTCCAGCTGGCAGAGGGAGCTGTGATCTGTGCGCCGCTAGTCTGGTCTTGAGTAGACCAGACTTGCGGCGCACCGATCACAGCTCTCTCCGGCGGCTGCGTAACAGCGGTAAGTCCTCCCCGCCCGCTGTCAGCCGCTGCGCCATCAGAGGGGACACATTAATCCGGAAGGGAGAGCCAGGAAAGGGAGCACCAAGGTGAGGGAAGGGGGGGGGAGACTTCCCCCCTTCTCCGCCGCTTTGCCACCAGCTCCCTTTCACTGGCTGCCTCCCTTCCTGCGCAAACAGTCCGCCCCTGCGTCTGACCCCCCAGCCAGCCGGGACACTGGGGGGTCATAGCGGGATAGCGGGAGAGCCCTCCCAAATCGTGCCAGTCCCGACGAAAACGGGACGGTTGGGGACTATGCACAAGGATCACAGACTGAGAACGATATTCCCTAAACCTCCACTCTTGTCATATCCGCAACCACACAATCTAAAACAGATGATTGTCAGGAGTTCTTTGAATAGGCCTCAACAAAACGGAACATCACCCTGCCGACAAAAAATATGTGGGACCTGCAGACACATTTACTCCACTGACAGGGTAACGATACCAGGTTCACAACAGGAGTACAGAGTACAAGGTACATTTTCCTGTGGTTCCACCAATCTGGTATATCTGATCATGTGTGCTAAATGCCCCAATGCTATGTACGTGGGAGAAACTGGACAAACTCTGCGCAAACGTATGAATGGACACAGGCACACTATTAATGATACCAAATCTGGACTCCCAGTTGCTACACACTTTCGGTCTAATGGACACAGCATGGATGATCTTCGTGTCACTGCCCTGGAGGGTGGCTTCAAAGCGTCAAATGATCGATTAATAGCCGAAACAAAATTTATAAATTGGTTCAAAGCTGTGCAGAACGGTTTGAATAAGGACAACAACTTTCTATATTGGTATGAGTCTGATGATATTTGAACTTTCTCAGCCATTATAGTTGAACTTGTGAACTAAGAATTTACGATACCTCTGGGTCAATCCTAATCCCAGGTCTGTGAGAGCAGGGAGTAAACAAGGATCCTTATCTTAGCTAACAACCTCTAACCCCATGTCGATGGTCTGTGTGAATTAAGGCATCTTAATGACATGTATTTATGCTTGAAAAAATATCCGTTTTCCCTTTTGATGTTGCATGTATAAAGCTGTCTGTACCACCAGTTTGCAAACTAACAGGATATAAGCCAGATGAAGGCTGCAAGGCCGAAAGCTTGCTTATTTTTATTCATTTTTAGTTAGCCAATAAATGGTATCATCCTGATTTAAAACTTCTTGTTGTTTCTAAAGTAAGGGATACTTAATATTCAATGATTAACTGCAATAGTTGATAAAACTTAAGGTGGCCACACATTTATCGATTTTCCCGGTTGACTCCCAGCAGAATCTACTGCCTCGGATTACTTATTTGCCCTAATCTTCTTCACTCAGTCTAACCCTAACCTCCCCCATGACCTATGCCCAATCCTAACCCCAAACAACAAATATTGGACATGTGTACTACAGAAGACCCCACATTTAATTTTTCTTTTTTTAAAGTTCATAAGAAAAGAAGCAGTACTCCAAATTGTAATTGTTATTGTACAGGGGTTATGAATATCCACAATACAGTCAACCTAAAGTGAGAGTGATATGGAGGCCAACATATTTATTTTCCTTTTTTAAACAATAACAGTTGCCTGGCTGTCCATTTGATCATTCTGGCATCAGTAGTGTCTGGGTCACAACCCTGAAACAAGCGTGCAGCTAATCCAGTCAGGCTTGAGTCAGAGCGCCTGATCTGTTCAGGGTCTATGGCTAATGCTAAGCATCCACGGTACGTTTTGTACTGTGTAATCGAGCCGCTGGCTCAATTCCGGCACGTCCCCGCTCGTCCCCACGGGCTCCCGGATCGATTCCTGCTCGTCCCCGCGGGCGGCTTCTTATCTTCCGCTCGTTTATTCTTTTGTCCTGCCCGCCGGTGTCGAGCGCGGAATCGATCCGGTGGGGGTATCGGACACGTCGGAAATTATCAATCGAGCCATCAGCGGCACGATTACACGGTACAAAACGTACCGTGTATGCCCAGCATAAAAGTATTAGAGACACAGGATCAACAGAACAGCCAGACAATGGGCATTGTTTAAAAAGATATGGCAGCCTCCATATCACTCTACCCTCGGGTTCCTTTTAATTCACTTGCCAACCCATGTCTGTTACTGCAGTAATCAAATTGTATTGCCTGTATTGCCAAAATCTTCTCTTTTCCTATTATAAGACTTTAATCCTAACTACCCCATAAGCCATGTCTAAGCGTAATCTCCCCCATTAACCATATCCTAACCTCCCCCATGAACTATGTCTAACCATAATCTTTCCCATGAACTATAGTGAACTACGAACACTTCCATTCCAGCGCAGGAGATTTGGGGGCAGCCGGCGCCACCATAGGCTGTAATAGGAATTACGGCTATAGCGAGGCACAGTGAGTAACTTCAGCGCCGTCAGACTGAACTAAAGTTACTTATATAACACTATAATTCGGTCTCCAGCAATTGCTGGAAGCCAAATTATTTCATTCCCTACCTTCCATGGCGGCCTGGAGAGGGAATAGCATTTAACGTCACCGGAAACTTGTGCAGGAGCAGGATAAGCCCAGCTCTCCCAGTCTCCCAGCTGCGATTCCTCTCGTACTCGGTGAACTGGGTGTCACCAGTCTTTCGCTCTGCTCCACTTCAGCCTATCTGGTGATCTATAAAGTTGTAATCATACACATTTCCCTTAAAAATATGGCAATCTTTACTGAACTAGAATTAAGTGGCACCAAAGTGACTATCATGTACAAAAGTGTTGTTAGCTCAAGCTCACAGTTATAAATCAGACAGTCTGAAATAAAATCTTTAGGTTAGCTCATCTCTGATTCTCTTTAATGTAAACAGTCCTTAGTATGTTTTGATATTGCCCCCCAATGCTTGTGCATTGCAAATTAACCCATCATTCAAGTGCAAATAACGTGTATAAACACTGAGTACAGAGTGTGGGCATTTTAAGAATTGGGGGATTTTTAGTAAGAGGAACAAGGAGGCTGGGATTATTTCCACATATGCATGTCCTTTTAAAGGACCCCTATCGCGAAAAAAGTAGGCAGTTAATATCTGACAGAACCGACAGGCTGTTCAGGAAATTTTGTTAAAAACAAATAAAACCCTGAGAATCCCCCATGAGGAGATGGACTGGCCCAAAACCTGTCAGTTCTGTCAGATTTAAACTGACTACTTTTTTACCCACAATTACATCTTTTTCCGCGATTGTGGTTCTTAAGTTTAAAGCAGTATAAAACTCTGACATAATATTCAATAAAAACACGTTTTCCAACTTTTTATATGCCATACGGTTATCATATTTGCTTTTGTGCATAAGTATTATTATTCATTTAGAAATTATACGTTCCCAAATTACACTGTTTTGAGAGCTGCCTTTGCATTTTATTCATAACTGCTTTATTCATGTTCTAACATAAGCAGAAATACTTTCTGATTGTCTGACTGTCTTCAGGAGAGTCTGCAGTGTCAGAGGAGTGTTTATTTACATTCCTCACTTGATACAATTAAATAGATAACATTATCTCTAGTTCAGATGAATCCAGCTTTCCTGACAGGGAGCTTCTAAGCCCTGTATTTAACCCTTTGAATGCTGTTTTAGTAAAAAAAAAAATGTTGGTTGTATATACTATGCTGTAAATAATCTATTAAACAACAAAGAAATGCTGGGTTTCATTCCGCTTTAAACAATTTTAACCAACTGATTGTCCTGCTGAACTTTTGGATTTCAGTAGTGTTTGAATAACACACTTGAAAACATGCCACTAGTGTGTTGAAACTTTAGTCAGATAGCAGAGGGGACTGGGAGGACACACCGAAGGACCAAGAAGCCCCCAGGTAAGTAAAAGACAACTTTTTCACTCCGTTTTGGGCTTCCTTTTGGCCCCTTTCACACTAGCGCGTAGTGTTACCCTGTTATGCAGCAGGGTAACGCTAAAACAATACAAGTCTATAGGGGATTTCATACTTGGTGCTGTGCGAAGCAATGCGCAAGAAGTCCTCAATATGACATGCGGGCAACACTTGTGCCTCCACGCTTTAGAGGCCAGCATGTGCTGTGAAGTGCGGCGACTGGAAGACATGTGACTCTATAGCAACGCATGGTTTTTAAACTGTTTGGCGTTTGTGTTGCGGCGCCCATGTGCGGGAGCAAGTTTTTTCAGGACACTTCCTTGTCATACGTATTTCCGCCACAGGAAGTGACTGCAACTAAAACGCTGGTTTCGACTGTGAAACCTGCCTTAAGTAAACAGTGGCGGTACTATGCTTCCATTTTACAAAGAAATTGGTATTATTGATCAGAGCCAAAGTGCCACTATGGGGAAGTTCATACTTCCCACGTTGCGGTACGCTGCGCCGCATACCACGAAGCAAGCGTGCGTCACTTCCTGCTTGGCTGGTGGCCAGACAGAGAACACTGCATACTAACGCGGCGTTCCCTGAAGGCCTGCCTGTCTCTGACGGTGCGATGAGGTGCGACAGGAGCGACGCACTGCATCACTGCCGCCAGTTTGCAGTGTGAAACCGGCTTTAAAGAGGAACTGTCGCGAAAATCTTAAAATTTAAAACACATACAAATAAGAAGTGCATTTCTTCCAGAGTAAAATGAGCCCTAAATTACTTTTCTCCTATGTTGCTGTCACTTACAGTGAATTGTAGAAATTCCCTGAAAAGGATTTATACAAAGATGCTGGCCAGCCTCTCTGCTCACTGCACACTATTTTGGCAATTGGACAGAGCAACTGCCATTCACTAAGTGCTTTTAAAAATAAAGAAAACCCTGAGAACCCACCATAAGAAGATGGGCTAGTCCAAAATCTGTTGGTAATGTCAGATTACTACTACTTACTGTAAGTGACAGCAACATAGGAGAAAAGTAATTTATGGCTCATTTTACTCTGGAAGAAACATACTTCTTATTTGTAAATGTTTACATGTATTTTAAGTTTTAAGATTTTTTTGCGACAGTGGTCATTTACGCTAAAGTATGTTAAAGAGAAACTTTGAGCAAAGAAAATAATAATAAAACAAATATATACATATAAATACATAAACAATACTTTTCTCCCTTTACACATCCACAAGTGTTATTTGTTGTATTTTTCTCGCAAAGTTGATGAAAAATATCAATATGGCTGCAATTTCTGGGACAGCAGCAGGAGTTAGCTGCAGCAATTCTGCTTCTTCTATTAACAGTGCCAGCAGACCTACTCACTGGCATCAATCACTGGGATTCAATGTTGTCACTGTGTATCTCTCTGCCAATGTTATCCACCCACACCTGTGCTCAGCCAACTCCTAATTACTCTCTGATACACCTCTCAGAAAGCAAGGTATCAACATCCAACAGTTACCATGAGTGATGTAGCTCTGTGGCAGCAACAACCCTACCAATGGTCCTGCAATTGGGGTGGAATGACCTGAATATTCATAGTCATTCAGGGGATCAGCAAGATTTTACTTCGAGCAAACCTGAAGTGAAACTAAACTTATGAGATAAATAATTGTAGCTATAGTCCTCATCGTATGTAGGATTTTTCCAGTATCCCATAGTCTTATGTTGTATTTGAGACTTTATAAACCTAAGCATGTATACTTACCTGGGGCTTCCTCCAGCTCCCTGCAGGCCGTGGGCTCTCTTGTCATCCTCCTGGGCCACTCTATTTTTATCAGTCTTCTCCAGTAATTTCCCCGGATGCCATCAGTCATGTTCTACCGTGCATGAGCAGTCCCAGCCGCACACACCAACCTGATCGGGCTCCCGTGGCCGGAAGGATTCTGCGCATGCGTAATTTGCTAAGACTCTCCCAGATACGGGAGCTCGATCACGGGCATGTGCAGTAGAGCATGGGTCCCCAACCTGGGGGCCGCGGCCCCCTGGGGGTCCTTGGGCAGATTTCTGGGGGGCCGCGGCTTCTACCTCCCCCCCCCCCCCCCCCCCCGCGGCCACCACTCCTGTTACTTTATGAGCGGGCGGCCGCTTCCTTCCTTATATTCCTCCAGCTGTGGCTCTCCTCTTTACAGCATGTCGTATTACAGCAGCGCTTCCTGCACGGCTGCTGTAAGGAGCCAAGGGAGCCGGGACAGCAGTTCCCATGGTAATGGTGATGCGTATCGCCACTACAGGAAGCCGCTACCCCGCCTCCTTCCACTGTACTTGCTACACTGGGCTAACTGTACTTGCTACACTGGGGTAACTGTACTTGCTACACTGGGGTAACTGTACTTGCTACACTGGGGTAACTGTACTTGCTATACTGGGGTAACTGTACTTGCTACACTGGGCTAACTGTACTAGCTATACTGGGGTAACTGTACTTGCTATACTGGGCTAACTGTACTAGCTATACTGGGGTAACTTTACTTGCTATTCTGGGATAACTGTACTTGCTACACTGGGCTAACTGTACTTGCTATACTGTGGTAACTGTACTTGCAATACTGGGGTAACTATACTAACTATATTGGGGTAACTATACTACCTAACTAACTATACTGAGGCAACTATAGTCCTTATACAGGGGCAACTGTGTTAGCTACCTATACTGGGGGCAATACCTACTTACCTATATACTACACTCAAAATCAGGGAAAAGAGGGGGGCTGCCACCGCCACTAACCACGCACCCCCGGGGGGGGGGGGGGGGGGGCAGAGAAAAGTTTGGTCGGGATAGTGGGCCCGGGCTTAAAAAGGTTGGGGACCACTGCAGTAGAGCATGACTGACCACATCTGGGGAAATTACCGGAGCTGATTGCAGAGGAATGAAGCAGCCCAGGTGGGCGGCGAGGGAGCCCACAGCATACAGGAGGCTGGAGGAAGCCCCAGGTAAGTATAACTGCTTAGGTTCATAAAGTCTTGGGTTTACTGTAAAATACATCTAAAGTGAAAGGCATATGGAGGCTGCCATATTTATTTCTGTTTGAACAATGCAGCTAAGTCCCCAGTAAGTACTCACTTTTTTACTCTGGCCTACCCCCCTCACTGGGGCTCTAAACCCGCAGCTGAACTCTGGTCCCCTACCTTTCATGCCCCATCTCTCCTCCTAGATTGTAAGCCTTCGGGCAGAGTCCTCCTCCTTGTGTCTCCTACCTAATCACGCACCTCCATTTCCATTTCCGTACACTCATCCTATGGATCTGAGTGAACTCAACTTGCCTAATCTCCATGCGTCCATCCAGTGACTGACTAAGCATTACCTTGTACACATACTGTGCTGCATGATCTGGTTTGCATGTATTTATTAGAGATGGCCCGAACTGTTCATGCGAACTTGCTCACGCGAACAATGCGGGTTCGCGTTCGCATCGAATCGCGAACTTAATGCGAGTTTGGCCCGCCCCCTATACTACAGTATTGAGCTAAACTTTGACCCTCTACATCACAGTCAGCAGACACATGGCAGCCAATCAGGCTGCACCCCCTCCTGGAGCCCCCACCCCTTATATAAGGCAGCAGCGTCGGCCATTTTCTCACGCTTGTGCTGCTGTATTAGTGAGAGAATGAAGAGACATTGGAGAGATAAGGAAAGCGATAGTTAGGAGATCTGTTAGCTTGCTCCTTGCTGATATTTGTTGATGAAAAGCACCACCAAAACAGCTCTTTTGAGAGCTAATGTTCTTGAGATGTGTTTTTTTTTTTTGTGTGGCCCACTGACATATACAGCCCTGTCTGTCGCAGCTGGTTCTAGCTAATTGCTATAGTGTGCCAGGCCCAGCACATTCAGTGCATCCCTTTTCACTGCACCTCTGTGACCGCACACTGTTTTATATAGCAGTCTCTGCATACATTTCACTGCACCTATGTGACCGCACGCTGTTTTATATACCAGTCACTGCATGCATTTCACTGCATCTGTGTGACCACACGCTGTTTTATATAGCAATCACTGCATACCTTTCACTGCACCTGTGTGACTGCGCATTGTATTAGTCGAGTCAGTGCATACAGTGATGTGAAAAAACTATTTGCCCCTTTCCTGATTTCTTATTCTTTTGCATGTTTGTCACACTTAAATGTTTCTGCTCATCAAAAACCGTTAACTATTAGTCAAAGATAACATAATTGAACACAAAATGCAGATTTAAATGATGGTTTTTATTATTTAGTGAGAGAAAAAAACTCCAAATCTACTTGGCCCTGTGTGAAAAAGTGATTGCCCCCCTTGTTAAAAAATAACTTAACTGTGGTTTATCACACCTGAGTTCAATTTCTGTAGTCACCCCCAGGCCTGATTACTGCCACACCTGTTTCAATCAAGAAATCACTTAAATAGGAGCTATCTGACACAGAGAAGTAGACCAAAAGCACCTCAAAAGCTAGACATCATGCCAAGATCCAAAGAAATTCAGGAACAAATGAGAACAAAAGTAATTGAGATCTATCAGTCTGGTAAAGGTTATAAAGCCATTTCTAAAGCTTTGGGACTCCAGCGATCCACAGTGAGAGCCATTATCCACAAATGGCAAAAACATGGAACAGTAATGAACCTTCCCAGGAGTGGCCGGCCGACCAAAATTACCCCAAGAGCGCAGAGAAAACTCATCCGAGAGGCCACAAAAGACCCCAGGACAACATCTAAAGAACTGCAGGCCTCACTTGCCTCAATTAAGGTCAGTGTTCACAACTCCACCATAAGAAAGAGACTGGGCAAAAACGGCCTGCATGGCAGATATCCAAGGCGCAAACCACTTTTAAGCAAAAATAACATTAAAGAGAGTCTGAAGCGAGAATAAATCTCGCTTCAGACCTCATAGATAGCAGGGGCATGTTTGCCCCTGCTAAAACGCAGCTATCCCGCGGCTAAACGGGGGTCCCTGACCCCCCAAATCCCCTCCGTGCAGCAGGGGATTACTTCCTGTTTGAGGCAGGGCTAACCGCCGCAGCCCTGCCTCACGCGCGTCTATCAGACGCGTATCTCCGATGCGCCGCTGACAGACGCAACTGGAGGCAGGGCTGCGGCCGTTAACTCTGCCTCCAGGAGGAGCAAAATCCACGACCAAGTTGGTCGTGGATTTTGCAAGGGGGGATTTGGGGGTGAAGGGACCCCCGTTTAGCCGCGGGATAGCGGCGTTTTAGCAGGGGCACACATGCCCCTGCTGAATATGAGCTCTGAAGCGAGATTTATTCTCGCTTCAGAGTATCTTTACGGCTCATCTCAATTTTGCTAAAAAACATCTCAATGATTGCCAAGACTTTTGGGAAAATACCTTGTGGACCGACGAGACAAAAGTTGAACTTTTTGGAAAGTGCGTGCCCCGTTACATCTGGCGTAGAAGTAACCCAGCATTTCATCAAAACAACATCATACAAACAGTAAAATATGGTGGTGGTGGTAGTGTGATGGTCTGGGGTTGTTTTGCTGCTTCAGGACCTGGTAGGCTTGCTGTGTTAGATGGAACCATGAATTCTACTGCCTACCAAAATATCCTGGAGGAGAATGTCCGGCCATCTGTTCATCAACTCAAGCTGAAGCAATCTTGGGTGCTGCAGCAGGACAATGACCCAAAACACACCAGCAAATCCACCTCTGAATGGCTGAAGAAAAACAAAATGAAGGTCCTGACCTGAATCCTATTGAGATGTTGTGGCATGACCTTAAAAAAGGCGGTTCACGCTAGAAAACCCTCAAATAAAGCTGAATTACAACAATTCTGCAAAGATGAGTGGGCAAAAATTCCTCCAGAGCGCTGTAAAAGACTCGTTGCAAGTTATAGCAAACACTTGATTGCAGTTACTGCTGCTAAGGGTGGCCCAACCAGTTATTAGGTTCAGGGGGCAATTTCTTTTTCACACAGGGCCATGTAGGTTTTGAGTTTTTTTTCTCACTAAATAATAAAACCCATCATTTAAAACTGCATTTTGTGTTCAATTATGTTATCTTTGACTAATAGTTAACGGTTTTTGATGAGCAGAAACATTTAAGTGTGACAAACATGCAAAAGAATAAGAAATCAGGAAGGGGGCAAATAGTTTTTCACATCACTGTACCTTTCACTTCATCCCCCCCAATATGGACAAAACAACAGGCAGAGGCAGGCCACCCAGCAGTTCTGTTCGAGGTCGTACTGCCGTAATTTGGTGTGGCCCTCAACCAAAGTACAGTGTTCAGAAGAAGGCACGTGACATCAACCCCCAATATTGTCAGGACGTAGTTGACTATTTAACACAAGTCACCTCATCTTCCTCAACTTCCACACGGAAGCGTGACCTATCTTCCTCCTCCTGCTCTGATTCTGGCACCTTACTTAACACTCTGTCGGCAGCCACCACCAAGTGACATCATCCCAGGGCTCTGCGGTGTGGAAATTCTTTGTGTGTGTCTGCCTCAGATGAGAACAATGCTATCTGTGCTCTCTGCCACCGAAATTTAAGCCGTGGAAAGACCAAGACCTGCGTAGGGACAGCTACCTTACGAAGGCACAAGATGAAAAAGCACAAACTACAATGGGATGACTACCTGAGAAAAAGCAGCACACAAAAGCAAAGCCACACACCGCAGTGGAAAATACCAGGCCGCAATTATTTCTCAAAAAAGGAGATACCTGAACTGTACCGTGATGTTGAAAGGCAAATGGTGACATCTCTGGCACACAGCGTTGGGTCAAGGTTCCATCTGACCAATTCCTGGTCCGCAAAGCACGGTCAGGCCTGCCCGAAGAGTAAGTCAGTCCCCACACACAGCATCTCTGCCTGCACACCGTGTGACTGCCTGCCCCAAGACTAAGTTGGTCCCCACACAGCATCTCTGCCTGCAGGCCGCTTGACTGCCTTGTCCTCCACCAGCAACAGGGTCCAGGACTCCAGGTGGATTCCTGAATATTTAGCTAGCAGCGGCCGCTATAATAATTTTTCTGGTGCGTGTACATGCCTGCCTAATTTTTCTGGCTGCACTGTGGCTGCAACAACAAAACAAAAGGCATGTACATGTGCCCATTCCCCTTCGTGTTCATTACCTTGCCACGGTGATGGGGCTTGCGTATCGCAATGACCGGCTATATGAGTGTGTTGGGGGATACACCTGACCCAAGATAATAAAGTCGTTGCTTCATTGTGGACAGACCAAATTTGATCAGCTGGACACTCAGTCACTGTTGTTCTGTCATTGAGCTACCTCAGCCCGACCATATGGGCTTGAAAATCGCCATCGCCTGCACTCTGGCCATGGTGCGCACCAGTCCAGCACGGCCATCACTACACGAACAGCAGTGCGTTACACAATGAGTTTGGTCTGTCAGTGTGGAGCAGTACACTAATTACTCTCCCTGATCCATGTATACACACGCAAGATGTTTTCAAGCACTTTTGACCTCCAATTTAGGAATGCAATGTGATTTCTGCCTTTTAGGGATTATAACTCTGCTCTGCGTCAAATACATAATTTTCCCTGGGACTTTTGGCTTGAATCCCACTCCACCATGCGCCCCTCCATTTGTTAGACCCCTTGAAACATCTTTTTCATCGCTTTTGTGGCCAGAAGTAGTGTTTTTAGTTTTGAAAATTCGCCTGCCTATTGAAGTCTATTGCGGTTTCTCAAAGTTCGCAGGTTCGCAAACTTTTGCAGAAGTTCACGTTCGAGGTTTGCGAACCGAAAATCTGAGGTTCGAGCCATCTCTAGTATTCATCTATTGTCTTATTGCTGTATGTCACCCATAAATATTGTCTGTAACCTATACTAATGTACAGCGCTGCGTAATATGTTGGCGCTTTATAAATACAATAAATACATAAAATAAATAATAGTAAGTACCCAGGACAAGATAGATTGGGGATCTCCACTGATGAACGATTGATCCTGGATCCATCTGACAGAATCGCGGAAATGGAAAATGAATGAACACTATGAACAATCGTTCTAATTTTCCATTAAAGTCCATTGTCTTTAGCGGTTGCGATCACTCGCAACGTGATCTGTCATGACGGGCGTTCAAAACTAACAATTGTTGCAGGTAGACTGTCATGGTTAAATTTGTTTAAATAATTTTCATTAAACGATGTTGCGAAATATTGTGAAAATGACTGTTCGCTGCAAAAGCAACATTTGGAAAATCTTGCCTCGGGAATGGACCTTACCAGTTGCTTGGTATCCTGCTGATCTTTCTGGCATCAGTAATGTCTAAATCAGGGGCGTTGCTAAGATCCTAAGAGATCCGGGGGCATTTTTGGGCACTCCAGCTGAAAAATTGGGTGTGACCACGAAGAATGTGGCTGTAGTTATGGGTGGAGCTAAATGTACATGAACTTAAAGTGAACCTAAAGTCAAGTAAAAAAAATGAGATTAACTCACCTGGGGCTTCCCTCAGCCCCCTGCAGCCGATCGGTGCCCTTGCAGCCCCGCTCCGATGGTCCAGGACCTGCCGGCGAACATTTCCGGTTTGGCCGTCACCGGCCGACAGCAATGGGAACGCGAGTGATTGTTCGCGTTCCCAGCCTGTATGCGATATTAATGCAAGTTAATCTCATTTTTTTTACTTGACTTTAGGTTCTCTTTAACAGCACAGTAGTACAGCTGGAGAACCTACTCATCTCCTCCAGCCACTCTCCAAGTCTAGTAGATCCTCCGTAGCTGGCAATTCTCCCCCTAGCATCCGAGAATGAGAAGCTAGGAGCTCTAGCTTCTGATTCCTTCTCAGACAGTAAGGGTAGAATCCCAGAAGAGATGTCTGCAGAATCTGGAGATGAGTACAGCGGCCCGCTGCCTGACTCTGCCTGAAGGACATCTGGGGCACCCCAGAATAGATCCAGGGCACGTGCCACTGATCTTTGGGCCTAGCAACGCCCCTGGTCTAAATCACACGCCTGAAAGAAGCATGTGGCTAATCTGGTCAGACTTCAGTCACAGCAGGGCCGGGCCGAGGCATAGGCTGGAGAGGCTCCAGCATCAGGGCGCAGTGTAGGAGGGGACGCACAATTCATTCAGCTGTCATTCCTAATTGTGTTTGAAGCAGAAATAAATAAGAAAAGGAGATACATGGAAGTGACTACAAGCCAGATAACTAGAGATTAAGGTGTTGAGGGCCCTGGGGTGCCTCTTAGTCTAATAGCAATCAGTGTGTGACGGCTGGGGTGGAGGGATGGAGGGGCGCACTTTGGTGTCTCAGCCTTGGGTGCTGGAGGACCTTGTCCCGGCTCTGAGTCAGAGCATCTGATCTGCATGCTTGGCAGAGCAGGGACAAGGTCCTCCAGCACTCAAGGCTGAGACACCAAAGTGCGCCCCTCCATCCCTCCCACCCCAGCTGTCACACACTGATTGCTATTAGACTAAGAGGGCCACAGGGCCCACAACCTTCCCAACACCTTAATATCTAGTTATCTGGCTTGCAGTCACTGCTATGTATCCTCTTTTCTTATTTCTTTCTGCTTCATACACAATTAGGAATGACAGCTGAATGAATTTTGCGCCCTCATCTACACTGCGCCCTGAGGCTGGAGCCTCTCCAGCCTATGCCTCGGCCCGGCCCTGATGGTTGGTCAGGGTCTATGGCTAAAAGTTTTAGAGGCAGAGGATCAGCAGAACAGCCAAGCAATTTGCATTGTTTAAACAGAAATAAATGTGCCAGCCTCCATATCCCTTTCACTTCAGGTGTGCTTTAAAGAGACACTGAAGCGAAAAAAAAATATGATATAATGAATTGGTTGTGTACTATGAATAATTACTAGAAGATTAGCAGCAAAGAAAATATGCGCATACTTTTATTTTCAGGTATATAGTGTTTTTTCTAACATTGCATCATTCTCTACTATGTGCAGATTACACAACACTAAGCTTTCAAAATGAGTCTTTCAGAGCAGTCTGTGAAGTAATGAACTCTCCTCTAGCAGAGGAAAAGTAAACAGTTCAATTACAGTTGAGATAATAAAAGTCAGATAACAGCCCTCTCCACTACTAAGTTAGTTGGAGAGCTTAATGGCCCATACTCACGAGGGACTTTTGTCGCCTCAACACGCGGCGTGCGCGTGTTGCGGCGACAGGTCGCCCGTGAGTATGGGCCGTCGCACACGCGCGCACCCCGAACTGTCGCCCGCCGCTCTTGTCGCCATGCGATTGAAAGTTTCAATCGCATGGCAACAGTCGCCGCCGCACCTCCGCCGCAACTGTTGCTAGTCCGCGTGAGTACGCGGACTAGCGACAGCAACCTCCATAGAGGTGAATGAAGCTTCCGGCGGGGGGAGGAGGAACGTCGGCGACAGCTTCCGTCTCGCCGCTGGTCCCTCTTCCGCGTGTGTACGCGGAGGGACCTGGAGAGAAGCTGTCGCCGGCCTGTCGCTAGCACGCTCACGTGTGCTGGCGACAGGCCACTTCTGCAGCCCGTGAGTACGGGCCATTATGGCCCATACTCACGAGGGACTTTTGTCGCCTCAACACGCGGCGCGCGCGTGTTGCGGCGACAGGTCGCCCGTGAGTATGGGCCGTCGCACGCGCGCGCACCCCGAACTGTCGCCCGCCGCTCTTGTCGCCATGCGATTGAAAGTTTCAATCGCATGGCAACAGTCGCCGCCGCACCTCCGCCGCAACTGTCGCTAGTCCGCGTGAGTACGCGGACTAGCGACAGCAACCTCCATAGAGGTGAATGAAGCTTCCGGCTAGGGGAGGAGAAACGTCGGCGTCAGCTTCCGTCTCGCCGCTGGTCCCTCTTCCGCGTGTGTACGCGGAGGGACCTGGAGAGAAGCTGTCGCCGGCCTGTCGCTAGCACGCTCACGTGTGCTGGCGACAGGCCACTTCTGCAGCCCGTGAGTACGGGCCATAATAGCTTTTTTGCATAGAGATAACAACTGGAGTTTCTCAACTCTTCCTGTACTGGAAACAATTACACTGATGTATCTGATCTTAATGTTTTATTTCTTAGCTGTGCTACACATACAAATCATAATATCATCATTTTTTTTTTCGCTTCAGTGTCTCTTTAAATATTTTAAATACCCTCATGTTCCTGAGTCAGTCAGTCCCATACTGACAGATCTTGAAATGATTGAACTTGCTATCTGTCCCCTGCACTCAGATGTGTCCTTCTCAGCTGCAAGCAGTTTTACAGCCTCTAATTAGTTATCAGTGGGAGTCCCTCTACAGTCTAACTGCAGTTACACTGCAAAGAAACTGTTATTTAGAGTCCTGTATTCCTAACCCTTACAGCGAGAAAAGAGAAAAAAGGAACACACTCTACTTCTAAGTAGGATTGGGACTGTACATACATGTTTATCTCATCTGGTTACATGTCACTTCAAGTACCCGAAATCTGAAGTATCTCTGAATCAGACAAACTAGAATTTAATGAAGCTCTAGATTACCTCCTCCCGAGGGTCCAGATACTGCTTACTGTGTTCAGGGTCCACCCGTTTCCCTGTGAATATCTGAGCCCTCCATTCAATATCATTCTGGAAGTTCCCCCCAACGGTGACAAACGATGCAGAACCGTGCAGGCGCGAGATTTGAACCGTGCATGCACAGCTGAAGGAAGTGTTCGTATATGAGCATTTTCACTGCGCATGTGAGGTTGATGTAATCTTGCATCTGCACAGGTCGGCTGCAGGGGGCTGGCAGAAGCCCCGGGTAAGGGAAACTCTTATTTTTTTAAGACCTTTCAGTTTTGCTTTACAGGGAACCTGAAGTGAGAGTGATATGGAGGCTGCCATATTTATTTCCTTTTTAATAAGACCAGTTGCTGACAATACTCAATATATTCACTCAGATTACCCTTCTACTACATAGATTTGATAAAATTAGACAAAAAAAAATGGATCATTAGTGGCCGCCAAAATACTTTTAGCCGTAGACCCTAAAGAAGCATATGCAGATCAGGTACTCTGATTAGCCATATGCTTCTTCCAGGGCTTTGACTCAGACACTACATATCATATGCCAGAAGATTAACAGGGCTGCCAGGCAACTGGCATTGTTCACGAAGGAAATAAATATGGCAACCTCCATATACCTCTCTCACCTCAGGAATCCTTTAAAGTGAACCTGAACTTAAGTAACGTTCTTTGCTGCTCTAATCAGTTTGTCCGTTTCTGTAACTACTAAACATCACATATTAATCAGACTAGGTATATGGACCCCTGTCAGGCTTACAGATACCTCTCCAAAAAGCAGCAGCATGCGATGGAGATTATTAGTAGAACAGATTCAGGCCTGGTGCACACCAAAACCCGCTAGCAGATCCGCAAAATGCTAGCAGATTTTGAAACGCTTTTACTTATTTTTCTGTAGCGTTTTACCTAGCATTTTGCGAAGCGTTTTTGGTGTAGTAGATTTCATATATCGTTACAGTAAAGCTGTTACTGAACAGCTTCTGTAACAAAAATGCCTGCAAAACCGCTCTGAACTGCCGTTTTTCAGAGTGGTTTGCGTTTTTCCTATACTTTACATTGGAGGCAAAAACGCCTCCGCAATCCAAAAAATGCCTCACCCCGGAAGTATGCGTTTCAGCAAAACGCCTCCCGCTCTGGTGTGAACCACCCCATTGAGATACATTGACCAAGCGTATCCGCAGCTGCAATCGGCTGCAAAAACGCCGAAAAGCCCGCTCGGTGTGCACCAGCCCTCCCATACAGTATTGTCTCGCCCAAGGGAGAGTAATTTATTATAGAGGTAAGGGTATCCTACCTTAAAGTTATCACACTCAAGGATGCAACTTCTCAAAAAGATTATAATGTTTTTATTGTGCAGGCGCTCAGGGCTGATTTTGCTATCATACACCACAGCACTTGAACTTGACCTGATGAAGTGATTTGTAACTGTGAAACGCGTTGTCTAATGTGCACAATAAAAACATTATAATCTTATCGAGAAATTGCATCCTTGAGTGTGACAACTTTAAGGTAGGATACCCTTACCTCTATAATAAATTACTCCCCCTTGGGCGCCTCCTACATTCTCCTATTGTATTTAAGTAATCCTCTGTGAGGAGTATACTTAGTCCTTTGACCTCCCAGGCTGAGAGGCAAAAGACACGATTTTTCCAGGAGCAGCGACCATACATTTTCTTGCAAAGGCCGAGTGGGGAGGGTACCTCTCCACATGCTCATACAAGTGGTTGCATCTCCTGAAACCCACCTTTGTGAGTATTTTTGAACGTTATATACAATTTCCTCTGCACATCAACGGTATTATACGATATCGGGCTCCCAGTATCTCTGTGGTTTTTTGTCGTCCTTTCAAGAGTTTCAGTATTGTCTTAAAAATCAATAATATCAAGTAAAAAGTACTACAAAATAATACATTCACTCAAATTGACATATACCACATAGATCCTAATATCCAACACAAACTTTTACAAGGAAATGAATGGGGCACATCCTGTTGCCGGTAGACAGGAAATGACACGGACATGTCAAGTTTATTTACTTGTGAAAGATTATGGTAGATATTAGGACCCATATTTGCACATATAATCCTCTAAGGAAGTGCTGTTTTTATTAAACTCTTGAGTTTCTGTTAAAGAAGAGGTATTAAAAGTGATGCCCACTATAGGAGTTCCTTTTTGCCTTTCTCGTTATGGCATGTTGTTGCTTTTGGAGAAGTAACTATAGGGCTTACAGGAGGACATGAACTTCCCCTCTCCCCACCGACTGTGGCCAAGGCTTTCCCCTCATGCTGCCACCCCTCCAGCTCCCACAAAACGGCCCCGTGCGGGCCCCAGGGGGGGCCTGGCCCCCCCGCAGGCACAGGGCTGCAGGGCCTATTGGTACGCCAGTGCCCCCTCTGAGTAATGAGCAATACTGAGAACTATAATTGGGGTTGCAATATTTGGCAAGCCTTGGAATTTTTTTTGTCTAAAAGGTGATGGTAAATAGTAAACACCAATAAATTATTGCACTGCAAAGAGACAACTTTATAGGACATCCGAGGTGAAAATAAACTAATGAGAAAAACAATTGTATCCATCCTCCTTCTCCTAAAAATTACTTTTTTAGATACCCCGCAGTTTTATTTAAGATTTAAATCTAGTTTTTAAGTTTTTACTGTTTCATTGTCTCTGCTCAATGACACCTTCATTGAAGTATGCCAGAGCTCAAATCTATGAATTATTGACCCCTTTGTATCTCTTTCCTGCTCTAAGAAGCCATTTACTGACAGGAAAATGTTTTATGGCTGTAATTAATTATCAGTGAGGGTTATGCTATAGTCTGACCCAGTCCCGATGCGGGCAGAAACTGTCACTTACATACCTGATGTTTAACTCTTTCAGGCAGAGAATGGAAAAAAAGGAACACAGCATAGTTTTTTGTGTGCTAGGCACTGTACATACCCATGTGTATCTCATCATGTCACCTCGTGTGTCCTTTGACTGCACTTAGATACTAGTCCTATGGACTTAAAGGGAACCTGAAGAAAGAGGGATATGGAGGCTGACATATTTATTTAATTGTAAATGAAAACTTAAAGGACATATGAAATTAGAGGGCTATGGAGACTACCATATTTATTTCCTTTCAAGCAATACCAGTTGCCTGGCTGTGCTGCTGATCCTCTGCCTCTAATACTATTAGCCATAGCCCCTGAACAAGCATGCAACAGATCAGGTGTTTCTGACATTACTGTCAGATCTGACAAGATTAGCTGCATGCTTGTTTCTGGTGTGATCCAGCCTCCATATTACTCTCACTTTAGTTGTCCTTTAAAGAGAACCCGAGGTGGGAATTACTAATACTATTGGGGCACAGAGGCTGGTTGCGCACACTAAGACCAGCCTCTGTTGCCCCATCGTGTGCCTCCATGTCCCCCCTGCTCACCGCTATAGACCCCGCAGTGCTGGCGACAAGCAGCGCGTCGCCAGCACAATGTTTACCTAAGCGCTGTCAGTCAGCGCCGCTCCCCCGCCTCCTCCGCATCGCCGCTACCCGCCCGCGTCACTTCCCTCCTATCAGAGGGAGGGAAGGGACACGGGCGGGTGCGCCGATGCGGAGGAGGCGGGGGAGCGGCGCTGACAGACAGCGCTAAGGTAAACATTGTGCTGGCGACACGCTGCGTGTCGCCAGCACTGCGGGGTCTATAGCGGCGAGCAGGGGGGACATGGAGGCACACGATGGGGCAACAGAGGCTGGTCTTAGTGTGCGCAACCAGCCTCTGTGCCCCAATAGTATTAGTAATTCCCACCTCCGGTTCTCTTTAAGTCTGGAAAAAAGCAGTTTAACTTACCTGGGGCTTCTTGTAGCCCCCTGCAGTCATCCTGTGCCCTTCATGATGCTCCAGCCAGCAGCGGTGACCTATTCAAAGATGGTCGACCACGCGCCTCCTCCATATCGCATTCCATGCACGGCAGCATTCTGCGCATGCGCAGTATGGTAAAATCGCCTAATGGGCATGACCTGAACACTCCCGGCAATGGGAGCAGGATCAGGATGTGCGCAGTTTTGGGGCTGCGCATGCACAGCAGCCTGCGACCAGTCACGACCAGCCAGCTTTGAAGGAGGTCGCCGCTGCTGGGAAGAGGGACATAGAAGGACAGCGCAGGCACAGAATGACTTCAGGGGGCTACAAGAAGCCCCAGGTAAGTTAACCTGCTTTTTTTCAGACTTAAAGCGAACCTTAAGTAAAAAATAAAATGAGTTTTACTCACCTGGGGCTTCCAATAGCCCCCTGCAGCTGTCCGGTGCCCTCGCCGGGTCCCTCCGATCCTCCTGGCCCCGCTGGCAGTCACTTCTGGTTTTGCCGTCAGGAGCCGACAGGCTGGGAACGCGAGTGATTCTTTGCGTTCCCAGCCACATTAGCGCCCCCTATGCTGCTATATGCTATAGCAGCATAGGGGGCAATATTGTGGCTGGGAACGCGAACAATCACTCGCGTTCCCAGCCTGTCGGGTCTTGACGGCGAAACCGGAAGTGGCTGCCGGCGGGGACAGGAGGATCGGAGGGACACGGCGAGGAAACCGGACAGCTGCAGGGGGCTATTGGACGCCCCAGGTGAGTAAAATTCATTTTTTTTTTACTTAAGATTCGCTTTAAAGAAAACCTGTAGAAAAAAAAAACCCTCTGGGGGATACTTACCTCGGGAGGGGGAAGCCTCTGGAGCCTAACGAGGCTTCCCCCATCCTCCTCCATCCCGGCAATCCAGCACTGTGACCCCCCAAACAGTGGCGAGGTAAATATTTACCTACCGCGGTCCTGCGCAGGCGCACTAGCTGCTCTCTGTACGGGTTAACGCGGAAATAGCCAAACCCTACTGCACAGGTGCTAGTCCTTTGTGCCTGCGCAGTAGAGCGTATACAATCGAGCTCAGCTATTTCCCCCTAGCCCGAACGAAGAGCCACTACTGTGCCTGCGCAGGACCGCGGTAGGTAAATATCACCACGCCTGCGCAGTAGTTGTCAGGGTTTGTCGAGCAACTTTTGGGAGAGCCAGAGCTGGATTCCCCCGAAGCTACAGAGAACGAGAAAGCCTCATTGGGACCCTGAGGCTTTCCCCTCAGGAGGTAAGTATCTCCCAGAGGGGGAATTTTTTGTTACAGAGTCTCTTTAAAGGGACTCCGAGCTCATCTAAAAAATAAAAGTTGTACTCACCAGGGGCTTTCTCCAGCCCAGTGCTGGTCGGGAGGTCCCACGCCGGCGTCCTGGCTCCTCTCCTTCTCCCCGCTCCGGAATGGCTGACAGGCCGCAGCCCGGGCGACACTCTCCCGAGTGTCGGGCTGCTTCTTCCGCATATGACGCGGATTACGTCACACGCCGGCCGCCTCGCGTCATCACGGCGGCCGGCGTGAAAGTACTGCGCATGCGCGCTTTAATCGCAGAAAGCCCCTGGTGAGTACAACTTTTATTTTTTAGATGAGCTCGGAGTCACTTTAAAGGGAACCTAAACTGAGAAGGATATTGATTTTTCCTTTTAAATTAATACCAGTAGCCTGACTCTCCTGCTGATCCTGTGTCTGTAATACTTTCAGCCACAGCCCCTGAACAAGCATGCAGATCAGGTGCTCTGACTGAAGTCAGACTGGATTAGCTGCATGCTTGTTTCAGGGGTGTGATTCAGCCACTACTACAGCTAAAGAGATCAGCAGGGCTGCCAGGCAACTGGTATTGTTTAAAAGGAAAAATCCATATCCCTCTCAGTTTAGGTTCCCTTTAAGTAACCCTTTCAACAATTCCAGTTGCCTTGCAGTCCTGCTGATCCTCTGTCAACATGCAGTTAAGATGTTTCAGACCGAAATCTGTCAAGACTAGCTGCATGCTTGTTTCTGGTGGGATTCAGACACTACTGCTGCCAAAGAGCTCAACAAGACACCCGGGCAACAGTTTCCCTTTAATACTGTGTCTGGACCTTTACATGTACCATATTGTATGGGCATTCGTTTTATCCAGAATTTGTGATTGCTACCAGCATGCCTCAGTACACACAGTGCTGGGTCTTCTATGCTGCTCCCCAGTATTTGAATGATAAACAATTGATCCAATCACAAGCTAGGGGATAAATGTAAAGTCATAATGGACCTGATGGATACAAACTTAATATCTACAGAGCCCATTCTCATAGACCTGAGACGCTTTGAAAGAGCTTCAGGAATAAGTGAAGTCAAGTGCTCCTGTTGATCTTTAGCCTCTGGCATGTGTATTGATTTTCTGCTTTGATTGAACTTTTTGTATTATTTTGTTATATAAAAAGTAAGCCAGCACCCTATTTCACCCGCTTTCTGCTCAGAAGAGATCAAATTACATTCAGATTCTTCACCAAGCCTCATAACGCACATTTCCACTACAAAAGTGAGACAAGATGAATAAAGAAACAACATTTGAGTAGACTATTTAGTTTTTGCATGTACACGTGACGTAATACAATCCAACCATCCCATTTACCAGGATGCCTAGCTCTAGTATAAGAGCATTAAGATCAGTCTCAAAATTCCAAATGTGACAGCCTTGGGTGGCCTTTAAAAGAACAGGTCTTAACAAGGTGACCCACGGTGGGACTGTCCAGTAAAAGGAGGCCTGCTGTCCACGAAACACCCACCATTGAAATTGGTAACACAGACAAGACAAGCAACGCATGTGATGGACACAAGTTCACACAAACAGGTCACATTCGGGCAGCCTTGCCAAATAAAACAAGTAGTACATTGCTTATAAGAGGAGGAAGAAATCTGACTAGATCTGACTTAAATATCTCACTGTGCAGGGGATGGCTGCAGGGTAGAAGGGTGAATCTTTCAAGGATGCTAATGCAACAAAGCACATGAAATGAATGAATGCTAATGGCAGAGAGGGGGGGAGAGGCAGAAATGGCTTTATATTTATCACAGAAATGGCAACGGCAGGGTAAGCAGGAGGGGAGAACAAAAGAAATGCTATTTAAAAGCCTGAGACGGATGCTGTGCAGGGGAGAAGTGCAGGGATGCAGGTTGGGGGAGGATGCTGTGGTCCAGGCTGAGGAGGATGCTGATGCTGATGCTGCAGGGGCTGAGCCACTTACCCGCTGCCGTCATGAAATCCGTGGCATCCCGCCGGCCGCTGGCCCGTCCGCTCACTCTGCTCTCTGCGCCATCTTCCCGCTGATCCCCGGGGTCCGGGCATGTGCCGGCCCAGGCTGCTCGCTCCCGACCGACGGCCATCCCACAACGGGGAAAAGGAGAGAGAGAGGGGGGAAGCTGGGGGCGCGCAGCGCGGGCACGCGCACTGTGCGCAGACAGGGGAGGAGAGAGGGAGCTGCTGTTGCTACTGATGCTACTGATGCTTCACGCACTCTATGGAGAGATTCTTAAAGGGGCGATCCCCTCTTAGCAGACTAATGGGAGACAAATAAACACGATTAAACGGATGAGGTCGAGACTTGCAGTCAACATTTAGGGGACTGTTTATAAAATTGGCAGTTAGGATATTGCCACAAAGTGCCATTATTCCCGCAATATAGCAACACCTTTCAGATAACCGAATTGATAATAGTGGTCATTAGGGAGGATTCATGAGATGCAAATATTTCCAAGTTCATGCAGGAGTATGTCAATTTGTATGCAAATATATGCAGCTGGAAAATGGACCAATCAAATTACACCTGGGTGGGACTGGGATTGTGTCATTTTCAAACTGCATATATTTGCATAAAAGTGTACATAATCCTGCATAAACTCGGAAATATTTGCATCTCATTGATCAACCCTAGTGGTCATTAGCTGAGAAGGGAAAAGATTGCCGTGTCTTTGATCTTCTCCAGTTTTTTTTTTTTTTATTAGAGTTTCCAAAAAATTATATTTGTCAATGTACATTACAATTCAAAACACTTACAATTCACACTATAGAGAAAAATGCTGCGCTTACTGGAACACAATTAAATGCAAAAAAAAAGGACAGTGAATTCATCCTGTGTTATATTATTAATTGGATGCGCTAACACTGTGAAATGGAACGCAAATGTATGACACAATCGCCGGACCGCATATGTAAAGTCCCAACTAGCAGCCTTTTCCCTAAGGCCCTGTTCATCTGTCAGCGTTTATAGAACGCATAGAAATTCAAAGAAACGCAAGTTGAAAAACGCATGTGTTTCAAATGCGTTTTCTATTGCGTTTTGCACACACACGTCACACAGGAAAAAGAAAAGAATTATGGGAAATGCAGAGGGAAACGTACGCTAAAAACGCAATAGTACGCGTTTTTGATACGCATCTATAGACTTTCATTGCGTCCGTTTCTGTGCATGGCGCACAGAACTGCTTGCATCAATGAGGATGAGAAACGTATGCATCTTATACGCATACATGTGAACGAGGCTATTAGAAAACATTAGTAGCCGTTTCTATGCACAAAGTCTGCCCGTATGCTTCCTGTAAAAACGGCTAGGAACGCACATAGTCTGAACGGGGCCTAAGCCGAACTGCGTGCATACTGCAAATCAAACGCAATGGAAGCCTATGGGAACGTATGGTATCCATTACTTCTAGGTTACCCACAGCATAAAAATTGCTCACCTGTCCTGTTGAAATGCGGTGGCTGCCATCCCCACTCGTCCCGGTGACCAGGGCCGGCCCGCCCATGAGGCGGGGTGAAACCTTTGCCTCAGGCGGCACTTGTGGAGGGGCGGCACCCACCCCGTGGGTGTGGGGGGGCCGCCCGAGCTGGAGGGGATAGCGGGCAGGAAGGGGGTATTGGGCCTAGCGGCGGGGAGGGGGTCGGACCCCCCCTCCCTCGCCTGGGTCCCCCGTCCTCCGCTCCCCTCCTGCTTTAAAGAGTTACGTCGCTGGCTGCATTGTAAGAGGCAACAGGCGGGGATCACTCACCTCTTCCTCGTTCCAGCGTGCGTTCCACTGACGTCACTTCCTGCTACGCCGCAGGAAGTGTCGTCAGTGGAGCGCACGCTTAACGAGAAAGAGGTGAGTGATCCCGCCCGTTGCCTCTTACAATGCAGCCAGCGACGTAACTCTTTAAAGCAGGAGGGGAGCGGAGGACGGGGGACCCAAGCGAGGGAGGGGGGTCCGACCCCCCTCCCCGCCGCTAGGCCCAATACCCCCTTTCTGCCCGCTATCCCCTCCAGCTCGGGCGGCCCCCCCCCACACCCACAGCTTGAGGGGGGGGCGGCGATTTCTTTCAAGATTGCCTCAGGCGGCATAAAGTCTAGGGCCGGGCCTGCCGGTGACTAAGAAGCATAGGGCCTCCTGTTGGTTTGCAAAAGAACTAATAGAAATATTCCTGCAACAGAGAAAATTCTCATTAGTTCATGCGGACCAGTGAGACTCCTTCCTGTTGCTAGGCTGAATTCACATAGAATTTTTACAAACCAACAAAATGCCTTATGCTTACTGGTCTACAAACAAATAGGGGATGAGTGGGAGAGGAAGCGGACGACAAGAGAATCGGCTAAAGTATTGGTGGACAGGTGAGTGAATGGGTAACACTGCAGTGGCCATTGTGAACTACTCCAGCACATCCGCTCAAGATGCACTCGCAACCTGAGTAGGTGCACTCACTGTGTTGTTTATGCATACACTGCGTTTGCTTCCTAGTGTGAACCCATCCTAAGACATAGTGAAGTGCATTTTACTCAGTGCTTAGTGGAACCATGTTGGTGATATGATGGTCTCTGTACCCTCCCTCCGATACTGGGCCTTCTGTTCCACAGCAGATGTTTTTGTGGCCACACTTGTTATAGGTGTGGGGAGATGTGGCAGACAAAGCCAACAGTGGGCCCCTGTGCAGAATAAATGAAGGGGCCCCATGGCCATGGTCATAACAGATCATGGGTGCATCAAAATAATGTTGCTTAGATGAGCTCCCAATTTAATCCCTACCATTGTCATAGTCTAATACCCCATCATATTATTATTATGTATTTATATAGCACTGCCATCTTCTGCAGCACTTTGCAGAGTCCATAGCCATGTCACTGTCCTCAGAGGAGCTCATGATCTAATCCCTTCTATAGTCAGAGTGATAGATAGCCCTATTGGGAAAAATGACACAGAGGCAAAGACACCTGCATGGAAAGGTGTGACAGACAGCCACAAATAGGAAGTGACACGGGTAGGGAAACACAGCCACATGGGGAATACTGAGAGAGAACAAGACTGACATCCATGGGAGGGGGCTGTTGGTGACAGAGGGAGAGCCAGATTGCGGATAGTGACAAAAGGTGAGCGTGATACAAAGAGGAAGAAATAGCCACATAGGAAGGGGAGGGTTACAGAGAGAACTACATGGAAAAGAGCCTAAAGGATAGTCCAGCCCTGACTTTGGTGTGGCTGCAAGGGCCCCGGCCTATGTCTACCTCTGGCGGGGAGTCATAATGGCTTCACTATTACTATTCTTGCATGTGTATACATCAATCAGGTAGTGTAATTAGTATACTGCTTCACACTCACAGAAACAAACTCACTGTGTAACGCACCACAAACAGCTGTTTGTGTAGTGATGGCCGTGCTGGACTGGTATGCACCATGGCGAGAGTGCAGGCCATGACGGTTTTCAAGCCCATATGGTCGGGCTGAGGTAGCTGAATGACAGAACAACAGTGACTGAGTGTACAGCTGATCGAATTTGGTCTGTCCTCAATGAAGCAACGACCTCATTATCTATTTTCTTAGGTCAGGTGTGCATCCCAACCCCAACACACTCATATAGCCGTCGGTCATTGCTTCATTGTGATACGCAAGCCCCTGCACCGCGGCAAGGTAACGATCACAAAGGGGAATTGACACAAGTATATGCCTTTTGTATTGTTTTTGCAGCTGCAGTGCAGCCAGAAAAATTAGGCAGGCATAAAAATTATTATAGCGGCCACGGCCTTAAAAATTCACGAATCCGCCTGGAGTCCTGGTGGACCCTGTTGGTGGTGGTGGAGAAGGCAGTCAAGTGGCCTGCAGGCAGAGATGCTGTGTGGGGACCAACTCAGTCTTGGGGCAGGCAGTCACACGGCGTGCAGGCAGAGATGCTGTGTGTAGGGACTGACTTAGTCTTCAGGCAGGCCTGAGCGTACTTTGCAGACCAGGCATCCGTGGTCAGATGGACATTGACCCAACGCTGTGTGCCAGAGAGGTCACCACTTTCCTTTCAACATCAGTTTAGGTTTCGCCTTTTTTGAGAAATAATTGCAGCCTGGTATCTTCCACTGTGGTGTGTGCCTTTGCTTTTGTGTGCTGCTTTTCCTCAGGTGGTCATCCCATTGCAGTCTGTGTTTTGTAATTATGTGCCTTCGTAAGGTAGTTGTTAGAGATGGACAAACAAAAATGACAGTGCTCACAGGCTGCAACTGGCTTATAAACCATCAAGGGGCGTGTACAGACCCCCAGGGGCTAAATACACGCCTTGAATCCAAATCAGATGCAAAATTATGCAAATTAAGTGCAAATTTATGTGCTAGTCCCTAATCTAAAATTTGAATGCAGATTGTGATGCAGGCTACCACAAGTATACTTAGAACATTTTACATAGAAAAGAGGGTGTAGGCAGCGCTTCCAAATACAGAAGGCTGCACCTGAGTTGATTTAGCTGCAAAGAAGTGCAGAGCTCCAATGGACCATATTACACAGCATGCATTCAAACAGGTACAGCAATGGAGGGTGTTAGCTTCAGCAAATAATGTGTGCACAAATCATTTCCTACTAGACTTCCCCCCCGGCGTTGACATGCCCCCTCGGGGAAGACCTAACCACTAACCTAACATTAAAAGCATAACTTACCTGGTGCGACTTATCATAAAATGGTATACACATTTCTTCAAGACAGACAAACAATGATGACAGCGCTCACAGGCTGCAACTGGCTTATAAACCATCAAGGGGCGTGTACAGACCCCCAGGGGCTAAATACATGCCTTGAATCCAAATCAGATGCAAAATTATGCAAATTAAGTGCAAATTTATGTGCTAGTCCCTAATCTAAAATTTGAATGCAGATTGGATGCAGGCTACCACAAGTATACTTAGAACATTTTACATAGAGAAGAGGGTTGTGTAATATGGTCTATTGGAGCACTGCACTTCTTTGCAGCTAAATCAACTCAGGTGCAGCCTTCTGTATTTGGAAGCGCTGCCTACACCCTCTTCTCTATGTAAGTTGTTAGAGATGGCCCAAACCTCCGATTTTCGGTTCGCAAACCTCCCGCAAAAGTTCGGTTCGCGCGAACTTTCGCGAACCGCAATGGACTTCAATGGGGAGGCGCACTTGGAAATCTAGAAAAATGTATGCTGGCCACAAAAGTGATGGAAAAGATGTTTCAAAGGGTCTAACATCTGGAGGGGGGCACGGTGTAGTGGGATAGACACCAAAAGTCCCGGGGAAAAATCTGGATTTGACGCAAAGCAGCGTTTTAAGGGCCGAAATCACATTGAATGCTAAATTGCAGGCCTAAAGTGCTTTAAAACATCTTGCATGTGTATACATCAATCAGGGAGTGTAATTAGAGTACTGCTTCACACTGACACACCAAACTCACTGTGTAACGCACTGCAAACAGCTGTTTGCGTAGTGACGGCCGTGCTGGACTGGTGCGCACCATGGCAAGATTGCTCTTCCTCACTCAGTGATGTCAGGTAATGTCTGACTGCCTTATCAACTTTCGATGGTTCTTTTTCTACCATTGTTAAAGCTTACATCTCTTTTTTAAAATACTTGTTCTGCTTGCTGTTCAGTACCTGCAATGAGAATCTTTTATGGAGGGCAAGTCTGCCATTGCGAGTGACCACGGGTAATGGCCGAGGAATCCTGGTTCGATTCCGGTCTGGAGTGGGAGCCTAAGAAACGACTACCACCACCACACATTCAAGGAAGGCAGCAGGCACGCTGTGGGCAAAGGAGCAGGAACGGCTACCACACACATCCAAGGAAGGCAGCAGGCATGGCATGCTTTTCCCGAGGTAGTGACCAAAAATAACAATACAGGAGGACTTGGAGGCCCTGCTGTATATGACACTGATAGACTTTACTACCTTTAAAGAGATTATGTTATGGAGGGCAAGTCTGCCATTGCGAGTGACCAGTGACCACGGGTAATGGCCGGGGAATCCTGGTTCGATTCCGGTCTGGAGTGGAAGCCTTAGAAACGGCTACTACCACCACACATGCAAGGAAGGCAGCAGGCACGCTGTGGGCAAAGAAGCAGGAAACGGCTACCACACATCCAAGGAAGGCAGCAGGCACAGCATGCACATCCCGAGGTAGTGACCAAAAATAACAATACAGGAGGACTTTCGAGGTCCTGCTGTATATGACACTGATAGACTTTACTACCTTTAACGAGAATCTGTTATGGAGGGCAAGTCTGCCATCCATTAAAGTGAAAGGTATGCACTGACTGCCAGGTATAATACAATGTGCAGTCAAATATGCAGTGAAAGGTATGCAGTGACTGCAAACAGCTGTTTTTGTAGTGACGTCCGTGCTGGACTGGTGCGCACCATGACGAGAGTGCAGGTGATGACGGCTTTCCAGCCCATATGGTCGCTGGGCTGAGGTAGCTGAATGACCTAACAGTGACTGTCCAGCTGATCAAATTTAGCCTGTCCCCAATGAAGCAACAAGCTTATTATCTTTGGTGTGCCACCCCTCGAGACACTAATATAGCCATCGGTCATTGCTTCATTGTGATATGCAAGCCCCTTCACCGCGGCAAGGTAATGATCACAAAGGGGAACGGGCATATGTACATGCCTTTTGTTTTGTTGTTGCAGTCGCAGTGCAGCCAGAAAAATTAGGCAGGCATGTACACGCACCAGAAAAATATTACAGCGGCCTTAAAAAAGTAAGGAATCCGCCTGTAGTCCTGGACCCTGTTGGTGGTGGCGGAGAAGGCAGTTAAGCGGCCTGCGGGCAGAGGTGCTGGGTTGGGAGCGACTTAGTCTTGGGGCATGCAGCCAGTCACATGGCGTGCAGGCAGAGATGCTGTGTGTGGGGACTGACTTAGTCTTCGGGCGGGCAGTAGCCTTCCAGGATCCATGCCTCATTCATTTTGATAAAGGTGAGGTACTGAACACTTTTGCGACTTCTCTTCTCAGTGACAATGCCTCCAGCTGCGCTGAAGGTCCTTTCTGACAGGACGCTTGAGGCAGGGCAAGACAGAAGTTGGATGGCAAATTGGGACAGCTCTGGCCACAGGTCAAGCCTGCGCACCCAGTAGTTCAAGGGTTCATCGGTGCTCACAGTGTCTACATCCACACTTAAGGCAAGGTAGTCAACCACGTCCTGACAATCTTGGGAGTTGATTGGACATGCCTTCTTCACTGTACTTTGGGCGAGGGCCGCACAAAATCACATCAACACGACCTCGCACAGATCTGCCGGGAGGCCTTCCTCTGAGTCTGCCTCTACCCTTGCCTGTTTTATCCGTTGTGTCCATATCGGGGGGGGGGATAAAGTGAAAGGTATGCACTGACTTGACTAATACAATGTGCAGTCACACAGGTGCAGTTAACAGGTATGCACGGAGTGGTATATCACACTGCGTGCACTCACGTAGGTAGGTGGGTGCACTAGACACAACAGGTAGGAATTTGCAGTGATGAGGTGGGTGCACTGAACACATCAGGTGGGTATATGCAGTGATGGGTATTACAATGTGCACCTGTCACACACAGACAGGTAGTGGACAGGCACAGTGACACTGCGTGCGCTCACGTAGGTAGGTGGATGCACTGTGAACAACAGGTAGGTAGGTATATGCAGTACTGGGTATTACAATGTGCACCTGTCACACACACACAGACAGGTAGCAGACAGGCACAGTGACACTGCGTGTGCTCACGTAGGTAGGTGGGTGCACTGTGAACAACAGGTAGTTAGGTGTATGCAATACTGTGTATTACAATGTGCACCTGTCACACACAGACAGGTAGCAGACAGGCACAGTGACACTGCGTGCGCTCAACTCACATAGGTAGGTGGGTGCACTGTGAACAACAGGTAGGTAGATATATGCAGTAATGGGTATTACAATGTGCACCTGTCACACACACACACAAACAGGTAGCGGACAAGCACAGTGACACTGCGTGTGTTCAACTCATGTACAGTAGGTACGTGGGTGCACTGTGAACAACAGGTAGGTAGGTATAATAGGTATTGCAATGTGCACCTGTCACACACACAGGTAGTCACTGAATGTGCTGGGCCTTGCAGTGGCACACACACAGTATGAATTATCAATCGTCTATGCAACACAAGTGTCAGTGGGACACACAGAAAAAAAAATAGATCACAAGAACAATATTAGCTCTCAAAAGAGTTTTTGTGGGGTGCTATTTTAGCAATAAGAATAAGCAAGGAGCAAGCTAACAAGCCTACAAGAGCCTAACTAATCTTTCCCTATGAGAGAGTCTGCAGCAGCTGTCCCTTCCCTATTTACTGCAGGCACACGAGTGAGTATAATGGCCGGCGGTGCCTGCCTTTCATAAGGGGGGTGGGGCTCCAGGAGGGAGTGTAGCCTGATTGGCTACAATGTGCCTGCTGACTGTGATGTAGAGGGTCAAAGTTGGTGCATTATGGGGGGCGAACCGAACTTCCGGAAAAGTTTGCGGTTCTCCATGATCGCGAACCACCGGAAGTTCGTTGGGACCCGTTCGCCGACAAACCGTTCGGGCCATCTCTAGTAGTTGTCCCTACGCGGGTCTTGGTCTTACCACGGCTCAATTTTTTGTGGCAGAGTACAGATGGCATTGCTCTCATCTGAGGCAGTCACACAAAGAAATGTCCACATCGCTGAGCCCTGCGGTGATGGCACTTTGGTGGTGTCGACCGACTGAGTGTTAAGTCGGGTGCCAGAATCAGAGCAGGAGGAGGAAGATATGTCATGCTTCCGTGTGGAAGTTGAGAAAGATGAGGTGTTCTGTATTAAATAGTCAACTACATCCTGACAATATTGGGGGTTGATGGCACGTGCCTTCTTCTGAACACTGTACTTTGGTCAAGGGCCGCATGAAATCACGACATCGGTACCTCGAACAGACCTGCCAGGTGGCCTGCCTCTGGCTCTGCCTTTTGTTTTGTCCATATTGGGAGGGATGAAGTGAAAGATATGCACTGACTTGACTAATACAATGTACGGTTACACAGGTGCAGTGAACAGGTTGCAGTGACTGCTGGTACAACATTATGCGGTTACACAGATGCAGTTAACAGGTATGCACGGACTGGTATATAAAACAGCATGCAGTCACACAGGTGCAGTGAACAGGTATACAGGACTGCTGGTACAACAATGTGCGGTTACACAGGTGCAGTGAACAGGTTGCAGTGACTGGTATTACAAATGTGCAGCTGTCACACACACAGGTACCGTGAACAGGTGCAGCGACTGGTGGTGGTATATAAAACTGCGTGCGCTCACGTAGGTAGGTAGGTGCACTGAACAGTGAACAGGGGCAGTGATTGGGATTACAAATGTGCAGCTGCCTGTCACACACACACACAGGTACAGTGAACAGAACAGGTGCAATGACTGGTGGTATTAACAATGACAAGACAAGACAAGACAAATAACATTTATATTGCGCTTTTCTCCTTGCGGACTCAAAGCGCCAGAGCAGCAGCCACTAGGGCACGCTCTATTGGCAGTAGCAGTGTAAGGGAGACTTGCCAAAGGTCTCCTACTGAATTAGTGCTGGCTTACTGAACAGGCAGAGCCGAGATTCGAACCCTGGTCTCCTGTGTCAGAGGCAGAGCCCTTAACCATTACACCATCAGCCAACTGCAATGCATGCGCTCACGTAGGTATAGGTAGGTAGGTGCACTGAACAGTGAACAGGTGCAGTGTTTGGGATTACAAATGTGTAGCTGCCTGTCACACACACAGATAGTCACTGAATGTGCTGGGCCTGGCAGTAGCACAGTAGGAGTTACCAAGGCTGTCTATGCAACACAAGTGTCTGTGGGACACACACACACAAAAAAAATAGATCACAAGAACAAGATTAGCTCTCAAAAGAGCTGTTGAGGATGAGGAGTGCTTTTTTAGCAATAAGAATCAGCAAGGAGCAAGCTAACAAGCCTACAAGAGCCTAACTAAGCTTTCCCTATAGCTCTCTCTGAAGCAGCAGCAGCAGCTCTCCCTTCTCTAATTACTGTAGGCACACGAGTAAATCCAATGCCTGACGCTGCCTGCCTTCTATAAGGGGGGGTGGGGGGGCTCCAGGAGGGAGTGTAGCCTGATTGGCTACAATGTGCCTGCTGACTGTGGTGTAGAGGGTCAAAGTTGAGCCTAATGATGCACTGTGGGGGCAAATCAAAGTTCCGGAAAAGTTTGCGGTTCTCCATGATCGCGAACCCCAGAAGTTTGCTGGTTCCAGTTTGCTGGCCATCTCTATTAAGGGAAATCCTGGTGGCTACACCTGTTATTACCCCTGACAGGTTTACACCCTGCATCGTTTGGGGAGGGGGGGGGGGGTAAGGAGATATTAAATTGTATGTCCATCCGAGTTTTGCTCGGTAGCCATGAAATTTTTAGTGACATTGAACTGCTTGGCAGATGACCTTTTTAAGCTTTTACAACGGACAAGAGGGATCATGATCTGTGTATGGAGGAAAAAAGCTTTTGCCATCTTTTAAGGAAGGGGTTCTTTAAAGTAAGCGTGGTTAAAATGTGGAACATCTTACCATAGGAAGTAGTTATGGCAAATTCTATATCAAACACATGCGTCTTCTGTTAGATGTCTGGCGATTGCGGCACTCAAATAACTTGATCAGAGCCTCTGGACCCCCCAGAGGCTTCTCTGATCCTTTTTTGTGAACACCGCTGGTTGCCACAACCTTCTTTTTCTTTGCAGCCACGCCTCCCTCGATGAATAAGCACTGCTGCACTGCACTGGCGCACTGACGGCCCATGCCTGTGCAATAGCATGGAGCAGCTGCTCGTGCACAAGTGGTTCCGTGATACTGAGCAGGCACAGGCTGTCTTGTACCTGTGACATCATGTGACGGCACCCATGTGCAAGTGTCGCGTAGTACAAGTGCTTGTGGTGACTGGAATCACACCAGCAGAGAGGTGAGACTTGATTGGGTAGCCATGTTTCTGCACCAATTCTCAGAAGGTTGATCCGTCCCCGATATTATCAAGTGATGTGTGGCTACCTTAATGACATGGTCAATGAAGTGCTAATACCTCTGGCTTGTATATACTGTAAATATAATCGATAATTGTATGGAGCTTGGAACTGGCCCAATCAGATTTAAAGGGACACTTAAGCCAGAAATAAAAAATGAGTTTTACTCACCTGGGGCTTCTACCAGCCCCCTGCAGCAGTCCTGTGCCCTCGCAGCCACTCACTAATCCTCTGGTCTCCTGCTGCCAGCTAGGGCCGGGCCGCAACGCGTACAAAAATATGCGTTGCTGCATGACGAACGCATAGATATGCGACAACACGTATTTTTGTACGCGTTGCGGCCCGCAATAGCGCTAATTGCAGTCAGGAATGCGGAAAAAGCTACGCTTGGCCAGTCCTGACGGGCCTGTCGGCGAAAAAGAAACTAGCTGGCAGCGGGGGACCAGAGGATTAGTGAGTGGCTGCGAGGGCACAGGACTGCTGCAGGGGGCAGGTAGAAGCCCCAGGTGAGTAAAACTCATTTTTTATTTCTGACTTGAGGTTCACTTTAAGAGGAAATGCATTTTATTGGCCCCAAAATTGACTCTTTGATTGACTCTAAACTTTATTCCTATCCTTTAAATTGATATAGTTCTTATTTTTATGTATTAATATGAAGGAAAATTAACCAGGACAGAAAGGACCAGTGTGGTTTGAATTATAAAACAACATATTTATCTTATGAAATCTTTTTAGTGTGTGTTACTAGGGGTGTGTCAGGGGCATGATTAGGGGTGTGGCTTAATAAGTGTCCCTCTTTCTTATCTCAAAAAGTTGGGAGTTATGCTGACCATCTCCCCTGGTTACATGGTCTAGCAAGGGTGTCCAAATAGCAGAAGTGCCTTTATTTCACCTGTGCATTTACTGAATTGTCCTACTGCGGGTGTATCGTAAATAAAGATTCAATTTCCTTTACTTTCCATTAAAATCAATGGGTTTCATTTTCCTAATGGTTTGTCAGTTAAAAGTCATCTCAGAAAGAGTCAATTAAAAATCATAATCACTTAAGAAAATGCATGGAGAAAAGTGTCTGCAGCCAGCCTGTGTGGAGTTTTGTGTTTTTAGTGGCTTCAGATAGTGTTTGCTGCAATGTTTTAATCTCATTGTGCCATAAATATCCTGGAGATCTTTAAAACTGCAATTACAGATGAGTTTCTGAGTCTCCGAGTACCTGAGTTGCTGACAGCATCAGATAACATTTGCATTCCAAACTTCTTCATTATGCTACTCATATATTGAAGAGTGGATATTTTCTCAGACAGTGCAGCTGGGAAGTTACTTGGCAGCTGCAGTATCTGAATGGCATCCTGGCCTCCATGTCTGTCCAACTTTGCGCCCACACAGGACAACCTGTTTAACCCCAACCCTCAGTTGCCTACAAGGCTGGTTCTCTCATGAAGCAAGTTGAAACATTTGCATCAGGCGGCAGAGATTACAGGGACAGCATGTGTGTACTGTGTTTACACTAACAGCATGCAGTCAGAGTAGGAGGAGAAGTGAGAGGAGAGTGAGGTGAAGACATCATCATTGGGGAAAAGCAGCTTGTTGTGCTGTGTGAGGAGTCTGAAAGTGAGTGAGGAGGGGGAATGGGGTAGTGTTAGGATAAGAGAGTGTTAGGAGTCAAGAGGTTAGGATTGGAGTGGGAAGTTAGTGTTAGGTGTTAAAAGAGTGGAAGGTTAGTGTTAGAATAATGTACAGAGATGGCATAAGAGATATTTCCCCCCAAAAAACAAGTAACTTCAGCAAAATTCCAAGCTAAAAAAAACACAGGCAACCATAAGAAATGCACACAATAAAGGATGCTGGAGTATTTGTGGCGCTGGGGTGGGGTTGCCATAAACGCTATATTACCCAGATACGCCCCTGCCGTTCCTTCACTCCCACTACCCTATTCCATCGCAGGAACTACAATCTCACTGGTTAAGGGTTATAGAACACTGGGGACAAGTGAACATACAATCCTATGTGAAGCAGACTGCCTGCAGTTCTTCCCACATAATAAAAATACTGAGCAGAGGCTGCATATCTGCACCTTGTACATTAGATGGTGCCCAAGACCTTTGCCTGGACAGCCTGTGCCCGGAAACAGTCCTGCTGGACATGTACTAAGCAGGATATTGCCAGCAGAATGCCTTGTGGAATTACAGTACACAAGGTACTATTTGCTGTCTTATAATTGAGTCAGTACTGTTCTAATAGGATATTTGTCACAACAGGCATTGGAGTTTGAATTGGTTCCTGGCCCTGTTATATCCTGCATGAAACCCAGTTAGCTTAGTAGGCATCAGGTAAGTACCAGTTCACTCAAGCGCTATAAGAAGAAGAAGTAGTCCAAATACCTACTTTTATCACTGACGTACCTTTAATTCCACCTATCTTGGCCATCTCTCACTGTACCCTGTGCCACCCAGCTATCCAGGGATGCTTATTCGGATTTTGCGGAATTGAAATTTCTGCATTTCCAATCGAAAATCGATTTAACAGGACAGGTTCCTCTCAGAACAGTAATAATTATGAATTTGGCAGTGGAATAGGAACGTGGAACATACAAAGCCCCATTATTCATTACTAAAAAATGCACACAGAAAAACTGATAAATGTTTCAAATGACATATCAAATTTTATTAGAGAGGATTAAACTAACATATAAAGTTTACCATTAAAAAAGCACATGGGATGGCCACCCCGTCACGACTTATCCATCCCAACACACACACCACAAACCGCAAGCATCCGCCGGCATCTAGCATTGAGCTGTGATCATATGATCTATATTGGTGCTAGAGAGAGGTCACATAAATGGCGATAAATAATATCAAAGCCAAACTCCCAAATCAGAGGTTGCACAGAGCACAGTTCAATTGTAGTTAGCTCAAAGGTAGGAAGCCAATGCAGGACAGTCAAAACACAGGACCATGGAGGAGCATGCACAGGTAAATGCAGGTAGAGCAAGCTTGGCAGAGCACATATAGCATCAGCATAGGGGCATCATTCATGCGCATGGCAGCGCCTCAGCTTTGTAGCAAAGAGCATCACACAAGCCTTGTCTCACCATGTCCACAGGATCCGGATGCGTGCTCAGTATTTGTGCATCTTACCACATGGATGAAAAGGATGGTCTCCGTGTGTCCTGAGGCTGTGGCAAGTGTCCATCCAAGCCCACCGTGATCTGTAGAGATGGCATAGGAATCAACAGTCCAAGCAGAAACTGACTCGGTCAGCTCGACCGGTCAGTGTGCACGGCGGTGGGCCCTGTTGCAGACCTGCGGCGTGCGGAAGATGGAGGTCAGGACGGCGTGGCGTCCCATGCAGGAGGCGTGCAGCTCCCTCTCAGAACAGGCCTCACCATGGTTAACCAAAGTTGACTGCATGTGCTCAGCATCATATCCAGAGGATGTCTTTTGCAAAGATAAACTTTGCAAGATCAAGATAAACGTATTTAGGTCAGATGGAGTGGAGCATGTCTGGTGGCAACCAAGAGTACAAGGACAAGTGTGTCTTCACTACAGTCAAGTGTGTTGGTGGGAGTGTCATGATTTAGGGGCTGCCTGAGTGTTGCCAGCAATGGGGAGCTACAATTTATGGAAGGAACCATGAACCCCAGTATGTACTGTGCCTTGCAAAAGCAGAGCATGATCCCCTCCCTTCAGAAATCAGGTCACAGGGCTATATTCCAACATGATAACAACTCCAAACACACCTCCAAGATAACCACAGCCTTGCTAAAGAAACCAAGAGTAAAAGTGATGGACTGACCAAGCAGGTCTCCAGACCTAAACCCTATTGAGCATCAGTGGGACATCCTCAGATGGAAGAGGAAGTGAAGCAAGATCTCTAACATCCACCAGCTTCAATATGGAGGAGTGGAAGAGGCTTTCCAGTGGCAGCTTGTGAATCTCTAGTGGACTCCATGCCCAAGAGAGTTAAGGTAGTGCTGGCAAAATATGGTGGGCACACAAAATATTCACACTTAGGGCACAATTTTGACATTCTTCACTTGTGTACTGACTTTTTTTGCAAGTGGTTTAGACACTTTCAGCTGTGTGTTGAGTTTATATGATAATTAGGCAGGGGCATAACTAGTAGAAATGACTGGGCCCCCTGCGGATCTTTGTATGGGGCCCCCTCCCCCCGCTTTCTGCACAGGTAAACTGAGAACCAATGTTATTCAATTGGCTAGTGCACCCTTGAACGTGTTTTCCCCATGCAGATAAAAACGGACAGCAGTGAAGCATTGGAAGCATTTTCTCTGTCAATTACATAAGCTTCTCTGATAAAACATACATGTTTTCGCAAATACAGACACACATAGGCCCATATGCAATTCACTTTTTTACCTGAGTTTTCTCCTAGGTGATAATTTTAAACCTGTCAATAAAATGAATTTTAAGTCACCAGAACGCAAGTAAATACTAAAAATAATTTTGATAGTACTTTTTCACCTACTTTTTTTAGTTGAAAAGTGCTGGAAAGTTATTTTAAATGGAAGATGAAAAATTATCTCCAAGTAAAAAACTCAGGTGAAATAGTAAATTTCATATGGCCCATGGTGTGCAAAAAACGCATACAGAAAACTGACAGATGAGTGTGCTCCCAGCATCAGCTCATTACACTCACTCTGTCCAACTCTGATGGAGCAGAACTGGCACTGCAGACTTCTCCAGCATCACTACAGTACACAGCACTTGGGGAGGGGTTGGGGGGGGGGCAGTGCACTGTACACAAGACCCTGCTGCACTCTGAATACAAATGTACAAATATTTGTCTACAAAAAACTTTGTATGAGGCCAAGTGCACACCAAAAACCTCTAGCAGATCTGCGAAATGCTAGAGGTTTTTGAAGCAAATTTCAGAGCGATTCTAAGCATGTTTAGAGAGGTTTTCTAAACATGCCTAGCGTTTTTTGGAGCATTTTTGTGTAGCAGAGTTCAAATATTGTTACAGTAAAGCTGTTACTGAACAGCTTCTGTAACAAAAACGCCTGGAAAACCTCTCTGATCTAGCATTTTTCAGAGCGGTTTTCCACTTTCCTATAATTTAACATTGAGGCAAAAACGCCTCGGAATCTAAAAAATGCTGCAGCCCCTGAGTTTGCATTTGTGGAAAAAACGAACCGCTCTTGTGTGCACCAGCCCATTCACTTTCATTAGCCAAGCGGTTTTCCCCCTGCAAGCATTTTAAAAAACGCTCCAGAACCGCTCTGGTGTACACCAGCCCTAATTCATTATCAGTGGCTGAGCAGATGCAGTCATTAGAACAATTGTACAGAGAGTAGAAAGCTTTTTCTCTCCGTGCCCTTAGTTATTAATCTCTCAAGAAAGGGAAAATAATCTCCCCCCCCCCCACGGGGCACTCTGCGGCATCTGCCCCCCCCCCCCCCCTGCGGCTGCATCCCTTGCAGGGTCTATTGTTAAACGGGAACTGAAGTAAGAGGTATACGGAGGCTGCCATATTTATTTCCTTTTAATCAATACCAGTTGCCTGGCAGCCCTGCTGGTCTATTTCTCTGCAGTAGTATCTGAATAACACCAGAAACAAGCATGCAGCTAGTCTAGTCAGATCTGAAACACCTGATCTGCTGCATGCTTGTTCAGGGGCTATGGCTAGTAGTATTAGAGGCAGAGGATCAGCAGGGCTGCCAGGCAACTGGTATTGCTTAAAAGGAAATAAACATGGCAGCCTCCATATACCTCTCTCTTCAGTTCCCCTTTAAGTCTCTGATGATAGAATAGCAAATGTACACTTTTATACAAGCTGTACAATGACTACTTTACATTGTATCAATGTGTCATATCTTCTGTTGTCCCATGAAAAGATATTATGCAATATTTACAAAAAATGTGAGAATTTCAGTTTTTCACATTGCCTCTCATTTTCTGCAGTAAGCTGACCATGTTAAGTAAGAAAGGAAGTGGGAGGCTGTCACAAACTGTGAGTTGTGTAACAATATCACCATGCATGGTGCATGAACAATCGAGTCTGAAGAATGCCATCTGTGCTGCAAGAGATCTGAGTGCCTGTAGTTAGAGATTAGCACGTTTAGAAAAAATACACTGTGTCAGATGTTTCAAACACAACTTGTCTTTTATTTAACAGCGAAATTTTGAGATGGGAAAGAGGAACACTTAAGCCACACTCCTGATCACGCCCCCGTCACAACCCTAGTCACGCATACCATAAAGATTTCATAAGAAAATATGTTGTTTTATAATTCAAACCACACTGGTCCTTTCTATCCTGGTTTATTTTCCTTCATATTAAGATTTGAAAAATAGAAATATATCAATTTAAGGGATGGGGATAAAGTTTAGAGTCAATCAAACACATTTTTCAGTAGAGAAATATATATATTTACATAGAAAGAGGGACAAAGTCCTGAAAGAGGGACAAATTAGGAGGAAAGAAGGACAGGGCTCCCAAAGAGGGACAGTGGATCGTTCAGAAACAGCTTTATCAGTCTGCCGACAGACATTACACCCGCCCTACTGTCGCTGGAATGCCCACCCAGCGGAAGGGGCCGGCAGACCCGTCGTTCATCGCCGTAGTGCGTGTGTACGCACCTTTACCACTTCAAGCCTCATATTGTTCCCTCCTCATGACGTCCCTGGGCTGTGTCAGGTGAGGAGGGCTCACTGGCCGTAGCTGCTGTGAAACAAAGAGGACGGAGCAATGCAGAGTCACATTTTGATGCTGCAACTGCATACCCCAGGAGAGGGATAAGCAGGAGGGGGCAGCACCATAGAAAAAGACAGCACCTAAAGCTGTGTGAGCATCCATATATTTTGCATAACGGGTCCGCCTGCACCAGCTGCTTAGCAGGATCACTGGGGGTGCTTTGCAGGTGCTATGGACCAGCTAGGGGTACCCTAACCCCAGAAACCCCTCCGCCCCTGAAAGAGAGCTATTGAAAATTCAGGGTTAGATTTCTTCAAACGTCTTTTGAACCATTTCCTGTGGGTGATGATGTCCATGATACGGGGGTCGCTGTACACTGAAGGACAGCACAGGAAAGGGGGGAGCTGAGGCTACCTATTCAAAAGTTAGAGATGCTGCAAATAAAAGCAACAGGAATCTACAAAGAATGAGGGGTTACACAGGGGAGAGTAGGGCTGCACATGGAACAGATGACAACAGATACAAAGAGGGCAGCAGTTGGCAGAGTGAAGCAGCATGTGGCAGAGAGAACGCTGCATGGTAGAGTAGGAGTGTTCATGGCATGGAAGGCAGCAAATAGCAGAGTAGGGCATCATGGAATCAGGAAAAGAGGGCGCCTGGGCCTAATGGACTATCTGGTGGCCCCATAGGCTCTATTGCAAAATATTGGCTTTTGGGCGCCAAAGAAGAAATTAGGGTGCCCGATAAATTTTGTTTTTATAGTTTGTAAATTATTGGTTTCACTTTTTATACAATTTTTTTTTTTCATTTTGATAATTTGTAAAAAAAATTCACTTTTTTTGATCATTTTTTTTCGTTTTGAATTTGTAAATTATCGTTTAACTTCTTATAGCAGTTTGAAAATCGTTTTAAGAGTTATAATTTTGTTAATTATCCTTTTTGTATGACCGTTATTTGCAGTGGAGAAAGAGGGTTTTAGGGTTAGGCGTCAGGAAGGGGATTTTAGGGTTAGGCATCAGCATGGGGGGTCTTAGGGTTAGGCACAACCAGTGGAATCTTAGGGTTAGGCACCACCAGTGGAATCTTAATAATAATAATAATAATTCCTTTTTTTGTATAGCGCTTTTCTCCTGTCGGACTCAAAGCGCTTATGAGGCAGCCACTAGAGCGCACTCAGTAGGCAGTAGCAGTGTTAGGGAGTCTTGCCCAAAGAACTCCTTACTGAATAGGTGCAGCTTACTGAACAGTCAGAGCCAAGATTTGAACCCAGGTCTCTTGTGTCAGAGGCGAAGCCCTTAACCATTACACTATCCAGCTCTTAGGGTTAGGCACCACCAGTGGAATCTTAGGGTTAGGCACCACCAGGGGAGGCTTAGGGTTAGACACTACCGGGAAGGGGGGGGGGGTCTTAGGGATAGGTAGAGGGAGGATTCTGTGTGAGAGTAGGGTTAGGTTTAGCTGTAGTAAAATATCAGTAATATTTACCAATGTTTTACTATAGTTATTACAATTGTACATATATTTTCATTTACATTGTTATGCACCATATTTTCAGATTTTATTACATGAAGAAACAATAAATATCGGAGATAACCTTTTACATTTTCTTTAATATAATTTTTCTGCCCTTTGAAACGGCTGGTGGTTTAAAAATGCCTTTTATTTAGGTGTTAAAACACTACCTAGGAGAAAACTTTTAAAATATTTCCTAGGTCCAGTTTTCTCCCAGGAGATAATTCTCATCTTGTCTAAAAATAATTTTTCAACACTTAGCAACTGAAAAAAAGTAAGTAAAAATAATATCAAACTTATTACTAGTAATTTCTTACTTGATTGGAGCTTGAAAGATACAATATTTTATTGGCAAGGTTTGAAAATATCTCCTTGGAAAAATCTCAAGAGAAAAATTAATAGTGCATGGGTCATTGTGTTGCCAATGAAAGATTAAAGGGGGTTGCAAATTACATTTGAAAGCTGCTTGTTTGATTATCCCTCCCCCCCCATACTTACCTCTTTCCTGGTCCTCAAGCCTTCATAAATTAGGTGAATGGGTTCTGTGATAAGGGTTCATATGCAATTCTTTTTTTCACCTGAGTTTTCTCCTAGGAGATAATTTTTCATCTTCAATTCAAATTAACTTTTTAGCACTCTGCAATGGAAAAAGTACCAAAAGGTAAACTAAAAAGTACTGTCAAATTTTTTTTGAGTATTAGTTCGCTTGCTGGTGATGTAAAAGGCATTTTATTTACAAGTTGTAAAAATATCAACTTGGAGAAAACTAAGGAGAAAAGGTGAATTGCATATGGGCCATTGAGAGAAAACATTGGAATGTTATGACAGTGTATTCTTTTCTCACCATGGTCCATAAGCAATTCACTTTTCCCCCTTAGTATTCTCCAAGTTGATATTTTTACAACTTGTCAATAAAATGCCTTTTAAGCCACCATAAAGCAAGAAAATGCTCAAAATAATTTTGATAGTACTATTTCAACTTCTTTTAGCAAAACAATGCGTCCGCAACACTAACAAAACATGAGAGCGTGCTAAGGGCCCAACTAGAAGCAATATGGGTAGAGAAAGAAAGCCCATAATACAGCACCACTCAAGATATATTCAAAAATGTAACAATTTATTTCACATAATAATAATTGACATAATGGGAGATTCAAGTATGAATAAAAACAGTTAAAAAAGACCTCATAGTCTTAAATGACCAGCTGCAATAATTCATAAATGCATAAGTTAATGATAACACATATGTAGCAAATAATCTACTAATAAATAGCAAAGATAAACCAAACTGGTGGGCAACAATTTAGAGCCCACCAGTGGTAGAACCCGGGTTCAGTAAATGTAAAGTGCTTAGTGATAATAATTGCATATAATTATAAAACTGTGCAATAATGATACAAAAAACAAACAAAAAACAAACTGCATATACCAACTGTAACAATATGAGCAGCCTAATAGGTAAAGTGCATATGAGCAAAGGGTGAGAAGTGAAAAAAAGAGAAGGATACTTAGCCCAGGATACTAATAATAAAGGCAGCTGGAAAAGACTGGGATCCCCTCAGACATTCCACCAGGTTCGCGGGCGTCACCCCGCTTTGACAGGAGGAGAGGACACCGTGCTCGTGAACGCCAAGCCGGCGTTTAAATGGAGAAAGAGGGCGTGCATCGGAGAGGCAGGCGTCAACCGGATGTGACGTCACCGCTATCCGGAAGAGAGGAGGAGGAAAGAGGAAGGCGGAAAAGACCACGCTGGAGCGCAGCATAGGAAGCTGAGAGGTGAGTAACCAAGGCAACCAGCACCCAGCAGTAGCCCAGAAGATGCGGAGATTGAGAACGCAGCCAGACTACCAATCTAGAGTCTGAATACATATACATATACATATGTCCAGCACCCAAGTCACAGCACAGTGCATATAATACATACACATATCTATATATATAAACAGCACAACAGCATATCAATAAACAACCCTATTTAAAGGGGGCATATAAATGTCCAAGGTGAAACTATGCATCACCCCGACATCCTTGAGAACAAAAAGGGGGGGGGGGGGGCGGGGGGCGGGGGCCCGGAGGCACATCCAGATCCACAGAGGAATCCTGAATAATTGTCCAAAAACACCAGTAAGGAAAAATCCGGAATAAATGTCCTTCAACAGAAGAGGGGAGGCCTGTATAGACCAAAGCGAATGGGGTCCCATGGTGCACATAAAGTCCCAGAAGTTCATGTCCCATCTCGGATAGCAGGATAACAGAGTCCACACACTTGTCCATGTACCACATTCACATACATACGGTTCGGCGAGTATAAGATCATATGCAATTAAATCTGTACATACAGAGAAGAAAGGAACAGATGTAAGTATACAAAAAATGCATAATTGAACCAAAATATAAGACTGCATATAAATCGAAAAAATGCAAAAGATACATCTGTATGACAGATGCATAAGATTGCAGGAGCACATTATCCCAAATATCCAGACCAATCGATTTCTTCATTAATCCCACATGGTGACATACTGTCCAACTGATAAATCCATCTAGCCTCCCGCCTCAATAGAGCTCTGGAAACATCACCACCCCTCATACCTAATTTAATCTGATCTAGACCATGTACCTTGAGACCAGCTGTGGAACCCCTATGCATGGACAAAAAATGGGAGGCCACTGATGTTAATGTCTCCCCATTGTCCAGATCACGTTGGGCCAATCTGATTTTAGACAGATGTTGTTGGATCCTAGTTTTTAACATGTTTTTAGTCTGTCCCACATATATTTTACCACAAGGGCAGGTGATCGCATATATGACCCCCCTGCTTTTGCAGTTAAGGTACCCATTGATCCTATATTGTTTGGTACCTTTGGTGTCATAGATCATATTTTGGGGCTGCATATACATACAAATGTTGCAGTCACCACAAGGATAGCTGCCTCTGAGTGGACCTCTACATCTCCTTCTTCCTTCAACATAATAACTTGAGCATAATTTGTCTTTGAGGCTCGGACATCTTTTGGCTGAAATAGATGCATTTGGAGTAATGAATTGTGCAATAGTCGTATCTGACAATAAAGTTGGCCAAGATCCATTAAGTATGCGATACAAATCCCTCCATTGATTGTTGTAAACTGCACTGAATCTTACCAGTTGACTAGTGGTTCTTGATGTCTGATGTAACAATTGGGACCTGTTCGCACCCTTGGCTCTTTGGTAGGCCTGTGAGATCACCCGCCTGGGGTAACCCCTATCTTTAAATCGATCTGATAATTCCCGTGCCTGTGAAAAGAAATCATTGGTATCAGAACAGATACGGCGTACTCTCAGAAATTGTCCAGTGGGAATATTATTGCGTAAAGGTCTGGTATGTGCACTCTGATAATGTAATAAAGAATTAACCGAGGTGGGTTTACGAAACAAATCCGTACTGAGATGGCCATCCGTATCAACTTTGATCTTGATGTCCAGAAAATCAATGTCTGATGGAACTGTGAGATCCTCCAAAGTTTTCAACAAGTCAGAGCTGTCTCTCAAGTAGGATTCCAGACTGGTCACATGTCTTTGTAGAAAGAAATCTGCATTTCTAGCCATCACCAGAATATCATCTAGTAATGCCTTGTAATACTCTGTCGGATTTCCAGGCAATGGTATATAATTGTTGGTGTTCTTGAGTTGTCTGTATGCTTCCTTTAAATACATCTCCTTCGGCCATAACACAACATTCCCTCCTTTGTCCGATTCCAAGTCATTCTGTTGGCTCTCTTGTAATAATGCCATCAAGTCTTCAAACACCTGTCTATCCAGGGACTCCATGTGTGGGGATGCCTCCGTACCTCCCTCAAAATATTTCTTGAATACAAGTTTCTTTTAATTCATGTGTTGTTGCTCCCTCAGGCGTTTCACTCGTGGAGTTGAAGGATCCCTGTGTGATCCCGTACTTATGCCTCCTACCACCCCTCCTTGTTCGCTTTCTGCGTCTATATCGCTAATTTTGATAGTACTATTTCAACTTCTTTTGGGTACATTTTTAGTTAAAAAGCGCTGGAAAGTTATTTTAAATTGAAAATGAAAAATTATCTCCTAGGAGAAAACTCAGGTGAAAAAGTGAATTGCATATGGGCCCATGGCCCATATGCAATTAGTGTTTTCTCCTTAGTTTTCACCTAGGAGATAATTTTGCATCTTCTATTTAGAATAACGTTTCAACACTTTGCAATATAAAACTACCAAAAAGTAGGTGGAAAAGTGCTATCAAAACTAATTTAAGTTTTTTCTTGCTTGCTGGTGATTTAAAATACATTTTATTGACAAGTTCAAAATTATCACTTAGGAGAAAACTCAGGAGAAAAAGTGAATTGCTTATGGGCCCATGGGCCTAAAGGGAATTGCACATATGCCCCTTTGCATAAGAGAGTGAATGTAACAGGACAGATGCGGACATTAGGCCATATGCAATTCACTTTTTCACCTGTGTTTTCTCCTAGGAGACAATTTTTCATCCTCGATTTAAAATAACTTTTCAGCAATTTTCAACTAAAAAAGTACCAAAAAGTAGGTGAAAATGTACTATCAAAATTATTTTGAGTATGTTCTTGCTTTCTGGTGGCTTAAAAAGCATTTTATTGACAAGTTTAAAATGATCACCTAGGAGAAAACTCAGGTGAAAAAGTGAATTGCATATGGGCCATTGTCCCTTATTCATTTCACTTTTCACCTAAGTTTTCTCCTAGGAGATAATTTGTCATCTTCTGTTTAAAACAACTTTTCCTGCAATGCAACAAGAGAGGAAACTGTGACATCACACTGTGGGAGGGGTTTCACCACGATAACAGCCATATAGACCTCCCGATGATCTATTTGAGAAAAGGTAAAAATGTATCATGGGAAAGGTGGTATTAGCTGCTGATTGGGATAACGTTCAATCCTTAGTTACAGTTGCTCTGTAAAATACATTTTATTGATAAGGTGGAGGAGAAAAAGTAAATTGCATAGGGTTCATTGACCCCTATAATGATATATTGTATCCATATTGCACTGTATTATGGCTCATATTGTCTAGCCTGAATAAGATGTGGCACTACTGTGAGCATTATATGTTAGGAACGGTTGAGAAACATGCATGTAATGTATATGGTCATAACGGAACTTTTTTTGACAATAAGTATCACTGAGGAAAAAAAAAAATAAAATATGTAGATGACATATGGAAGTCAGGGCTGCTGCACATGTGGGGCAGCATAAGAGAGTGGGGGGACTTCTAACTATAGGAGACTAAATATGGAAACGTGGCAGATGCTCTAAATGCGGGAAGAAGCTGACAAAAAAAGGCAACAACAACTACTTCGCATAAAGAAAGAGCGCTGCACATGGTAGATGCACATGAGGAGGTGCTGTAGATTTTAAATAGAATACAGCTGATGTTTATACACATGAAAAAGTTTCTCTGCTGCTCATGGTTGATGTCTCATAGAAGAGGGGGTTGTCTACATATGAGGTTCTCTTCTGCTCATGGGTAATGTCACATGGAAAAGGGGGTTGTCTACATATGAGGTTCTCTGCTGCTCATGGGTAATGTCACGTGGAAGAGAGGTTGTCTAAATATGAGGTTCACTGCTTCTCATGGGTGATGTCACATGGAAAAGGGGGTTGTCTACATACAGTATGAGGTTCTCTGCTGCTCATGGGTGATGCCACGTGGAAGAGGGTGTTGTCTAAATATGAGGTTCACTGCTGCTCATGGGTGATGTCACATGGAAGAGGGGGTTGTCTATATATGTTCTCTGCTGCTCATGGGTGATGTCACGTGGAAGAGGGGGTTGTCTACATATGAGGTTCTCTGCTGCTCATGGGTGATGTCACATGGAAGAGGGGGTTGTCTATATGTGTTCTCTGCTGCTCATGGGTGATGTCACGTGGAAGAGGGGGTTGTCTACATATGAGGTTCTCTGCTGCTCATGGGTAATGTCACGTGGAAGAGAGGTTGTCTAAATATGAGGTTCACTGCTTCTCATGGGTGATGTCACATGGAAAAGGGGGTTGTCTACATACAGTATGAGGTTCTCTGCTGCTCATGGGTGATGCCACGTGGAAGAGGGTGTTGTCTAAATATGAGGTTCACTGCTGCTCATGGGTGATGTCACATGGAAGAGGGGGTTGTCTATATATGTTCTCTGCTGCTCATGGGTGATGTCACGTGGAAGAGGGGGTTGTCTACATATGAGGTTCTCTGCTGCTCATGGGTGATGTCACATGGAAGAGGGGGTTGTCTATATGTGTTCTCTGCTGCTCATGGGTGATGTCACGTGGAAGAGGGGGTTGTCTACATATGAGGTTCTCTGCTGCTCATGGGTGATGTCACGTGGAAGAGGGGGTTGTCTACATATGAGGTTCTCTGCAGTTTTTTGTCATGTGCATTTCTGCATTTTTTGCTGCGTTTGCATTTTTCATTTGCGTTTTTTATGCATTTTTCATGCATTTATGTTTGCATTTTTAATAAATATTCATATTTAATTAGAGGGAAAAAACATTTTTAATTTTTTTTCAGCTGCATGATGACAAATATAAAATATTTTACATTTATTGGAGGAACCCCTCCTTTCCTTTCAAATTGCCGGGACAGAATCCGGCAAACTGGTGGAGTAGGTGGTGTCCGGCAAAGGAGGAATTGCTAATGGATGCCACCTGTATAACCCTAGCAGTTGGCTAATGGTGTAATGGTTAAGGGCTCTGCCTCTGACACAGGAGACCAGGGTTCGAATCTCGGCTCTGCCTGTTCAGTAAGCCAGCACTAATTCAGTAGGAGACCTTTGGCAAGTCTCCCTTACACTGCTACTGCCAATAGAGCGCGCCCTAGTGGCTGCTGCTCTGCTCTGGCGCTTTGAGTCCGCAAGGAGAAAAGCGCAATATAAATGTTATTTGTGTATTTGTCTAGTTATGAAAAGAGAAGGGTGAAAAGCATGCACTGAAATGCTCATAGGCTTGAAGGAGTGTTTATTTATCTTTGTATGTGTCAGAGTGGTGCAACTAAATGTTTTGAATAAAAAAAAAATGTTTGGTCTGGGTCCGCTTTAACAAGTCAGTGGGATTCCCTCTCTAGAAACTGCCATTTTCCTAAAACCCTGTTTTCCCAAAAATAAGCCCTCCCCCGAAAATAAGCCCTAGCTGTATAGAAAATCTGACGCAATGTTATTGTATGGGGCAGGGCAGGGCCAGGCCGAGGCGAGAGAGGCTCCAGCCTCAGGACGCAGTGTAGGAGAGGGGTGCACAACTCACTCAGCTATCATTCCCCTTTTGTGTTTGAAGCAGAGATAAATAAGAAAAGGGCCTAAATGGCAGTGACTGGAAGCCAAATAACTAGAGATTAAGGTGTTGGGGGCCCTGTGGCGCCACTTAGTCTAATAGCAATCATTATGTGACAGCTGGGGTGGTTGGGATGGATCGGCATACTTTGGTGTCTCAGCCTTGGGTGCTGGAGGACCTTGTCCCAGCTCTGGTATGGTGAGGTGTGCAGTCTTTTACTGCACCTCCCTTGTGGCTGCGCTCCCCTCCATTTACCTTTGTGACCGCACTCCCCTCTCGTCATGGTCAATGTGCGCGCATCTACTGATGCGCCCCCGGCACAATCACAAAGGAGCTGACCCAGCATTCAGTGCATGTGAGGCACCTGGGTCAAAGGGCGCCAGTCATCTTAGGATACTGGGGTCATTTATAGGCGGACAGAGGGGGACACAGCCACAAGGGTCGTGTGGGAAAAGACTGCACACCTCCACATAAAAACAGCATCCAATTTTCTATACCCCTCAAAATATAAGACATCCCCGAAAATAAGCCCTAGCACATATTTTGGAGGAAAAATGTAAATAAGACAGTGGCCTCAATTCACTAAGATCATGCTGGTGATAATAAGGCAAGAGAAAACGTACCTCCACACAGTGAGAGAGTAATCTTATCTCTTCATTCCTTTAGTTACCTCCTCTGTAGTTAATTTACCTCTTCTGTAGTTAATTTACCTCCTCTGTAGTTATTTTCACACGTAGTTAATTAACAGCCTGTCTTTAACTCTGGAGTTATTTTAAGGATTGGAGAGTTAACTTAAAGACAGAAGAGTTAACTTTAGGCTTGCCTGAGGTAAAATGTTTCCTGAATACTACATGCCTTATCACCATGGTAACAACTCTAGAAGAGTTATTAAAGACAGGAGATAAGCTTAGTGAATTGAGGCCAGTGTCTTATTTTCTGGGAAACACAGGTAGAAACACCTTCACCTGCCCAGAGCTGGTCATGGCCCAGGTGCGGGTCCCATAACTTCGGACAGCTGTGGCCAGTCTGCGCAAGAGCAGTACTATTCTCCGCTGGATATAGACGGAGAGAGCGCACTGCGTTTGCGCAGACTGGCTTTGACTGGCAGAAGTTACGGGACCTGGCACAGAAGACAGAGAAGACTGACGACAGCGGCGTGGGAGCGATCAGTGCGGATGGAGCTGGAGGAAGCTTCAGGTATGTATAAAACTTTTACTTTTGATTATCTCTGGTACACTTTAATGGTCATATAGCGATTTGGGTCTGATTGAATACATGTATCTTTTTATACATACACTTTTCCTGTAGCGTGTGTAGCTCTGCATATTTGCCGCTTCCAGAAACATATGGCACTTATTATTCAAGTTGTCCAAAACCGCAAGAACATTTTAAGTGTAATTAGAAAATTGGAATCGATGCAGAAGATGTAATCACATAACATGCATGCCCACTCTCAGTGAATCAACATGTTTTTTGCTCATATTATGTCTGTCTTTAAGAACATCCCCAGCTATAGCCTAGTTGATGGTGCGTGTGACACATGCATTGCCATTTGCAATCTAAAGGGGGGGGGGGGGGGCACATTTGGCTATTTAAATGGGGGTACATATGACTATCTAAATGGCATTTCTACATTTGACTCCACCCATGACCATAACCACATTCTGAGCATGGCCAAGCCCATTTTGTCCAGAGGGGGTACAAAAACTGTCTTTGTCCCCAGGCATTGAAAACCCTAGCTACGCCTTTGCCTCAACCTTTTCAGCCAAGATACCCCTTTGCAGGTCCTTGCTTAGCTTAGGTACCCTTATGGGAAAAGGGGGATCCACATATGATAAATATAGGGTGCTGGCAGTAATTGGTATGAAGTTTATTTTGTTCCCCAAAATATGTCCTTGCTCTTCTCACTGTGTTTAGAGCATTGTATGACCGCTCCTACCATGAGCCCAACTTTGTGCCACTTGCTTTCCACTGATGGAGGCTTCTTTGACCACTGATGGTGATTGGTACTATGCATGCTAGCACAGATTTTGAGCCCACTTTATGCTGTTGACATGTATTAAGGTGAGGTAACTTGGGATTCCTGGTAGAATTGAACGCGACCACTTGCACCACTTGCACCAGCTGACAGAACTGTTGGGGCCAATGGTGACTATTTAGGCTGGTGCTAACTTGTGAGGTGTATTTTGAAGCCAGTTGTGCCTTCTGAGTGAAAGTATGGGGCTCACAGAGGTTGCTGAAAGATATGCGGGTCCAAGTTGTATGCTGATAGAGATGAAGGTCTCATGGTGGATGCTCACAGAGAAAAATGGATACTTATGAGATGGAGAAGGTGGGGGACATAGTCATTAGGTGTCAAAGTTGCTCACTGACAGAAATAGGGGGCTTATAGCAGGTGTTGACAGAGATAGGGGGCCATAGTAGCTAGTGTAGTGACAGAGATGGGAACTGATGCTGGGTTTTGAAAGATTGGTGGCCCAAGTAGACATCTGGCAGAGACGGGGAACCAGCTTGCTGGCACAAATAATGGCCATGGAGCCAAGCTGCATTACTCAAAAGATTCCCACCACCATTATGCAGTACCAGAGCATAGAGCATGCACCATTTCCTTTGTACCTACCTCAGCAACTGGTAAGCTCCTTTGTTCAAATGCTTGGTGCTGGAGCGTGGGTTGGCAAAAAGGGGAGGATGCTGGAGCAATGAAAATTAGGTAGCAGATGGGAAGATTCATGAACTTGTGTGAGATCCTGAGGACATTAAAACCAGTTTGCTGAGATCTGCGTGGTGACTGAGATCCACCATATTGTACAAGGTGTAGTAGTTGTATCCTCAAGGTACTCATCATTTCACATGTTGGGAATCACTGCTCTGTGCAATGCTTATTACATTACACATTAGAGATGGCCCGAACGGTTCGCACGGGAACTTATTTGCGTGAACAACACGGATTCGCGTTCGCGCCAAACGTGAACCTTTAGCGCGTTTGACCCGCCCCCTACACTACATCATTGGGCTTAACTTTGACCCTCTACATCACAGTCAGCAGACACATGGCATCCAATCAGGCTGTACTCCCTCCTAGAGCCCCCCCCCCCTCCCCCCCTTATAAAAGGCAGCAGCGTTGGCCATTTTCTCACTCTGCCTGCTGCTGTTATTAGTGGGAGAAGGGAGAGAGGTTGCTGCAGAGATAGGGAAAGCTTAGTTAGGCTCTTGTTAGCTTGCTCCTTGCTCATATTTGTTGCTGAAAAGCACCACCAAAACAGCTCTTTTGAGAGATAATGTTCTTGTGAAGTGTTTTTTTTCTTTGTGTGGCCCACTGACTGTCTGTCGCAGCTGGCCCTTGCTAATTGCTATACTGTGCCAGGCTCCGCACATTCAGCACACCTTTTCACTGCACATGTGTGACTGCACATTGAATCATACCACCAGCAGTCACTGCATACCTTTTCAGTGCACCTGTGTGACTGCACATTGTATTATACCACCAGCAGTCACTGCATACCTTTTCAGTGCACCTGTGTGACTGCACATGGTATCATACCACCAGCAGTCACTGCATACCTTTTCAGTGCACATGTGTGACTGCACATTGTATCATACCACCAGCAGTCACTGCATACCTTTTTTAGTGCACCTGTATGACTACACATTGTATCATACCACCAGCAGTCACTGCATACCTTTTCAGTGCACCTGTGTGACTGCACATTGTATCATACCACCAGGAGTCACTGCATACCTTTTCAGTGCACCTGTGTGACTGCACATTGTATCATACCACCAGCAGTCACTGCATACCTTTTCAGTGCACCTGTGTGACTGCACATTGTATCATACCACACCACCAGGAGTCACTGCATACCTTTTCAGTGCACCTGTGTGACTGCACATTGTATCATACCACCAGCAGTCACTGCATACTTTTTCAGTGCACCTGTGTGACTGCATATTGTATTATACCACCAGCAGTCACTGCATACCTTTTCAGTGCACCTGTGTGACTGCACATTGTATCATACCACCAACAGTCACTGCATACCTTTCAGTGTACCTGTGTGACTGCACCTGGTATCATACCACCAGCAGTCACTGCATACCTTTCAGTGCACATGTGTGACTGCACATTGTATCATACCACCAGCAGTCACTGCATACCTTTTTTAGTGCACCTGTGTGACTACACATTGTATCATACCACCAGCAGTCACTGCATACCTTTTCAGTGCACCTGTGTGACTGCACATTGTATCATACCCCCAGCAGTCACTGCACACCTTTTCAGTGCACCTGTGTGACTGCACATTGTATCATACCACCAGCAGTCACTGCATACCTTTTCAGTGCACCTGTGTGACTGCACATTGTAGTAGAGCAGCAGTCAGTGCATTCCTTTCACTGCACCTGTGTGACTGCACATTGTATTATACCAGCAGTCAGTGTATACCTTTCACTGCACCTGTGTGACTGCACATTGTATTATACCAAGAGTCAGTGAATACCTTTCACTATATTACCAGCAGTCAGTACCTTTAACTGCATTTCCATGACTGCACATTGTATTATACCAGTCAGTGCATACCTTTCACTTGAATACTGCCATGGATGTCAAATGGGATTCAATAGACAAGATAAACAGGGGAACAGTTCAGAGGGGGAGTCAGAGAGGAGTAGGAGGAGACAAGTTGGAGAAAGAAGCAGGGGGAGCTCATCGTCAGAAACAGCTCGTGGAAGTGTCCGGCGGCATGTATCGCCACCTATGGACAGCCAGCCAACATGCCCTTCAAGGTCAGCTGCTGACGCCACCACCAAAGTGCCAACATCCCAGGGCTCAGCGGTGTGGAATTTTTTTTGTGTGTTTGCCTCAGATGAGAGTAATGCCATCTGTACTCTCTGCCACCAAAAATTTGTGGAAAGACCAAGACAACTGCCTTACGAAGGCACATGGTGAGAAAGCACAAACAGCAATGGGATGACCACCTGAGGAAAAGCAGCACACAAACACAAAGCCACCTTCCGCCTCCTCTTCCTCCTTCAGGTGCAGCATCTTCAGCTGCTTTATGCCTTGCACCTTCACAGCCACACTCCTCCACTCCGCCTCTCACCTTGAGCGGTTCCTCTGCCCACAGCAGCCAGGTGTCCGTTAAGGAAATCTTTGAGCGGAAGAAGCCAATGTCTGCCAGTCACCCCCTTGCCCGGCGTCTGACAGCAGGCTTGGCGGAACTGTTAGCTCGCCAGCTGTTATCATACCAGCTGGTGGACTCTGAGGCCTTTCCAAAAATGTGTGGCCATTGGAACACTGCAGTGGAAGATACAAGACCGCAGTTATTTTTCAAAAAAGGTGATACCCAAACTGTACCGTGATGTTGAAAGGCAAGTGGTGTCATCTCTGGCACACAGCGTTGGGTCAAGGGTCCATCTGACCATGGATGCCTAGTCGGCAAAGCATGTAGAGGAGCGTGAACAGGAAGAGGAGGAAGATTTGTTGGAAACATCACCTGCGGCATCATCAACACCTGCGGCATTACAGAGGAGGGGGGAGGAAGAAGAGTCAGAGGAGGAAGGCGGCTTTGAGGAGGAGGCGGAAGAACAACCGCAGCAGGCGTCGCAGGGGGCTTTTGCTGCTCACCTTTCCCGTGGTATTGTTCGTGGTTGGGGGGAGGAGAACTTACCTGAATCACTGAGGAAGAGCAAGACGAGATGGCTAGTAGGTCGGCATCTGACTTTGTGCAGATGGGGTCTTTCATGCTATCCAGCCTGTTGAGGGACCCCCCTATAAAAAAACTCAAGGTGAATGACCTGTACTGGGTGGCCACGCTTCTAGACCCTCGGTATAAGCACAAAGTGGCGGAAATGTTACCAAATTAACAGAAGGCAGAAAGGATGCAGCACTTGCACAACAAGCTGGCAACTATGCTTTACAGTGTGTTTAAGGGTGATGTCACAGCACAACAGAATAAAGGTGCCACTGCCAGTAATCTTCCTCCTCCTCCCATGTCCACGCAGGAAAGGACAGGACGCTCTAGCGATCTCATGGTGATGACGGACATGCAGACATTCTTTAGTCCAACGCCTTACCTTAGCCCTTCCGGATCCACCCTTCACCAACGCCTCGACCGGCAGGTAGCCGACTACCTGGCCTTAAGTGCAGATATAGAAACTCTGAGCAGTGATGAACCCCTGGACTACTGGTTGCACAGGCTTGACCTGTGGTCAGAGCTGTCACAATTTGCCATCCAACTTCTGGCTTGCCCTGCCTCAAGCGTCCTGTCAGAAAGGACCTTCAGCGCAGCTGAAAGTATTGTCAGTGAGAAGAGAAGGCACCTAGGTCAAAAGGACTGCCTTCCCTGCCACCACCAACAGGGTCCAGGACTCCAGGCATGTACAGGTGTTAATTCCCCTTCGTGATCGTTACCTTGCCGCGGTGAAGGGGCTTGCGTATCACAATGAGGCAATGACCTATATGAGTGTGCTGGGGTCACACCCAAGAAAATAAAGTCGTTGCTTCATTGTGGACAGACTAAATTCGATCAGCTGGACAGTCACTGTTGTTCTGTCATTGAGCTACCTTAGCCCGACCATATGGGCTGGAAAGCTGCCATCATCTGCACTCTCGCCAACGTGCGCACCAGCACGGCCATCTGTTTGCGGTGTGTTACACAGTGAGTTTGGTCTGTCAGTGTAAAGCAGTACACTACTTACACTACCTGATCCATATATAAAACACGCAAGATGTTTTCAAGCACTTTAGGCCTCCAATTTAGGAATGCAATGTGATTTCTGCCTTTAAGGGATTATAACCTTGCTGTGCATCAAATCCGTAATTTTTCCCGGGACTTTTGGTGTGTATCCCACTCCGCCATGCCCCCCTCCAGGTGTTAGACCCCTTGAAACATCTTTTCCATCACTTTTGTGGCCACAAAGAGTGTTTGTAGTTTTGAAAGTTCGCCTGCCCATTGAAGTCTATTGCGGTTCGCGATGTTCGCCGGTTCGCGTTCGAGGTTAGCAAACCAAGAATTGGAGGTTCGAGCCACCTCTATTAAACATCCAATACCTAAAATAAATGACCACAGGTCTGAAACATCTATAACTTGTATTATAGCTTGCTACTTTATGGCCACGGGCTACAATAAGGCTTGCTTCAGGTTAGTCTTTCTTTCTAGTGGGATCACTATAAATGTGGAGTAAATGGGCCAAATGGGTTAAGATGGGCTCAAATGGAATTGAAGCAAAAATGAAGCCTCTGCTAGTGTTGGCCGAACATCTAGATGTTCGGGTTCGGGCCGAACAGGCCGAACATGGCCGCGATGTTCGGGTGTTCGACCCGAACTCCGAACATAATGGAAGTCAATGGGGACCCGAACTTTTGTGGTTTGTAAAGCCTCCTTACATGCTACATACCCCAAATTTACAGGGTATGTGCACCTTGGGAGTGGGTACAAGAGGAAAAAATAATTAGCAAAAAGAGCTTATAGTTTTTGAGAAAATCGATTTTAAAGTTTCAAAGGGAAAACTGTCTTTTAAATGCGGGAAATGTCTGTTTTCTTTGCACAGGTAACATGCTTTTTGTCGGCATGCAGTCATAAATGTAATACATATAAGAGGTTCCAGGAAAAGGGACCGGTAATGCTAACCCAGCAGCAGCACACGTGATGGAACAGGAGGAGGGTGGCGCAGGAGGAGAAGGCCACGCTTTGAGACACAACAACCCAGGCCTTGCATGAGGACAAGAAGCGTGCGGATAGCATGCTTTGTACCACCATGCAGTCATAAATGTAATAAAGATAAGTGGTTCAATAAACAGGGACCACGCGGCAACGCTAACCCAGCAGCAGCACACGTGATGGAACAGGAGGAGGCGCAGGAGGAGAAGGCCACGCTTTGTGAGACACAACAACCCAGGCCTTGCATGAGGACAAAAAGCGTGCGGATAGCATGCTTTGTACCGCCATGCAGTCATAAATGTAATAAAGATAAGAGGTTCCATAAACAGGGACCGGCAACGCTAACCCAGCAGCAGCAGCAGCCGCAGCACACGTGATGGAACAGGAGGAGGTGCAGGAGGAGAAGGCCACGCTTTGTGAGACACAACAACCCAGGCCTTGCATGAGGACAAAAAGCGTGCGGATAGCATGCTTTGTACCGCCATGTAGTCATAAATGTAATAAAGATAAGAGGTTCCATAAACAGGGACCGGCAACGGTAACCCAGCAGCAGCAGCAGCAGCAGCACACGTGATGTAACAGGAGGAGGCGCAGGAGGAGAAGGCCACGCTTTGTGAGACACAACAACCCAGGCCTTGCATGAGGACAAAAAGCGTGCGGATATAGCAGCAATGCTTTTTGCCGCCATGCAGTCATAAATGTAATACAGATGAGAGGTTCAATAAACAGGGACCGGAAACGCTAAACCATCCCAGATGTTCATCGGTCATGTTACTTGGTTGGGGTCCTGGAGTGTTGCGTAGTCGTTTCCAATCCAGGATTGATTCATTTTAATTTGAGTCAGACGGTCTGCATTTTCTGTGGAGAGGCGGATACGCCGATCTGTGACGATGCCTCCGGCAGCACTGAAACAGCGTTCCGACATAACGCTGGCTGCCGGGCAAGCCAGCACCTCTATTGCGTACATTGCCAGTTTGTGCCAGGTGTCTAGCTTCATGCCCGGTTTCAGGTCCAGCGGTGCCAGCCACAAATCCGTCTGTTCCTTTATTCCCCTCCAAATTTCCTCCCCTGTGTGCTGCTTATCCCCAAGGCAGATCAGCTTCAGCAACGCTTGCTGACGCATGCCAACAGCTGTGCTGCACTGCTTCCACGATCCTACTGCTGCTGGTGCTGGGTTAGCATTTCCGGATGAGGTACAGCTTTGAGATGCGTTGGAGGAGAAGGAGTCAGAGAGGTAGGTGCTGCTGTTGTTATCCAGCTGTTTGCGGCGTGGGCAACACCCGCGCCGTAGCAGGTGAGGAATCGCTGCCAGGCTCCACAAGGTTCACCCAGTGCGCGGTAAGGGAGATGTATCGACCCTGGCCGAACGCACTCGTCCAGGTGTCAGTGGTGAGGTGAACCTTGCAGGCAACGGCATTCTTCAAGCTTCGGGTTATTTAGCTGACCACGTGCTCATGCAACTCAGGCACTGCAGAGCGCGCAAAGTGGTAGCGGCTGGGAACCACGTAACGTGGGATGGCCACTGACATCATGCCCTTGAAGCTGTTTGTCTCCACCACTCGATATGGCAGCATTTCGCAGGCCAGAAGCTTGGCTATGCTGGCTGGCTGTTACTGCCACGGCCCGGGGGTCATTTGCTGGCAATTTCCTCTTGCGCTCAAACATCTCAGAGACAGACAACTCAACCGTAGCGCTGCACACCGAAGGGCTGTTGGTTGTTGTGTTTGATGAACACTGGGAGACCTCAAGAGCACTAGTCCGGAAAGTGACAGTGTCAGCATCGTCTGATGTTTGTGAATGTTGTGAACCACGCAATGGCTGGGCTACTGCTGCTGCTGAGGCGGGTCTGGTGGTGAGTCTGGTGAACCCAAGGGAGGCAGTGTTGCTGGTGGTACCCTGTCCTGCCGCGTTTGCCCACAGAGTGGGATGTTTGGATAGAATGTGGCGGCTCATGCTGGTGGTGGAGAGGTTGTTATACTTTTCCCCCTGCTCAGGCGGGTCTTGCACACCTTGCAAATCGCCATGGTAACATCCTCAGTGCAGTCTTCAAAGAAAGCCCAGACTTTAACTGGCTGAGGACTCGGACCTCGTGCGTGATGTGCTGGTGCTGCTTAACCCACTGCTGGACGCTTGAGAGGTCATCCAAGTAATTATCTGGTCCTGTTCTTTTGGATCTGTGAGGGTTGTTGTCCTGGACAACATGGGCGGTATTGAGTGGGTTTTCTTGGGTGCTCCCCTGTGGCCTGTACGTGAACCGTCAGAGGAAACACCTCTTCCCTTGCCCCTCCCTCTTTCACCGGATTTCTTCCTCATTTCACTTATCCTTAAAGTACACGCTGACTGGCAGCAGTACAGTGGCAGTACAGAAATGCTATACAGTGGTGGGTGAGCGGTGTACCACTATTGTCAGCAGTGACACAGAGCACAATGCTATACAGTGGCGGGTGAGCGGTGTACTACTGTTCCCAGCAGACACAGAGTGGAAGTAAACACAATGCTATATAGTGTGGCTGAGCCGTGTACACAGAGTGGCATTAAACACAATGCTATATAGTCTGCTATATAGTCACCCCGAACAGGGTGATGTTCTGCAGAACCCGAACAGTGGCAAACACTGTTCGCCCAACACTACTGGGAGGGAACGCAGATTTTAGTACCTAAACACATGATACAACATGTTTTCCGGGGTCGGACTCTGAGGCACATACAGATGGTCCCGATCATCATCCTCATCATACAACTCTTCTCCTGAGTCTGACCCACCCACCACCTCTGCCACCCCAACATCCCCAGACACAGACCCCTCATCGTCCTCAACATTAACTTGGGATGCTGGCCTGAGCCAGACCTCCTCCTCCACATCAGGCCCCATCATCTCCTCAATGGCAGCCCTCATTAATCGCTCTGGCGACGGACCGATGGACACAACGTTCTCCTCCGGGGAGGGCTGCTGCTGACCACTGGCTGCTGGGGTGGATGTTATAGCTTGCGTGGGGCGTTGGCTGTTGCTGTTGTTGGGAGTGCTGCTCACAGCGGAGGTCTCTGGGGAACTCATGTTGAGCTCATATAGTGGTTGACGGTGAGTGGAGTATTACTGATCCCAGCAATATACACACTGACTGGCAGAGTACGCAATGCTATATAGTGTGGCTGAGCGGTGTACACAGAGTGGCAGTAAACACAATGCTATATAGTCTGGCTGAGCGAGCGGTGTACTACTGTTCCCAGCAGAATCAGAGTGGCAGTAAACAATGGTATATAGTCTGGCTGAGCGGTGTACACAGAGTGTCAGTAAACAATGGTATATAGTCTGGCTGAGCGAGCGGTGTACTACTGTTCCCAGCAGAATCAGAGTGGCAGTAAACAATGGTATATAGTCTGGCTGAGCGGTGTACACAGAGTGTCAGTAAACAATGGTATATAGTCTGGCTGAGCGGTGTACACAGAGTGGCAGTAAACACAATGCTATATAGTCTGGCTGAGCGAGCGGTGTACTACTGTTCCCAGCAGAATCAGAGTGGCAGTAAACAATGGTATATAGTCTGGCTGAGCGGTGTACACAGAGTGTCAGTAAACAATGGTATATAGTCTGGCTGAGCGGTGTACACAGAGTGGCAGTAAACAATGGTATATAGTCTGGCTGAGCGGTGTACACAGAGTGGCAGTAAACACAATGCTATATAGTCTGGCTGAGCGAGCGGTGTACTACTGTTCCCAGCAGAATCAGAGTGGCAGTAAACAATGGTATATAGTCTGGCTGAGCGGTGTACACAGAGTGTCAGTAAACAATGGTATATAGTCTGGCTGAGCGGTGTACACAGAGTGTCAGTAAACAATGGTATATAGTCTGGCTGAGCGAGCAACATTAACTTGGGATGCTGGCCTGAGCCAGACCTCCTCCTCCACATCAGGCCCCATCATCTCCTCAATGGCAGCCCTCATTAATCGCTCTGGCGACGGACCGATGAAAACAACGTTCTCCTCCGGGGAGGGCTGCTGCTGACCACTGGCTGCTGGGGTGGATGTTATAGCTTGCGTGGGGCGTTGGCTGTTGCTGTTGTTGGGAGTGCTGCTCACAGCGGAGGTCTCTGGGGAACTCATGATGAGCTCATATAGTGGTTGACGGTGAGTGGAGTATTACTGATCCCAGCAATATACACACTGACTGGCAGAGTACGCAATGCTATATAGTGTGGCTGAGCGGTGTACACAGAGTGGCAGTAAACACAATGCTATATAGTCTGGCTGAGCGAGCGGTGTACTACTGTTCCCAGCAGAATCAGAGTGGCAGTAAACAATGGTATATAGTCTGGCTGAGCGGTGTACACAGAGTGTCAGTAAACAATGGTATATAGTCTGGCTGAGCGAGCGGTGTACTACTGTTCCCAGCAGAATCAGAGTGGCAGTAAACAATGGTATATAGTCTGGCTGAGCGGTGTACACAGAGTGTCAGTAAACAATGGTATATAGTCTGGCTGAGCGGTGTACACAGAGTGGCAGTAAACACAATGCTATATAGTCTGGCTGAGCGAGCGGTGTACTACTGTTCCCAGCAGAATCAGAGTGGCAGTAAACAATTGTATATAGTCTGGCTGAGCGGTGTACACAGAGTGTCAGTAAACAATGGTATATAGTCTGGCTGAGCGGTGTACACAGAGTGGCAGTAAACAATGGTATATAGTCTGGCTGAGCGGTGTACACAGAGTGGCAGTAAACACAATGCTATATAGTCTGGCTGAGCGAGCGGTGTACTACTGTTCCCAGCAGAATCAGAGTGGCAGTAAACAATGGTATATAGTCTGGCTGAGCGGTGTACACAGAGTGTCAGTAAACAATGGTATATAGTCTGGCTGAGTGGTGTACACAGAGTGTCAGTAAACAATGGTATATATTCTGGCTGAGCGAGCGGTGTACTACTGTTCCCAGCAGAATCAGAGTGGCAGTAAACAATGGTATATAGTCTGGCTGAGCGGTGTACACAGAGTGTCAGTAAACAATGGTATATAGTCTGGCTGAGCGAGCGGTGTACTACTGTTCCCAGCAGAATCAGAGTGGCAGTAAACAATGGTATATAGTCTGGCTGAGCGGTGTACACAGAGTGTCAGTAAACAATGGTATATAGTCTGGCTGAGCGGTGTACACAGAGTGTCAGTAAACAATGGTATATAGTCTGGCTGAGCGGTGTACACAGAGTGGCAGTAAACACAATGCTATATAGTCTGGCTGAGCGAGCGGTGTACTACTGTTCCCAGCAGAATCAGAGTGGCAGTAAACAATGGTATATAGTCTGGCTGAGCGGTGTACACAGAGTGTCAGTAAACAATGGTATATAGTCTGGCTGAGCGGTGTACACAGAGTGGCAGTAAACAATGGTATATAGTCTGGCTGAGCGGTGTACACAGAGTGGCAGTAAACAATGGTATATAGTCTGGCTGAGCGGTGTACACAGAGTGTCAGTAAACACAATGCTATATAGTCTGGCTGAGCGAGCGGTGTACTACTGTTCCCAGCAGAATCAGAGTGGCAGTAAACAATGGTATATAGTCTGGCTGAGCGGTGTACACAGAGTGTCAGTAAACAATGGTATATAGTCTGGCTGAGCGGTGTACACAGAGTGTCAGTAAACAATGGTATATAGTCTGGCTGAGCGGTGTACACAGAGTGGCAGTAAACACAATGCTATATAGTCTGGCTGAGCGAGCGGTGTACTACTGTTCCCAGCAGACACAGAACAGTAAACAGAATGCTATATGGTGTGGCTGAGCGAGCGGTGTACCACTATTCCCAGCAGACACAGAACAGTAAACAGAATGCTATATAGTGTGGCTGAGCGAGCGGTGTACCACTATTCCCAGCAGACACAGAACAGTAAACAGAATGCTATATAGTGTGGCTGAGCGAGCGGTGTACCACTATTCCCAGCAGACACAGAACAGTAAACAGAATGCTATATAGTGTGGCTGAGCGAGCGGTGTACCACTATTCCCAGCAGACACAGAACAGTGAACAGAATGCTATATAATGTGGCTGAGCGAGGTACACAGAGTGGCAGTAAACAGAATGCTATATAGTGTGGCTGAGCGAGCGGTGTACCACTATTCCCAGCAGCGACACAATGACAGGGGGGACCCTGGCTAGCGTGGCTGGAGCGCGAACTACCCTGCCTGCCTACCCAAAGCTAAACCCACAGACAAATGGCGGAGATATGACGTGGTTCGGTTATTTATTTACCCGAACCACGTGACAGTTCGGCCAATCAGAGCGCGTTCGGGTCTGAACCACGTGACCCGTTCGGCCAATCACAGCGCTAGCCGAACGTTCGGGGAACGTTCGGCCATGCGCTCTTAGTTCGGCCATGTGGCCGAACGGTTTGGCCGAGCACCGTCAGGTGTTCGGCCGAACTCGAACATCACCCGAACAGGGTGATGTTCTGCAGAACCCGAACAGTGGCGAACACTGTTCGCCCAACACTAGCCTCTGCCCATGGAAATCAAAAAGATGTCAGCTGTTAAATGGAACAAGGATTCTGATTGGTGATTGCTCCTGGCTGGATAGTGTACTGATTAAAAGTGTACTGGTTAAAGCGGTCTAACACCCAGCATTACAACTTTGCTTTAAAAGATTGCTTACAGCTTAGAAACTATTATGCCAGATTTTTTTTTTAAGCAGAAATTTACTAAATGGGTTAAACATGACATTTTAGTTTTGCATTTAGCTAGAAATCTGCATCTGCTGAGGTTTAGATGCAAATGTATCTTTGTTTGGAATGCAAATAGACCTCTGAAAAGCCTGTCTGGGAAGCCCTCTGTGCTCTCTCAGAGAGGTGTTTGTTTATTTACATTGTAAATAGATACATTTATTGTATATCTAAACCTCAGCACGGAGGAGGATTTCTAGCAAAATGCAACACTAAAATGTCACGTTTAATCCATTCAGTGAATTTCTGCTAAAAAAAAATCTGGCATAATAGTTTCTAAGCTGTAAGCAATCTTTTAAAGCAAAGTTGTAATGCTGGGTGTTAGACCACTTTAAGGGCTCTGCCTCTAATACAGGAGACCAGGGTTCAAATCTCAGCTCATCCTGTTTAGTAAGCCAGCATCTATTCAGTAGTAAGGAGTCCTTGGGCTTGACTCCCTAACACTGCTACTGCCTATATAGCGCGGCCTAGTGGCTGCAGCTCTGGCACTTTGAATCCATCAGTAGAAATAAATATGCTGTGGCTTGTCTTGTCTCAATTGACACCCTCACTGTCTTTCTCCATTCAGTGCCTAACTAAGTACCAACTGTGATGCCAGGTATTTGGTGACTGAAAGTAATGGAAACAAAATACTCTATATTTGGTATTCATCTGTGTGATGGATACACAGATCCGCAAATCTCTTGGTCAAGAGTCACTGTTGTAGCAGAAGAGCATGATAAATTATAGGTTGAGTGGTAGATGGACTTTAACCACTTGCCGACCGCGCACTCATACCGCGCGTCGGCAAAGTGGCAGCTGCAGGACCAGCGACGCAGTATTGCGTCGCCAGCTGCAGGCTGATTAATCAGGAAGCAGCCGCTCGTGCGAGCGGCTGCTTCCTGTCAATTCACGGCGGGGGGCTCTGTGAATAGCCTGCGGGCCGCCGATGGCGGCTCGCAGGCTAAATGTAAACGCAAGCGGAAATAATCCGCTTTGTTTACATTTGTACGGCGCTGCTGCGCAGCAGCGCCGTAAGGCAGATCGGCGATCCCCGGCCAATCAGTGGCCGGGGATTGCCGCCATGTGACAGGGGACGTCCCGTCACTGGCTGCACAGGACGGATAGCGTCCTGTGCAGCCCGGATCTCCAAGGGGGGGCCAGGTAGGAGAGGGAGGGGGAGGATTTCGCCGCGGAGGGGGGCTTTGAGGTGCCCCCCCCCGCAACACCCGGCAGGCAGGAGCGGTCAGACCCCCCCAGCACATCATCCCCCTAGTGGGGAAAAAAGGGGGGCGATCTGGTCGCTCTGCCTGCACGCTCATCTGTGCTGGGGGCTGCAGAGCCCACCCAGCACAGATCAGCTACAACAGCGCTGGTCCTTAAGGGGGGGTAAAGGGTGGGTCCTCAAGTGGTTAAGGTAATATCTGTCAAGAGCTGTCCAACCTGATTTTCTCCTTCAGTGGAGAGGTGAAAATGATCAGGCCTAGAAAGCGCCCAACTGGTGCTTGCTTCACAGAACATAAACCCACTAAAATACAGCACTGTGGCACAGAGGGAATAGCAAAAGGCTATGAGGTTCTATTTCAGTCCTGCAACACAACATTAATGATTGCCATTTTCACCTGTATCCATGAGTGATGGGACACATAGGTGTAATGAATTCATGTGTGATCTGTGTTGGCTGTAAGATGTGTCAGACTCCACAAATCTCTCTGTTTAATTTGACTAGCTAAGTTCAATGGCTTACTGATTTGGAGACACAAATGTCAATGCAAGATGTTGGAAAAGTTTGCTGCTAAACCAGAAGGCTATATATTGTAAAATAATTCAACATATGAGTTTCATGCCTATTAAAGTTCCCCTTGTCTAGCTTTATACCATGTAATCCCTGAAACCATTCCGTGTAAAGAATGGGCATTAAAGAAATAACAAATAAGTTTGACATTTTTTACATTGCTAGACAGAGTCTAATTTATTAATGAAAACCGAGGAGAATGGAAAAAACTATTATATATACCTAGGGCTTTCCCCAGCCCCCATCAGGCTGTTTGCTTCCTCGCTGTCCTCCTGGGCCACCTTGATCCTCTGCTAGCCGGCCTGTCTTTCAGTCAGGGTGAACTATGCATGCGGGGCCCCGGCACACAATGCTCCCAGCTACGGAAGTGTGATGAGGGTGAGCGCACAGCCGGACTGCACATGTGCCGAATTAAGGAGTTACCTGGCATAATTACCGGGCCGGCTAGCTTAGGATCGAGGCACACAGGAGGGCGGAAAGGGACCGAACAGTCTGGAGGGGGCTGGAGGAAGCCCCAGGTATGTATACATTTTTTTTTCATTTGTCTCAGGTACACTTTAAGTCTGTACAAACTGATGGTGGTTGGAGGGATCTGTGTCATCAGAATTGATGCAGATCTGGCTGAGGCCCAGAGTTTGGCAGAGTTCTGCAGATTGGCGGTGTGGTGCGGCGGCCACATGCACCGTCAATAACAGACCTTCGGGGATTACTGCGTTAGTATGCAGTAATCCCCGCCTGGTATCCGGTCAAGCAGGAAGTGACGCTCACTTCCTGTTGGGCAATTGATGACATGCGTGGAAGCGTATTGTAGAAATACGCTTCCACGCATGTGCGATGCTGAAAGCTGTGGCGGGTTTTTTAATTTCACGAGCGTTACAATAGACCTACATGACTTCTGGTCAGGTGCAGGACGCCACAGGAGCCGCACGGTAATGTAGGTATGGCCAGGCATTAAATAAAGTACTAATGGCGCAGTATACCGCAATGTGGGCAGTGTGAACTCCCCCATAGACTTTCATTAGGCAGTGGTAAATTTAGCGCACCGCACGGTCTTAGTGTGAAAGGGTCCTCAAGCTATCTACAAAACACAAGATTTTAATTAGTGATAATTGTTCCTGATAAACACGCTAGGTGAAAATCTAGCATGAGTGAAAATGTCCATTAGAAAAAAAAATATTCTGGAGTGCTCCTGGCCCCAGAACAGTTTTTTTTCGAAGACACTGTGTACTAATTCAAGAAAGCGGGCAGAGAACCATGAAACATGTTATGTATTTAGTATTGGATGAATAACAAAACTTGGCTTACCTCATGCAAGCTGTTCTCTTCATTTGAGGTAAGCACATTTTATGAATATATGTTTTGTCAGGTCGGATTTTTGTTCTGCAGAACGCTTAGTAAACTTTTTTTTACTTTAGTGCAACCCATTTAAAGAGACTTTAAGAAGAGCAAAGAACCCGAGTGAGGTCTGGACTTCCTCACTTACCTTCATAGTGTGCAGGGTCGTTTCTTGAGCAGTGCAAGCAGGGGGCAGACCGGTAAGTAGCAGAAGGGGGGGCGCAGGCAGAAAGACATAACCACTAGGGAGCTGGTGATGCGCGGTGCAGCCTAATGGAAGAAGATGATTACCAGCGCGATCACCTTCCTTGACTCCTCCTCGGCTGCCTGCATCAGACGTCAAGTCGTCATCACGTCACCACCCTGTGATGACCCCTGATGTCCTGTAGCGGTACTGCAGGCTGTCAGTGCGCAGCGCCCACGGAGGAGTCGGCTTTCCGGGCTCTCTTCGCCTGTGTGTTTTCCTGGTCTCTGCTTCCTCCTGGATGAGCGGCTGGTCAGTAGTAAGTAGGCAGACCTACTTGTGACCTGTGGCTGTGTGACTGTCCCTAAAGAGTTCAGTGTTCGGGAGTCCACGGGGATTGGGGGGAAGGGAGCACAATTTTTACACCCTCTCCCTGGGTGCAATTTAGCCTAGAAAGTGCCCTGATAGTGTGGTTGATAGTCCTGCAGCCAACACTTGTGAGTATTACTTCTATACACCCATTATTACACCTGGTGTAAGTAACTACTACACTATATGGGGCTCCTGTGGGCTCTGTGCTTTTTGGAAGGTTTTTTGGTGTATCTGCTGTAGTTCAGGCAGGACTTGTGTATAGATTTGTAGGCCAAACATAGGATCCCCCCCCCCCTTTAAAGTGACACTGAAGCGAAAAAAAAATCTTTTAAAAATCTTATTATATAATGAATTGTATGTGTAGTACAGCTAAGAAGTAGAACATTAGTAGCAAAGAAAATAGTCTCATATTGTTTTCCAGTACAGGAAGAGTTAAGAAACTTCAGTTGTTATGTATGCAAAAGAGCTTCTCTGAGCTTCCCGATTCAACTTGGGCTCAATACAGTCCTGTTTTCTGAAGCACTTATACATCAAAGAAACAGTGAGAGACAGCTTGATATAAGGTTTTACTGCAGGGAACTTCACAGGATTATTAGCTCTGCTTTGTTTTATAGATTAAAATAGAGTGTGGGTTGTAAACTGCAAATATGACAGAATAATGCAATGGTATAAAAAAGTATATAACTGAAAATAAAAATATGAGGCTCTTTTCTTTGCTACTAATGTTCTATTGATTATCCGTACTACACATGAAATTCCTTATATCATAAGGTGTTTGGTTTTTTTTTTTCCCCGCTTCCGTGTCCCTTTAAAGGGACTCCGAGCAGTGCGGAAACTATGGAAAGATGCATATCATTTTAAAGCTCTCTTTCTCCTCTTTCTAATGATATATAAACCACTGCCCTACACCTTTTAGTTTTTGCAATTTTCGCGATTGAAATTGCTGCGGCCGCGATTTCAATCGCGAAAATAAAGAAAACTAAAAGGCGTAGAGCGACGATTTAGGGGTCGCCAGAAAGAGGAGAAAGAGAGCTTTAAAATGATATCCATCTTTCCATAGTTACATTGTATTACACAGGGCGACTTTTTCTGCTGAATGGAGCTGCTGACTTTGAGAAAAAGTCGCCCTGTGTAATACAATGTAACTATGGAAAGATGGATATCATTTTAAAGCTCTCTTTCTCCTCTTTCTGACGACACCTAAATCGTCGCTCTATGCCTTTTAGTTTTCTTTATTTTAGCGATTGAAATCGCGGCCGCGGCAATTTCAATCGCGAAAATCACGAAAACTAAAAGGCGTAGGGCGGTGGTTGATATATCATTGGAAAGAGGAGAAAGAGAGCTTTAAAATGATATGCATCTTTCCATACTTTCCGCACTGCTCGGAGTCCCTTTAAGCACACTTAAATTGTAACTGTCGGGGCATAAAATCAAAAATCAATTATTTATTTTTATCTGGTAAACAAGTAACAAGTAACAAGGATGCTAACCAGACAATCCAAAAGTTAAAATCACTGTTACTTTTCTTGTTTATAAATGATCATTCCCCAGTTTACCTGACTCTTATTTGGTACACACAAAATTTGGTACACAAAAAGGAAGTTGCAGGGCATGCTGGGTTGTCCTTTTTTTGCTTCTCTACTTCCCCTCAGACTTGACTAACTCAGACTTGACTAATGCAGCCTGATTGTCTGAAGCCGTTTTCCCTCCTGTTTTCCCCTCCCTCACCTCTGTTCCTCTCTGATTGGACAATATTTCTCATGCTGAGACAATGCACTTTCTATAGTGAAGGGTAGGCAAATCAGGCAGAGGAGAATAAGAGAGGAAATGACATCAGGATTGGCTTCAAAATTAGCCACAGTTAAAATGGGAAATACTAAGAAGGATTTTCTCTTTGACTATAGAAAAATCACTAAAATCAAAATGTGGACAGTGCAATACATATGTTATAAGTAGAGCAAGTATTTATCTACTTATATATGTGTTTTTTTCTGAGATAGTATGGCTGACAGCTCCTGTTTAAAGGAATCATCAGGCTAAAAATAAAAAATTAGCTTTACTCACCTGGGGCTTTCTCCAGCCCCTTGCAGCAGACTGTCCCACGCTGACCACTCTGCTCTCCGCCGCCGTCCCACCTCCCCTGGGATATGTACCATAATAACCTGTGGAAAAAAAACCAGCTGCAGTGCCAGAGAAGTTAAAGAAGAGAAATGAAGGTGGGGAGGAAACAGTTTGTTAATGATTACCACAATTCAAAGCAAGTATAGAGGAGATTAATACCAGCATAGCACCAATGAATAGTTAATACAGGGGTTAAAGTAGGGCTCCCTGTGGTATAAGGGCCCCAGAGGCTCAATTGCTGCCCCCCTCATCTAGCCATTGTAGAGTACAGCAGAACCTTGGTTTGCTAGCATAATTTGTTCCGGAAACATGCTTGTAATCCAAAGCACTCTTATATCAAAACAAATGTTCCCATAAGAATGATTGGAAACCCAGGTAATTTGTTTCCACAATCCAAAAACAAGATGTACACTATAACAAACAGAATCATTGCCATCTGTTGACTCGCCCCAACCTTTCTTTTCTTGTACGTGGCTTTAACTAGGAACTTATCCAATGACAGTCACTTTTGAGGATTTCATGGAAACGTGGCATTGCACAGTCTCTACACTCAGATTAAGTAAAAACAAGTACAATTATGCAGCGCCAAAGGGAGAAGAACTGTCGGCTCAGTAGTGATGATGTGATGCATGTATGCTTTTGTTTGCTTGTTTATCAAGATGTTGCTTGTATATCAAGTCAAAATTACAAAAACATTTTTGCTCGTATTGCAAAGCAGTCCTAAACCAAATTACTCTCAATCCAAGATTGTACTTGAGGGAGTCAGAGAGGATACTTCCTATTACAGGGGGCATACCTGGCAGCCTATACGGGTGGGAAGGTGCCTAATACTGCAGGCACATCGTGCTATCAATACAGGCAGAGGGGGCACATCTAGCCATCTAACCTAGGAAGGGGGCTGCCTAATATTGGGGGCACATCTGGCTATGTATACTGGGGAGGGGGCTACCTAATACTGGGGGCACATCTGGCTACCTACCCATACTGGGGAGAGGAGCTACTACCTAATACTGGGGGCAGTTGTCTATACTGGGGAGAGGGGCTACCGATTACTGGGGGCTCAATGGATGTCTATACTGGGGAGAGGGGCTACCGATTACTGGGGGCTCATATGGATGTCTATACTGGGGAGAGGGGCTACCGATTACTGGGGGCTCATATGGTTGTCTATACTGGGGAGAGGGGCTACCGATTACTGGGGGCTCATATGGATGTCTATACTGGCGAGAGGGGCTACCGATTACTGGGGGCTCATATGGTTGTCTATACTGGGGAGAGGGGCTACCGATTACTGGGGGCTCATATGGTTGTCTATACTGGGGAGAGGGGCTACCGATTACTGGGGGCTCATATGGATGTCTATACTGGCGAGAGGGGCTACCGATTACTGGGGGCTCATATGGTTGTCTATACTGGGGAGAGGGGCTACCGATTACTGGGGGCTCATATGGATGTCTATACTGGGGAGAGGGGCTACCGATTACTGGGGGCTCATATGGATGTCTATACTGGCGAGAGGGGCTACCGATTACTGGGGGCTCATATGGTTGTCTATACTGGGGAGAGGGGCTACCGATTACTGGGGGCTCATATGGATGTCTATACTGGGGAGAGGGGCTACCGATTACTGGGGGCTCATATGGATGTCTATACTGGCGAGAGGGGCTACCGATTACTGGGGGCTCATATGGTTGTCTATACTGGGGAGAGGGGCTACCGATTACTGGGGGCTCATATGGATGTCTATACTGGGGAGAGGGGCTACCGATTACTGGGGGCTCATATGGTTGTCTATACTGGGGAGAGGGACTACCAAATGCTGGGGGCTCATTTGGCTATCTATAGTGAGGGGCAACGTAATACTAGGGGCACATCTAGCTATCTAAACTGGGGTACTAATTTGTACTGGGGGCACATCTTTTGGCTACCTATTTAGTTGTGGTTGGACTGTGTTTGTTTGTTTGTTTATTACTGGGTGCACATTTCCCACCTTTACTGGGGGATGATACAATTCGGGAGGAGGGGGCTCTTTGGAACCTTTGCCTCAAGTGCTGGAGAACCTAGCCCTGGCTTTGTTCCACTGTCTGTGGAGGAAATCTACACACACTCCACTGGGGACACAGGCCTCCATGATGAAGAGTAACAAAGATTGCCACATAATATTGTATACGTGTTTAATAGAATGGATGGGGTAAGGATCGCTGCTTTTTTTACCTGTCTGTATACTGTTAGGGACATTCCGCTCAATGACTGTTCTACGCCTTGACACGGGACTGGGCCCCTTTAGTCCCCAGGCCCACATGCAGCAGCAGGCTTTGCAGGGGCTATTGTTATGCCCCTGGCAGGGACAAAGAAAGGTCCTGCTCTGATTCCTAACTCACTACTAAAAAAAAGTGTTTTATTGCAGTTTGTGCCCCATCAGAGAGATGTCCTGAATTCCTGATAACACTCGCACCACAGAAACTCAAAGGACATCTCCTGAGCAAGAATATTTTGTGGGAGTTCCACCTAAAGGGCACTTGGAACCATACTCATACAACAGTCATCCCTGGTCAGCACACAATTTATTTCCCAAAGTCGTTGACGACTGTAAGAAGAAGCCAGTGGTAGCTCTAGGGAACTGTCACAATTCACATCCTGCGCAGGCACAGTAAGAGAAAACCTTGTAGGAAGCTCCTGGTTAAGGGAGCGCGAATTAGGACGCACAAGTCCAGAGCCGCACAGGCGCAGTGGCCGTCAACTTGCAAGTCGGCAATACCGAAACTACGCTGCGGCGGGGGACTGGAGGATCATTGAGGACTGCCGTGGCCACAGGGCGGCTGCAGGGGGCTGGCAGAAGCCCCAGGTGAGTAAAACGCTTTTTTTTTTAAAACTATCTTTAGGCTCCCTTTGAACATGAGAAAAATACATTCCCTACTAGATGAAATGAGGACAGCGGCGCAGCAAGGCCATAAGTTGTGCAGCGCTGTACTGTAATTTCTTATACAGTATACAGTATTTATACATGCACTATAAGTACAATGCAATTCAATTTCCCTGAACTAGAACATTCATACATCCCAATACCCTTCCAATGCCACCACCTTGTCGGTAATACTTAGAATGCATTTCAGCTTTGTTTCTAATTATTTCACCAGCAATGATGATCAGAAAATTGTATTTGAATTGTGACTTGTGAAAAGTCAATTGTATTAGCACTATTGGGATGAAGTTCAAGTTCCTACAATATATTCATTATTAATCACAGCATGAGCTACTGCCATATAAAAAAATAACTTTTATTACATATAAATATAAAAAGTGTACCAATATATAAAAAGCCCTTTAATAGTTTATAACCATCAAAAGTTCCGCAGTGCGCACTGCAATAATGGTAGGTAAGGCGATAATACAATCGCCTATATACCCTGTCTGAGGCCTACAGACACAATCTATTAGTTCAAAGAGTCTGCTTGGATGTAATTCAATGTGATCACAAGAGAAAAAATGGAGTCTAGTCAAAAATCGAAAAAACCATCAAAGAGTTTTTCTTCTATAGAAAATAAATCACTCCCTCTTCTGAATATTTGTATCCATAAAGCAGATTATGCTGTAATGCAAATATAGTGTATAGTCTGAGCGTCAATTGTATCCAGCAAGTAGGCATAGGGTGGTATACGATTCATCAACTGGTTCTTGTGTTGCCATATATGTCCTTACATAATTTGCCATGGGTGCAACAGAACAAAGAATTGGAATGGTCTCACCATAATCGGCATCACATCTCTTTAAGTTGGCCGGGCTCCCACCAGCAGTCAGATCTCGAGACCTCTCTCATCCACTCCGGCGACGTCTCGCCTTGTGGCTATAAAAGCTCCATGTCGCACCCCCGGCTCCCCTAATGGGGTATAAAGTCCGTGTTGTAATTAAATTCACAGCGGCATCGCCAGCAGGACAGTACTGTGGCACATCCAAAGCGTGCAGTGCGGGGCAATCGTACATGTCGACCGGTTTCAGCGGACACGCCGTTTTTTTCAGGACAACAAAATATTTCACACTGCGCAGTTTTAAAAGTTAATTGTGATGATGTCACTTCCCTTTCCAATTCAACTGTTTATCGCTCAATTCTGTTTATCGCATTCTTGTCTGTACAATAGGTGCCATTTTGTTGAAGTCCTATCTAGAAAAAACTCCTGTTTGCACGTGCAGCGCCATTCAATTGAGATTTTATTCAGAGGTGACTCATCCAAGCTTTACTAAAAAAGATTATATATAAACAACAAAAGAAAAACATAAAACTCATGTGCAGAGCCCATGCTGTGAATCAGTTTGTCGCCCTTATGCTGGGTACACACGGTACGTTCCTGCACTCGAAGCCCCGCTCGATTCCCGGCCGCTCGATTATTTCCGAGCATTTCCAAGCGCATTTCGATGATTGTTAGGTAGATTCTCATGCTAAGTATGCCAAATCGACCTAATGATCCATCGAAACGGGAATCGGACATGTCGGAAATAATTGAGCGGCCGGGAATCGATGGGAATCGAGCGGGGAATCGAGTGCGGGAACGCACCGTGTGTATCCAGCATTATAGTGTGTATCACATATAGCAATATACATAGAGATCTCTCAATAATAATCTATTATAATACATATACTGCCATCTTGTGGCCAAAAAAGGAACTACATAATGAAAAATTGTTCTAATACTCCATTTATGATCCCTTAATCAGATTGATGTTATTCAGTGGTCAGAAGTTACAAAATATATCACGTCTTGTTAAATATATATATAAATCGCTGTAACATACACACCCACAATTCCAAGGTAACAAGGGGAAGGGGAGCTAAATCTGAAATATCATATATAGCTTGGCAGTATTACTCTGTCCTATTCGCAAGAACAAGAAAAGGGCTCCCCATTCCCCCCAACCACGCAATACATAAGGATGCATAAACACAGCATATGCCACCACTGACCATATGAATATACATTGTATTATACACACTTGATTTATCAATCATTTAAAAATGCAGCATATGACACATGGTCATTTAGACCAGGGGGCTGCATGGCACAAAGGTCAATAATCCACCTTGTTTCAATTTGCAGCAGTCTTTCTTCAATATCGCCTCCCCTGATATGTGGGTGTACTCTGTCAATCACATAGAAACAGAACTTATTAAACACCTTGCCGTGTTTCAAAATTAAATGACGAGCAACCGCCGATTTTAAATTTCCCGATTGGAACCCGTATATATGGTCATAAATTCTTTGTTTCAACTGTCTAGTTGTCATCCCGACGGAAAAAGCGCCACATTTGCGCACAAAAAAGGTATATAACTGCTCTGGTATTGCAATTTGCAAAATGTCTGCATTAAATAGTTCTGTCTCTGCTATCAATTTTGATTGACAATTTTTGGGCCACATATCTACATTGATTGCAATCTCCACACCTATGTGTCCCCTTGTATCTGCAACATTGCTTCCGAGTCTGTTGAAAATGGCTATTCACTAGTTGGTCCTTTATGGACTTGGATCTTCTATAAACAATATTGGGAGTGCTCGGAGTCGGAACCAAGCTCCCCAAACTGGCATCACCCGTCATGAAATGCAAGTGTTTTTTCAAAATTGCCTGGATGTTTTTGCTCTGCTTTGAATATCTCAAATATAATCTCAAGTCAAATCACTGTTTCTGTTTCCTTTTTCTCAAAAATTAATCTATGTCTATCAGATTCTTTGCTCCTCTTATAAGCTGTGCTCAACCATTTATCTTTATAGCCTCTGTCTCTAAACCTCTTTCTTAGGGTTCAAACTATTCTTCGGTACTGCAGTGTCGTTTGGCTCCTAACTTCCCTGGCGGTAAGCCCGACCTCAGGTCGTGCTATGCGCGCAGGAGGATTTCTCAGGCCCTGCTGGGCCGATTTGCATATATTTTTTTTTTGTACACGCAGCTAGCACTTTGCTAGCTGCGTGTACTTTCCGATCGTCGCCGCTACCCGCCGCGCCGCCCCTCCCCAGACCCCTTGTGCAGCCTGGCCTATCAGCACCAGGCAGCGCTGAGGGGTGGATCGGGACTCCCGATGATGTCACAACGTCCATGACGTTGATGATGATCGTCGCCATGGCGACGGGGAAAGCCAAACAGGAAATCCCATTCTGAACAGGATTTCCTGTTTGCGCTGATCGCCGGAGGCAATCGGAGGGGGTGGGGAGATGCCGCTGCACAGCGGCTATCATGTAGCAAACGCTAGGCTAGCTACATGATTAGAAAATAGAATTTAAAATGCTGCGCTGCCCCCTGGCAGTTTTAATAGACCGCCAGGGAGGTTAAATACTGGCCAATAGAGATTCGTTTTATAACTGGGCCATAATGTGCACTCTCAGCATGTAGTAAACTGTTACTGGCAGTTGCAGTTCGCGCAAACCGAACTTTTGCGGAAGTTCACGAACCCGGTTCACGAACCAAAATCAAGGTTCGGGCCATCTCTACTTAAAATAATCGTAATGCGGCAATGTTTCACCAGAAAATATCCATAATGCAGAAATGATTCACCATAAAATAATCATAATGTGGGCAGTGTTCACCAGAAAATAATCGTAATGTGGCAATCTTTCACCATAAAATAATCATAATGTGGCCAGTGTTCACCAGAAAATTATCATATTGTGGCCAGCGTTCACCAGGAAATAATCATACTGTGGCCAGCGTTCACCAGAAAATAATCGCAATGTGGCCAGCGTTCACCAGAAAATAATCATAATGTGGCCTGCCCCCCCAAAATGGCCACGAGCGGGCCCCAGACAACATCCACCCATTAACTAGACCAATTATGGTTGGGTAGAGTTATTCTCTACTGAATGAATCGAGAAGCTTGTGAGAGCCAATCTCCAGCGAGGTTGGAACTGGATGTAGAACCGGAATGGGCTAAACTGACAGGGTCAGAGGAAATAAAAACCTTGGCTGTAAGATTTAAGCCAATTCTATCAATCGCAATAGAGGCACAGTAAAGTCCTATACCTGTCTTTCACGATATATACAATAATACAATACAATACAATAACATTTCTATAGCGCTTTTCTCCAATAGGACTCAAAGCGCTTAGGCTCTCTCAGATTCAGCAATTCGTAGTAGGATGAAGTATTCACACAACAAAAGTTATATTTCTGCAATATATGTATAGTAGCGAAGAGCAAAAGTAAAAGAAAAGAAAGGGAAGAAAAGGCAAGAAGAGAAGGAAGGAGAGAAGGAGACCACCATGGGAGCGAGGAGCCTGTTAGTGTCTACATAAGATAAAGAGACTTATTATTTGCCCAGGTTAAAGGTGTCTTAGTTGTGCGTTTACATCTGTACCTAATATATAATTGGAGAGCGGAGACCAAATTTTGTAAAAAAAATTCATAGTGTCTGTAAGCCTGGCTCTCAATTTTTCAAAAAATAAGATGTGGAAAAGTCTGCGTTTGACATGTTCGAAAGAGAGTATGGCGGAGCGCCAAGATGCCACTATTGTTAACTTAGTAGCGGTGAAGATATAATTGACCAAAGCGGTTTGTGTGGATGACAGGTGTGGGAATGGGAGGCCTAATAAAGTGTGTAAGGGATTTTTCGGGATGGGAACACTTAATAATGAGGAGGCCCAGGTACAAACTCTCGTCCAAAGTCTACAGTATGTACTTTCTTGCATTTCCACCATATATGGTTATACACTTATTGCACAACCTCTGAAGCAATTACCAGAGGTGCTTTTGCTAATCTTTGATAAACGATGGGGGACCAAGTACCACCTGAATAAGAGTTTGTAATTGACCTCTATAAGATCCGCGTTCACTGAAATGTGGGGGATATTATCCCAAATATCTGTAAGGTTATCTACTTCAATTTTTATTCCTAACTCCTTCTCCCATTTTATAATATATTCCGGCTTTTGCTCTGAGAACATTTGGGACAAATCTCTATATATCATAGATATTATACCTGGGGAAAAGGGATTTGTCGCACAAAAGGCCTCAAAGGAAGTTTTTGAAGAGGGTGAGGAGTTGGCAGGTAGATGACTCTTGACAAAGTGAGCTATTTGCATATACCTAAAATGTTCTGAGGAAGGGAGATTCTTTTTTCTCTCAATAGGTTGAGAGGTTTGACTCCTTTATCATTTGAGAGGTCACATATTTTGGTCAGTCCTGCTTGAGACCACCATTTATAACTTGTGGGAGATGAAAGGCCAGCTGGGAAAGAAGGATTTCCTAAAAAGGATGTTAGCGGATGATGCGTGGACATCCGTCTTTCTGAATATTTACAACTGTCCCATACGGTAAGCGAGTTTCTTAATATTGGGTTGGTGATTTTATTACAGAAGGGAGGGGCAATCCATAGCAGGTTCTGAGGCGTAATGGGGTGGGCAACATTCTCTTCTTTATCTACCCAAGCAGGTTTTCCTTCATTAGCATGCCAGCATGTAAGTGGGGCTAATTGAGCTGCTTTATAATATAACTTTAAAGTCGGCACTCCCAGGCCACCTTTAGATCGTGGGAGGAGTAGATATCGTTTTTTAAAGCGAGGTTTCTTAGTGCCCTATATAAAGTCATTGACCTTATTTTGGAGGGTTTCTAAGTATGTAAAGGGTAAGTGAATGGGGAGTAGTCTAAAGGCATAGAGCAGTTTTGGAAAGAAAGTCATCTTAATGGCTGCAATTCTGCCCATCCATGAAATAGAGTACCTCTTCCAGCACTCCAACAACGTGCAGAGTCTCTGAACTAAGGGAGGGAAGTTATATTTAAATAATGTGTCATAAGAGCTGGTGAGGAGTTTACAACGTTCTTATTGAAACTCGAATGTATCCTGTAGGGCTTGCATCAACAAGGGGGATAATGATATATTTAATGCTTTCGATTTAGTTGGGTTAATGTGGAGTCTGGACACCTTTCCAAATTGTTTTAATACTTTATTTAAATAGAGAGGAGGGAATTGGTGGGTCGGGAGACGCACACCACCAAGTCATCTGCAAACAATGCAATCTTATGCATCCTATCACCCAGCTATATTCCACAAATATCAGGAGTGTTGCGAATCAGGATAGCTAAGGGCTCGATAAGCAAGGCAAGCAGAAGAGGGGATAGGGGGCATCCTTGACGAGTACCCCGGGCAATGTTAAAGGGGGAGGATTTAAAACCATTATACACTACTGTTGCTGATGGAGTGGAATAAAGAGCTCTGATCCAAGTAATCAAGTGATCACCAGAGCCCCAATGCCTTAACACAGCTAATAGATAGGAGAACGAGACTGAATCAAAGGCTTTGGTTATGTCAACAGCTAATAACATGAGCTAATCTTGTTCTTGTGATCTATTATTTTTTTATTTATTTTTTTGCGGCCCACTTGCATTATATACAGCCCTGTCAGTCAGTCGCAGCTGACCTTTGGCCCATTGGTGGTAATTACTACTGTGTGCCACTGCCAGGCCCGGCACATTCAGTGACTACCTGTGTGTGTGACAGGCAGCTGCACATTTGTAATCCCATCCCAATCACTGCACCTGTTCACTGTTCAGTGCACCTACCTACCTACGTGAGCGCATGCGTTGTTATACCACCTTTCATTGCATCTGTTCACGGTACCTGTGTGTGTGTGTGTGTGACAGGTGCACATTTGTAATACCCAGCAGCACTGCATATACCTACCTGTTGTTCAGTGCACCCAAATACCTACGTGAGCGCACGCAGTGTGATATTTAATACCACCAGTCACTGTACCTGTTCACGGTACGTGTGTGTGTGTGACAGCTGCACATTTGTAATACCCATCACTGCATATACCTACCTGTTGTTCAGTGCACCCACCTACCTACGTGAGCGCACGCAGTGTGATATTTAATACCTCCAGTCACTGTACCTGTTCACGGTACGTGTGTGTGTGTGTGTGAGACAGCTGCACATTTGTAATACCCATCACTGCATATACCTACCTGTTGTTCAGTGCACCCACCTACCTACGTGAGCACCCGGAGTGGGATATACCACTCTGTGCATACCAGTCAACTGCACCTGTGTGACTGCACATTGTATTAGTCAAGTCAGTGCATACCTTTCACTTCATCCCCCCCGATATGGACAAAACAGGTAGAGGCAGAGGCAGACCCAGAGGAAGGCCACCTGGCAGGTCTGTTTGAGGTCGTGCTGATGTGATTTTGTGCGGCCCGGGACCAAAGTACAGTGCTCAGAAGAAGGCACGTCCCATTAACTCCCAAGATTGTCTGGACATGGTTGACTATTTAACACAGAACACCTCATCTTCTGCAGCCACCAGCACTACTACAAGCACCACATCTGCTGCATTTGAAAATTCTCAAGAGTTATTTGGTGGGGATTCACAGCCATTATTGTTCATAAGATGAAGGCGCTAAGCAAGTTACATCACCTCATATGTCTGAGTTAGGCAACACTATAGACGTAACGTGTAAGGAGGAGGAGGATGAAGTACCTGCTGTTGGTGCAGTTTATGAGGTGTCTGAGGCAAGCAAAGCTGGGCAGGATGATTATGATTATGATAATACGGATGCCACGTGGGTTCCCAATAGAGGAGATGAACAGGGGGGCAGTTCAGAGGGGGAGTCAGGGAGGGGAGGAGGACGCAGGGCCGGGCCGAGGCATAGGCGGTAGAGGCTCCAGCCTCAGGGCGCAGTGTAGGAGGGGGGCGCACAATTTATTCAGCTGTCATTCATAATTGTGTATGAAGCAGAAAGAAATAAGAAAAGGGGATACATAGCAGTGACTGCAAGCCAGATAGCTAGATATTAAGGTGTTGGGGAGGTTGTGGGCCCTGTGGCCCTCTTAGTCTAATAGCAATCAGTGTGTGACGGCTGGGGTGGGAGGGATGGAGGGGCGCACTTTGGTGTCTCAGCCTTGGGTGCTGGAGGACCTTGTTCCTGCTCTGAGGAGGAGACGAGTTCCTGAAAGAAGCAGGGGGAGCTCGTCATCAGAAACAGCTGGTGGCAGTGTTCGACGCCATGTATCGCCACCTATGGATAGCCAGCCAACATGCCCTTTAACGTCAGCTACTGATGCCACGATAGTGCCATCACCCCAGGGGGGCTCAGCGGTTTGGAAATTTTTTAGTGTGTCTGCCTTAGATCAGAGCAATGCCATCTGTTCTCTCTGTCTCCAAAAATTGAGCCGTGGAAAGGCCAACAGCCGTGTAGGGACAACTGCCTTATGAAGGCACATGGAGAAAAGGCACAAACTGCAATGGGAAGAGCACCAGAGGAAAAGCAGCACACAAAAGAAAAGCCACCCTCCTTCTCCTCTTCCTCCTTCAGGTGCATCTTCAGCCGCTTCATCCCTTGCACCTTCACAGCCACCCTTCACAGCCACCCTCCTCCACAAGAACAAGATTAGCTCTCTAAAGAGCTGTTGAGGGGTGCTTTTTTAGCAATAAGAATCAGCAAGGCGCAATCTAACAAGCATACAAGAGCCTAACTAAGCTTTCCCTATAGGTCTCTGCACAGCAGCTCTCCCTGCTCTTATTAAAGCAGGCACACGAGTAAGTGAAAAGCCTGACACTGCCTGCCTTTTATAAGGGGGGGAGTAGCTCAAGGAGGGAGTGTAGCCTGATTGGCTACAATGTGCCTGCTGACTGTGATGTAGAGGGTCATAGTTGACCCTCATGATGCACTATGGGGGCAAACCGAACTTCCAGAAAAGTTTGTGGTTCTGTTCGCCGGCGAACCGTTCGTGCCATCTCTAATTTTAAGTGAATCATTGCTGCGTAGAGATGGCCCGAACGGCTCGACCGCAAATTTATTTGCGCGAACTTCAGTGGTGCTGTGAGACAGCGCGGAAAGGCAGCCGCTTGCTCTCAGAGCAGAGCGGCTGCTTCCGCGTTCGGCATGGCGGCGCAGCATGGAGAAGCCGCCGCATGCCGCGTGAACTGCGCTGAAAGCGGAGAAGCCGCCGCGTGCAGTGCGACGGCTCCCGCAGCTGGCAGGGACAGCGCTGGTGTGGCTGGGACTCATAGTCCCTCTAGGTGTAGAGTGACGCGCGCACTCAGGCAGGGATTTTATGACAGTCAGAAATGAGTCAGCTGACCAGGCTGGTCAGCTGACTCTGGCTCCATCTCTTATTGGTCCAGCACTTAGGGAGGTGCTGGAGCTGATGTCTGGGTATATATACTGCCGGCTGTTCCGTTGCTGGTTGTCTGGCGTTGCGAACACAACGTGGGAGCACTCAGACCCTTAGTCAGATCCTTAAGTGTGCCGGGACCAGCTGGAGCTGTAATCCTACACTTAGCTAGATTCTGTTGATAGCTAAAGTACTAGTTTGATTGTGATTATCTGTTATGACCCTTTGCCTGCCTGACTATCCTCCTGAACTCTGATCTTGTACCTTGCCATTCTGATACTCTGTTGCCGAACCACGGCTCGTCCTTAGACTCTGCTTCTGCCTCCTGACTTTGCACCTCGATATATCTGATACCCTGTTGCCGAACCCTGCCTGTATCTTAGACTCTGCCTCTGCCTTCTGAATCTGTACTTTATCTGTCCGTGTGGTTACGACCTGGCTTGTCCGACCTCGAGAACCGACCTTACTATTAGAGGCGGTTCCCCGTACTGTTAGTGACACTTCCTCCAGAGTGTCACTCTCAGATAAACCTTCCTACTCTTAGCCTGACTCCTCCCGCTTTGGAGGGTTCAGGTCTTCGGAAGGAATCCGTGCAGTACTCCTTACTGCTCTGAGGCCTAGTCCTCAAAGTGTTACTGTTACACCAAACACTACACTCTACTCAGGTGTACAGAGGTTAGCTGGTATATCGGATTATCGGTGATACTGCAGATCACTTATAATCTGGTATATATCTGTATTCCCAGTGATACTGCAGATCACCGGTAATCAGATCCTCTCTGTGCTCCACCGTTCGTTACAGGTGCGCTTTCGCGACTTTATGGTGGTTCAACCCGCCTCCTATACTACATCATTAGGGTCAACTTTGACCCTGTACATCACAGTCAGCAGGCACATTGTAGCCAATCAGGCTACACTCCTTCCTGGAGGCCCTCCCCCCCTTATAAAAGGCAGGCAGCGTCAGGCATTGGACTCACTCGTGTGCCTGCAGTAATTAGAGAAGGGACTGCAGACTCTCATAGATAAAGCTTAGTTAGGCTGATTCTTATTGCTAAACAAGCACCCCTCAACAGCTCTTTTGAGAGCTAATCTTGTGCTTGTGATCTATTATTTTTTTTGTGTGTGTGTGGCCCACTTGCATTATATACAGCCCTGTCAGTCAGTCGCAGCTGACCTTTGGCCCCTTAATTCCTACTGTGCCACTGCCAGGCCCAGCACATTCAGTGACTACCTCTGTGTGTGACAGGCAGCTGCACATTTGTAATCCCATCCCAATCACTGCACCTGTTCACTGTTCAGTGCACTTACCCACCTACCTACGTGAGCGCATGCATTGTTAATACCACCAGTCACTGTACCTGTTCAAGGTATGTGTGTGTGACAGGTTCACATTTGTAATACCTATCACTGCATATACCTACCTGTTGTTCAGTGCACCCACCTACCTACGTGAGCGCAGCTGGAGGCATTGTCACTGAGAAGAGAAGTCGCCTAAGTCACAAAAGTGTTCAGTACCTCACCTTTATCAAAATGAATGAGGCATGGATCCCGGAGGGCTACTGCCTGCCCGAAGACTAAGTCAGTCCCCACACACAGCATCTCTGCCTGCAGGCCGCTTGACTCCGCCACTACCAACAGGGTCCAGGACTCCAGGCGGATTCCTGAATTTGTAAGGCCTCTGCTAGCAGCGGCCGCTATAATAATTTTTCTGGTGCATGTACATGCCTGCCTAATTTTTCTGCCTGCACTGCAGCTGCAACAACAAAACAAAAGGCATGTACATGGGGAGGGGGGGGTGGGCACACCCAAGATAATAAGGTTGTTGCTTCATTGTGGACTGACCAAATTCGATCAGCTGGATAGTCACTGTTGCTACCACTGCACGGCGACCATATGGGCTTGAAAACCGCCACGGCCTGCACTCTCGCCGTGGTGCGCACCAGTCCAGCACGGCCGTCACTACTCAAACAGCTGTTTGTGGTGCATTTCACAGTGAGTTTGGTGTGTCAGTGTGAAGCAGTACTCTAATTACACTCCCTGATTGATATATTCACATGCAAGATGTTTTAAAGCACTTTAGGCCTCCAATTTAGCATGCAATTTTGATTTCTGTCCTTAAAACGCTGCTTTGCGTCGAATTCCGATTTTTCCCGGGACTTTTGGCATCTATCCCACTCATCCATGCAAAAACTCAGATGTTAGACCCCTTGAAACATCTTTTCCATCACTTTTGTGGCCAGCATAAAGGTTTCTAGTTTTCAAACTTCGCATCCCCATTGAAGTATATTGCAGTTCGCGAAAGTTCGTGCGAACCGAACTTTTGCGGAAGGTCGCGTTCGAGGTTCGAGCCATCTCTAGTTTGCACCTAGGTTCGCTATGCTTTATGTGGGAAACTGGGAAAAGCTTGTCCTGAATTGGAAAAAAATAGACTAAGGTGGAAGATCGTCCTCTGTCTCCTCTCTTTATAAATATGCAGTTTGCACAGCAGTCATACATGCTAAAAAGGATTGTGGGTAAATATTGGCACATCCTGCAATGTGATAAGTCATTAAATGGTATTTTACCTGAGAGAGCTAAATATGTTTTTAATAAAGCACAGAATATAAAAAATAGTGGTGAGCTGAAATTTCCCATTTGTGTAATTTCGCGTTGTACTTTGCAATTACGACATAAATTTGTAATTATCAGAAATTAATTTGTAGAGAATGGGCACAGGCTTAAAATACCAACTTGCATTTATTTTGCAACCAAATGCATGCAGAGGAGGCTCACATTGCAAAGCGCTCCCTCTACCTTACAGCTGTTTTGCAAATCACGCTCACATTATCAGAAGTGGTATGCCAGAGGTGCAGGAAGGCTGGTGACTGCGCAATTCAGACTTACAAATTCCAATGCTTTTGGCGTCTGACATCGCCGGGCCATCCTTCCCAGTGTGCGAGCAGCATCCTCCCACTCCCCGCGTTATCAAGAGGCTGGTCTCTCATAGATGCAGACCACTGACCAATTAGCGGTATGGTCACTGATTGGTCAGTGGTTTGCATAAAAGAGAGACTGGCCTCTTGATGACGCAGGGGAGTGGGAGGAGGCTGGGAACATGCTGGGAACGACGGTCTGGTGATGTCAGACGCCGAAAGCATTGGAATTTGTAAGTCTTAATGGCACAGTCACCAGCCACCCTGAAACACCCCGCATACCACCTCTGATGACTGCTGTAAGGTAGAGGGAGCACTTTGCAACTGGAGCCTCCTCTATGCAACTGGTTAAAAATGAATTAAAGTTGGTAATGGTATTTAAGCCTGTGCCTGTGCTTTCTTTACATGACGTTAGGATTTTGATTTTCTTGGCTAACTATTTTACACTAAGTGTATTTTGATCAAAATAAACCTATTTGTGTTAAACTTGAGTGCAGGAGTTCTATCACTATTGGCAAGGGTGGGAGTTCTTTTGCAATTCTCCTAACAGCTTTTCTCTGCAGTAGTTGCTAGCGCTACAACCTTGTCTTAAGAGTCTGCTCATCCCGCCCACCCATTCAGCTCTCTATGCTCCCTTGCTGCAGTACCATCCAACCTGCCCACTCAGCTCTCTATGCTCCCTTGGTGAAGCACCATCCAGCACTCCCATTCAGCTCTCTATGCTACCTTGCTGCAGTATGATCTAGCCCGCCCACTCGGCTCTCTATGCTCCCTTGGTGAAGCACCATCCAGCACTCCCATTCAGCTCTCTAGGCTTCCTTGCTGCAGTACCATCCAGCCTGCCCACTCAGCTCTCTATGCTCCCTTGGTGCAGTATCATCCAGCACTCCCATGGCCTCTTATCTCTCTACAAGTCCTGCTGCCTTTCTGCTTATTCAGCGCCCAATGCCATGACCTTTAGGACCTTTCCAGAATTCAGGCCTGGGTGGCCTCGTTGGAGATGATGGTGTTGAATGACGTACACAAAATTAAGACAAATAAGTACTCCAATTTGTCCAATGATGAAAGATCAGCATGGAAGTAATTAAAAGGATGACCAGATGATTATCATTCGACCAGCAGATAAGGGAGAAGGGGTGGTGGTGCAGGAGAAAGATGACTATGTGAGAAAAGTTAACATACAAACCACTAAAAATGGACCCCTGTTGGAAGTTTCAAGAGGAGCTACGGACATTAGCAAAGTGGGGAAAGGATGAAGATATTCTTTTGGAAAGGGTGCATGACTATATTGTACAGAATCATCCTCGACTTCCAGTATACTACTGTTTACCAAAAACTCATAATCAGAGTACATTGATAGTTACTTACAGAAAACTGTGCGGACTCCAGCTTATATAAAAGATACTGGTCATATTTCACATATTTTGCAAGATCTGAAATGGGAATAAGCGTATATACTATGTGTAGTAGGTGTGAGTTCTCTGTACACTACAATTGACCACAGAAAGGAATTGACTGCTGTAAAGTTTTTCTTGGAGAGATTGACTGACATTAATCATGATCAGAATAATTTTATTATTATTGTTATTGAACATGCTATTTATTTTATTTTGACACATAATTATTTCATGTTTGATTCAAAGTACTATCTGCAGAGCACTAGAGTTGGGCCGAACCTCCGATTTTCGGTTCGCGAACCCTGTTCGCGAACCTCCGCGAAAGGTTCGGTTCGCGAAAAAGTTCGCGAACCGCAATAGACTTCAATGGGGAGGCGAACTTTCAAAGTTTTAAAAAATTCTATACACTGCAAAAATGATAGAAAACATGTTTCAAAAGCTCTAATGCCTGGAGTCACACCTAATTGAGTGAAATACACTTCACTGCTCGAGGACCCACCCTCCCTCCCTCCTCCTCCTCCTCCAAGCAAGGTCCTTTATACCATTTGCCTACCTACACTAATTAGTTATGGAACAGCTGCTACACACTCTGCTAGGGAGTTTTTACTCTCCCACCTCCCTCCTCCCACCTCCCACCTCCCACCTCCCTCCTCCCACCTCCCACCTCCCTCCTCCCACCTCCCTCCTCCCACCTCCCTCCTCCCACCTCCCTCCTCCCACCTCCCACCTCCCTCCTCCCACCTCCCACCTCCCTCCTCCCACCTCCCACCTCCCACCTCCCTCCTCCCACCTCCCTCCTCCCACCTCCCTCCTCCCACCTCCCTCCTCCCACCTCCCTCCTCCCACCTCCCACCTCCCTCCTCCCACCTCCCTCCTCCCTCCTCCCTCCTCCCTCCTCCCACCTCCCTCCTCCCTCCTCCCACCTCCCTCCTCCCTCCTCCCTCCTCCCACCTCCCACCTCCCTCCTCCCTCCTCCCTCCTCCCACCTCCCTCCTCCCACCTCCCTCCTCCCTCCTCCCACCTCCCACCTCCCTCCTCCCACCTCCCTCCTCCCACCTCCCTCCTCCCTCCTCCCACCTCCCTCCTCCCACCTCCCTCCTCCCTCCTCCCACCTCCCACCTCCCTCCTCCCACCTCCCTCCTCCCACCTCCCTCCTCCCACCTCCCTCCTCCCTCCTCCCTTCAACCTATTCCCTCCTCCCTCCGGGAGGAGGGTGTCTTCTGGCAGGGAATTATACTTTTTTAAAAGCCAGTATATATCATACCATAGCTGGGAATCGAACCCAGATCACACTGCATGGTGGACACGTCAGTGCATCACCCTAAGCACTGTACCACTACAGTAGTAAGTGAAGCTACCGTAAAATGTACCATTAATGCTCAATGCAATAGAACCATTAGGTTGCTTAAAGGAGAACTGTAGTGAGAGGTATATGGAGGCTGCCATATTGATTTCCTTTTAAGCTATACCAGTTGCCTGGCAGCCCTGCTGATCTATTTGGCTGCAGTAATAATAATAATTATAATCCAAACATTTGTATAGCGCTTTTCTCCTGTCAGACTCAAAGCGCTCAAGAGCTGCAGCCACAGGGACGCACTCAAGAGGCCACCCTGCAGTGTTAGGGAGTCTTGCTTTGAACTCCTTACTGATTAGGTACTTGACCTAGCCAGGATTCGAACCCTGGTCTCCCATGTCAAAGGCAGAACCCTTAACCAGTACACTATCCAGCCACTGTTGTGTGAATCCCACCAGAAACAAGCATGCAGCTAATCTTGTCAGATCTTACAAAAATGTCAAACACCAGATCTGCTGCATGCTTGTTCAGGGTCTAGGGCTAAAAGTATTGGAGGCAGAGGATCTGCAGGATAGCCAGGTAACTGGTATTGCTTAAAAGGAAATCAATATGGTAGCCTCCATATACCTTTCACTACAGTTCTCCTTTAAAGGGAACCTTAACTGAGAGTGATATGGCTGTTTCCTGTAAACAATACCAGTTGCCTGGCAGTCCAGCTGATCTTTGTGACTGCAATAGTGGCTGAATCACACCCTGAAACAAGCATGCAGCTAATCCAGTCTGACTTCAGTCAGAGCACCTGATCTGCATGCTTGTTCAGGGGCTGTGGCTAAAAGTATTAGAGACACAGGATCAGCAGGCGATTCAGGCAACTGGTATTATTTTAAAAGGAAAAATCCATATCCTTCTCCGTTTAGGTTCCCTTTAAGGATTTGTAGCATAAAAGCCAACTCACATTGGCTGGGATTCGAACCTGGGTCTCTCTGTATGGTGGACAAGCACACTATCCACTATACCAACTGAAGCTGGCCTGAAAATGCTGGCCTGAAAATGCTGGCCTGAAAATGCTGGCCTGAAATTGCTGGCCTGAAAACAAGCTGCATGCTTGTTTCAGGGTGTGATGCAGCTTGTTTTCAGGCCAGCAATTTCAGGCCAGCAATTTCAGGCCAGCAATTTCAGGCCAGCTTCAGTTGGTATAGTGGATAGTGTGCTTGTCCACCATACAGTGAGACCCAGGTTCGAATCCCAGCCAATGTGAGTTGGCTTTTATGCTACAAATCCTTAAAGGGAACCTAAACGGAGAAGGATATGGATTTTTCCTTTTAAAATAATACCAGTTGCCTGAATCGCCTGCTGATCCTGTGTCTCTAATACTTTTAGCCACAGCCCCTGAACAAGCATGCAGATCAGGTGCTCTGACTGAAGTCAGACTGGATTAGCTGCATGCTTGTTTCAGGGTGTGATTCAGCCACTATTGCAGTCACAAAGATCAGCTGGACTGCCAGGCAACTGGTATTGTTTACAGGAAACAGCCATATCACTCTCAGTTAAGGTTCCCTTTAAAGGAGAACTGTAGTGAAAGGTATATGGAGGCTACCATATTGATTTCCTTTTAAGCAATACCAGTTACCTGGCTATCCTGCAGATCCTCTGCCTCCAATACTTTTAGCCCTAGACCCTGAACAAGCATGCAGCAGATCTGGTGTTTGACATTTTTGTAAGATCTGACAAGATTAGCTGCATGCTTGTTTCTGGTGGGATTCACACAACAGTGGCTGGATAGTGTACTGGTTAAGGGTTCTGCCTTTGACATGGGAGACCAGGGTTCGAATCCTGGCTAGGTCAAGTACCTATTCAGTAAGGAGTTCAAAGCAAGACTCCCTAACACTGCAGGGTGGCCTCTTGAGTGCGTCCCTGTGGCTGCAGCTCTTGAGCGCTTTGAGTCTGACAGGAGAAAAGCGCTATACAAATGTTTGGATTATAATTATTATTATTACTGCAGCCAAATAGATCAGCAGGGCTGCCAGGCAACTGGTATAGCTTAAAAGGAAATCAATATGGCAGCCTCCATATACCTCTCACTACAGTTCTCCTTTAAGCAACCTAATGGTTCTATTGCATTGAGCATTAATGGTACATTTTACGGTAGCTTCACTTACTACTGTAGTGGTACAGTGCTTAGGGTGATGCACTGACGTGTCCACCATGCAGTGTGATCTGGGTTCGATTCCCAGCTATGGTATGATATATACTGGCTTTTAAAAAAGTATAATTCCCTGCCAGAAGACACCCTCCTCCCGGAGGGAGGAGGGAATAGGTTGGAGGGTTGGTGGGAGGAGGGAGGTGGGAGGAGGGAGGCCAATTAAAATCTCACTAGCAGAGAGTGTAGCAGCTGTCCCATAACTAATTAGTGTAGGCAGACAACTGAGTCAAATGGTATAAAGGACCTAGCTTGAAGGGAGGGTGGGCGGGTCCTCAAGCAGTGTGTTTGACCATAACATGTCTGCTGACAGTGAAATGGAGGGTAAAAATTTTGTTTTTTGATGCGAACTGGGCGAAGCGAACTTCCGCAAACGTTCGCCTGCGGGAGGCGAACGCGAACCACCGAAGTTCGCCAGGAACCGTTCGCCGGCGAACCGTTCGGCCCAACTCTACAGAGCACTAGAAACGTGATGGGCACGAGGTTTGCACCTGGGTTCACTATGCTTTTTATGGCATACTAGGAAAAGCTTGCCCGGTATGGTTCAGAGGGCCTAGGTATGGACCTCATGCTCTGAAAGCGGTACATCGATGAAGCAATCTTTGCTTGGAGAGGAGGCGGCAACTGGAGACGTTCCTGCAATGGCTGAATATTAATGAATGTCATTTAACAAGAAAAAAATTAATTTTTTAGATTGAACTATTTAGATTAAAGATAAAGTACATTCTAAAACTTTTTTTTTTTTTTTTTTAAAGTAGAACAAATAGTTTCATTTTTTGGATAGCTGATATTTATTAAAAGAGTCAGTATCTGAGAATCCGTAGGTACTGCTTTGAAGCCAGGGCCGGGCCGAGGCAGAGGCGAGAGAGGCTCCAGCCTCAGGGCGCCGTGTAGGAGGGGGCGCACAACGCACTCAGCTATCATTCCCCTATTGTGTTTGAAACAGAGAGAAATAAGAAAAGGGGGTACATGGCAGTGACTGCAAGCCAGATAACTAGAGATTAAGGTGGTTTTTTTGGAGGGGGGGGGATTTGGGGGCCCTGGGGTGCCTCTTAGTCTAATAGCAATCAGTGTGTAATGGCTGGGGTGGGAGGGATGAAGGGGTGCACTATAGTGTCTCAGCCTTGGGTGCTGGAGGACCTTGTCCCAGCTCTGTCTGAAGCTGCAGTATACTGTATGATGAACAAGCACAGATTATGTGCAATTGATTTGCAGAGAAAAAATATCCCTTCAAGGATTTGAAAAAAAAAACTACACTAAGGTGGAACAACGTCCTCTGTAATCTCTCTTTAAAAATATGCAGTTTACACAACAGTCATACATGGTAAACGGATTGTGGGTAAATATTGGCACATCCTGCAATGTGATAAGTCATTAAATGGTATTTTACATGAGAGAGCTAAATTTGTTTTTAATAAAGCACAGAATATAAAAAATAATGGTGAACTGAAATTTCCCATTTGCGTAATTTCGCATTATACTTTGCAATTATGACACAAATTCGTAATTAATTTGTAGAGGATAGGCACAGGATTAAAATACCAACTTGCATTTATTTTGCAACCAGATGCATGCAGAGGAGCCTCCCATTGCAAAACGCTCTGCCTACCTTACAGCTGTTTTGCAAATCACGCTCTTATCATCAGAAGTGGTATGCCAGAGGTGCAGGAAGGCCGGTGATGGCACCATTGAGACTTACAAATTCCAATGCTTTTGGCATCTGACGACACCAGGCCGTCCTTCCCAGTGTGCAAGCAGCATCCTCCCACTCCCCTGCGTCATCAAGAGGCTGGTCTCTCACTGATGCAGACCACTAACCAATTAGCGGTATGTTCACTGATTGGTCAGTGGTTTGCATAAAAGAGAGACCGGCCTCTTGATGACGCAGGGGAGTGGGAGGAGGCTGGGAACATGCTGGGAAGGACAGTCTGGTGATGTCAGACGCCAAAAGCATTGGAATTTGTCTAAAGTCTAAAGGTGACCACTAATGGTCCAATTTCTAGTGAAAAATCATTCGTTCAGAAATTCTGATCGGAAGAAAAATCGTTCACTACACCATCAATGAACCTTTCTTTGCTTCCTATCTATCACAACCAATCAAGAAAATCCAAATTTTGATTTGACAAAATTCTAGTCGGATTATTTTTTTTTTACAATCGTTCGTAATCAATTAAGCCCATTAACAGAGATTATTTTCAACCAATCCGATCAGAATTTCTGATTGCTTGAACAATTTTTCGCTAGAAATTCGACCATTATTTGCTACATTTAGTGGTGTCACCAAACTCCCTGCAACCCCCCGCATACTACCTCTGATGACAGCTGTAAGGTAGAGGAAGCGCTTTGCAACCCGAGCCTCCTCTGCATGCATCTGGTTGAAAAATAAATGCAAGTAGTTATTTAAGCCTGTGCCTATCCTCCGCTTTCTTTACATGATACAAGGATCTTCTTGAGTACCGTAACTATTTTACACTAAGTGTGTTTTGATCAGAATAAATGTATTTACTCGAATCCGTGATTGGGGGTATCCGAGCACCACTGCTGCTCATACAGCCCTCCTATTCAGCTCTCTATGCTCCATTGGTCCAGTACCTTCCAGCCCACCCATTCAGCTCTCTACGCTTCCTTGGTGAATTACCATCCATCCCTCCCATTCAGCTCTCTATACACCCATGGTGCTTTACCATCCAGCGCGCCCATTGAGCTCTCTATGTTTCCTTGGTGCTTTACCATCCAGCCCGCACATTCAGCTCTCTATGTTTCCTTGGTGCTTTACCATCCAGCCTGCCCATTTAGCTCTCTATGTTCCCTTGGTGCAGTACAATCCAGCCCACCCATTTAGTTCTCTATGCTCCCGTGGTGCATTATCATCCAGCTTGCCCATTCATCTCTCTATGTTCCCTTGGTGCAGTACCATCCAGCCCAAACATCTCTCTATGTTTCCTTGGTGCAGTACCATCCAGCCCACCCATTCATCTCTCTATGTTCCCTTGGTGCAGTACCATCCAGCCCACCCATTCAGCTCGCTATGCTCCCTTGGTGCAGTATCATCCAGCCTGCCATTCTGCTCTCTATGCTCCCTTGGTGCAGTACCATTCAGCCTGCCCATTCAGATCTCTATTCTCCCTTGGTGAAGTACCATCCAGCCTGCCCATTCGGCTCTCTATGCTCTCTTGGTGCAGTACTATTTAGCCTGCCCTTTGAGCTCTATATGCTCCCATGATGCATTACCATCCAGCGGCTGGATTCCAGCCTGCCATTCCGCCCTCTATGCTCCCTTGGTGCAGTATCATCCAGCCCTCCTATTCAGCTCTCTGTGCTCCTTTGGTGCAGTACCTTCCATCCCACCCATTCAGCTCTCTATGCTCTCTTGGTGCATTACCATCCAGCCCGCCCATTCAGTTCTCTATGCTCCCTTGGTGCCATACCATCCAGCCCTCCTATCCAGCTCTCTATGCTCCTTTGTTGCAGTACCTTCCATCCCGCTCATTCAGCTCTCTATGCTCTCTTGGTGCAGTACCATCCAGCCTGTCCATTCAGCTCTCTATGCTCTCTTGGTGCAGTACCATTCAGCCCACCCATTCATCTCTCTATGTTCCCTTGGTGCAGTATCATCCAGCCTGCCATTCTGCTCTCTATGCTCCCTTGGTGCAGTACCATTCAGCCTGCCCATTCAGATTTCTATTCTCCCTTGGTGAAGTACCATCCAGCCTGCCCATTCAGCTCTCTATGCTCTCTTGGTGCAGTACTATTTAGCCTGCCCTTTGAGCTCTATATGCTCCCATGATGCATTACCATCCAGCGGCTGGATTCCAGCCTGCCATTCCGCCCTCTATGCTCCCTTGGTGCAGTATCATCCAGCCCTCCTATTCAGCTCTCTGTGCTCCTTTGGTGCAGTACCTTCCATCCCACCCATTCAGCTCTCTATGCTCTCTTGGTGCATTACCATCCAGCCCGCCCATTCAGTTCTCTATGCTCCCTTGGTGCCATACCATCCAGCCCTCCTATCCAGCTCTCTATGCTCCTTTGTTGCAGTACCTTCCATCCCGCTCATTCAGCTCTCTATGCTCTCTTGGTGCAGTACCATCCAGCCTGTCCATTCAGCTCTCTATGCTCCCTTGGTGCAGTACCATTCAGCCCACCCATTCATCTCTCTATGTTCCCTTGGTGCAGTATCATCCAGCCTGCCATTCTGCTCTCTATGCTCCCTTGGTGCAGTACCATTCAGCCTGCCCATTCAGATTTCTATTCTCCCTTGGTGAAGTACCATCCAGCCTGCCCATTCAGCTCTCTATGCTCTCTTGGTGCAGTACTATTTAGCCTGCCCTTTGAGCTCTATATGCTCCCATGATGCATTACCATCCAGCGGCTGGATTCCAGCCTGCCATTCCGCCCTCTATGCTCCCTTGGTGCAGTATCATCTAGCCCTCCTATTCAGCTCTCTGTGCTCCTTTGGTGCAGTACCTTCCATCCCACCCATTCAGCTCTCTATGCTCTCTTGGTGCATTACCATCCAGCCCACCCATTCAGTTCTCTATGCTCCCTCGGTGCAGTACCATCCAGCCTTCGCAGTCAGCTCCCTATGCTTCCTTGGTGCAGTACCATCCAGCCCACCCACTCAGCTCTCTGTGCTTCAGGTAGTGAGAATGGGCACATACAGCAGGGGAAGCGTGAGGCCCGAGATAGCAATGAAATGGGGCAGCCACCACACATTTGTTTACAACAGAATTTGCGGGTTTGGTAAAAAGCATAAGTTAGTGCAACAAAACTTCTGCACCTGTAGGCTTCTGAGATTACGGTAACATTAGACTCTAATGTCACCTTATGGCCACTGAAGGTGAACTCGGGAACACTTTTGCAAAGAAAAGCTGGGTTAACTTCCCCTACTAACACATTCCACTCATAATATTTGTCTGTACATCTTGAACCGGTTTGTGAAGAATTTAAACAGACAGGCTGTGCTGGTTGACTCCACAGACACATTCCCTAACTTTGTTGTCTCTGTGCAATGTACATATTTTATCTTAGAAAAATGAACTGTTTAGAGTCCGCAACATTAGATCAGAATGTACATAAGTAAAATAATGTTATTTGAGTAGGTAGATCATGACAAAAAAAAATTAAATTTGGACTTACCTGGGGTTCCTTCCAGTCCACCGCACAGCACCTGGCAATTTGCACGGCACGTTATAGCTGCAGTGAGCACCCCAAAAAACTCAGTATAGGTATGTTGCAAGGTATAGGTGCCCCAAATATTGGTAGCTAGGTACAGTATAGGTTGGTCAGGAACTCTTTTCACTTCCTGTTTCTGCCTGGTGCTGACCCCAGACTTCTGCCGCCTGAGGAAATTGCCCCACTTGGCATCATGGGCGGACCGGGCCTGCCCGCGAAGGTCCCCCTGCGCCCTCCTGGAGCCTTCCGTGGTCCTGGTCCGAGTTCCAGTCATCCAGCGACTTCGGTTGAAGTCACCCCTGCGCACCCCCGCCGCGCACACTATGCATCATCACGCCCATGGGTGAAAGAATCCTGCGCATGTGAGGTTCTCTGACACTGAACCGTGCATGCGCAGGACTCTTATGCTGGCCGGCGTGATGATGCGCAGCATGTGCGGTGGGGGTGCGCACCTGGCGACTTCGGACAAAGTTGCAGAATTACAGGAGCCAACACCAGGACCCTGGAAGGGACCATGAGGATGTCGAGGGACCTCACGGGCTATGGGGGGGTGGGGGTGTTGGAGCTTTTTTTCATATAATATAGTCAATGGAAACAAATAATAATCCATTAAATCAGGGGCAAATATTATCTTCTGCATTTAGCAGATATAGCCTCCACACAAATGCAAATAGAAACGCACATGAACAACTTTAAGGCAGTCCAAGGTGCATATCAGAAATGTGCCCAATTACTTTTATTTTTTTTAATATCTGAAACACATTTTTATAGTGGCAATTGACACTTAGTCCAGTTTATGAATCAAAGCAATGGTGTTGCTTGTCTAGTAAACATCGTATAATAATAATGTTAACCTTTGTATATATTTTTCTCTGGTTGAACTCAATGCTCTTGTGAGCTGCATCCACTAAGGATGCACTCAGTAGGCCACGCTGGAGTGTTAGGGACTCTTGCCCAATGACTTCTTACTGAATAGGCAACTGACTTACTTTACCATCAATATGTGATGTTTACTCAGGTCAACCTAAAGGTAGCCACTAATTATACAAGTTGCTGAACGGTTGTTTACGAACGATTCTTCATATGAATAATCGGAAATGATCATTTGTGACCACTAATGAAAAAAAACTCTCCTAACCAATTTGATCAGATGAGATTAATGAAATTGATCCAATTTTCGGATCGATCCCATCAATCTGATCGAATTGGTTAAAGGAAACCTGTAATAAAGTAAAAAGAAAAAGAGTTTAACTTGCCTGGGGTTTTTACTGGCCCCTGCAGACATCCTGTGCCCGCACTGGGACAAAACAATGCTCTGGTCCCCCGCCGCAGCTCACTTTTGCCGGTTTACAGGTCGACGGCCACTGCGCCTGCTCAGCCGTGGCCGTGCGCATCTTCGTTCGCATTCCCGTTGCCAGGAGTGTTCTGCGCAGATGCACCATGCTCCAGCTAATTGAGCAAGAGGGAGGCCAGGGCGGCGCAGGCGTAGTTGACCACTGACTGGGAAACCGAAAGTTAGTCACAGCGGGGGACCGGAGGATCGTTTTGTCCTAGCGCAGGCACAGGATGTGTGCAGGAGGCAGGTGGTAGAAGCCCCAGGTAAGTTCAACTCTTTTTTTATATTATTTTATTACAGGTTTCCTTTAAGATTTTTTTTGTCCATTAGTGGTCCCAAACAATCTTTTCTGATCGTTCATACAAAGAATCGTTTGTAAACAATCATTTGGCAAATTATATCGTTAGTGGCCATCTTACATACCAGCAGTCTCTAGCCCCTTAAGGACCAGAGACCACTGGTACCGAAGAACACTGCCTCCCGACTAATTGCCGTGCACACCCGCCGCTCCTCCATCCGCACAGGCAGTCCTCTCTGCCGTCGCTATGACGGCAGAGCTGTGTGAGCAGGTCAGGAACCGCTTTCATTGGTTTCTGACACTGTCTATTAATGTAAGCCAATGGGATTGGCTTATAGTGATGACAGGGTCAGGAGGCAATGAAATGTTGACTTTGCAGCAGCTCAGCGGCCAATTGGCGTTAAGTGTGCTAGGCCACATTTCCTTCCATTGTCGTTGCGTTACCTTGCGGTAAAACAAGGTAGAGCCATGCACACTTGCAAGGCAAGTGTAAAAGGGGACTTAAACGGAACCTGAGACAGGGATGTCAAAAATGTTTACATACCTGGGGCTTCCTCCAGCCCCCTCCGGCCTGATCGTTCCTATGCTGCTGTCCTCCACTGCTTGCAGCCTCCGCAGACTGCCCTGGAATGTCCTCCGGTCCGGGGCATACTGTACAGGCGCAGTCAGGCTTTGTGTGCTCCCCTTCTTCGACTGCGCTGCCATGCACTGATGAGGATCGACCAATCCAAAACAGTCTGTATACATGTTAGATTATTATGGCTCTGTATAATTAACAAGCTGACACATCATTGCATTCCAGCAGATCTGGAGGTGTGGCTAGCTTGCAGGGACAGCAATGGGTGATTTACCTATGAATGGAGATGGTCAGTGACATGCTAACAATTCTGGGCACTTGGATGCAAATTTTATGTGCCTTTAAAGGTAACCTGAGGTGAGAAGGATATGAAGGCTGCCATATTTATTTCCTTGTAAACAATGCCAGTTGCCTGGCAGCCCTTTTGATATTCTGACATAAGTAGTGTCTGATTTAAAACCCTAGAACAAGCATATGGTTAATCTAGTAAAACCTGCTGAGTCAGAGTACCTGATTTGCTGCATGCTTGTACAGCGTCTATGGCTAAACGTATTAGAGACACAGAATCTGGACAGCTGCCAGGCACCTGGTATTATTCAAAAAAAAAAAAATATGGCAGCTTCCATATACCTGTATACCAGTACAAGGATATAATGAAAAAAACTTGAAGAAACTCCCAAAATGTTATATGAATTCCATACATTTTATAAAATAGATATTAAAAACATTAGAAATATACACATCAATTGTAGATGGCCATAACTACCCACAGAACAAACTAGTGCAAAGTAAAAGGATATTACCATTCTAATGTTTTTAATATCTATTGTTTTTAGATTTGTATCAATATATGCGGAGGCCTGATGAAGGGTCTTTCCCGAAACAAGTCAACATTGTCGCTTTGATGTTAACCACTGCTGTACATATGCCATTTTCTACTATTGAATATGTTTCCTGAAGGATACATTACATGACAATTTTGCACGTTTTTGGCTTCTGGGATTAATAAAGATTTTTTTTAACTTTTTTTTGCATATAAACTTTTTGGAGATTCTTCAAGTTTTTTCATTATATCCTTGTACTGGTATACATGTATTGAAGGTGGTTTGGCACACCTCTAAGGATACTACTGTATATTTTTGCTTTTTCCCAGTAAGTAAACTACAGCTTCCATATCCCTCTCACCTCGGGTTCTGTTTAATTTGGGCCAATTGATATCGGCAGGGAGCACACTTGTCCTAACGTTTTTTTTTTGCGTGCAATCTTGGGGTTTCCGGCGCTTTTTTCCATGTATGGTTTTCAGCACTCGTACGTTTTCTGGATTGCGTTAAAATACACAGTATTTTGCAGGAGCACCGTGTGCACAAGTTGGAGGGAGACCTGGCGGGGCCCGGCAGTGGTCCGGGCCCAGTGGCAATTGCCCAGGTCGGACCTATAGTAGTGCCGACTCTGGTCCTGATGAAAGAGGAGCTGACTCCTTGTTAGTGTTTTCAGTGTAACCGAACAAGAGAGAGCTGAGCATTCTACCAAGATGCCAAGCTAGGGGTGTCCTGATGGAAGAGAAGTACACTCCTTGTAAATGTCATTTGTCTTGTCTTGTGTCGCTGTTGAGTGTATTGGTAGCCCCACACAATACTATTTTTTAAAAGAATTGCTTCAAAAATGTTGCTCTTTTTTTTTTTTTTTGCTCAAATGAAAAATTAGACTCTTGTAAACAATATACCACTTACGTACCGTATATACTTGCATATAAGCTGACCCGTGTATAAGCCGAGGTACCCACTTTTCTCTCAGAAAAGGAAAAAAGTGATTGACTCGTGTATAAGCCCCCAACCCAGTATAGCCCCCTCCAGAGTAGCCAGATGTGCCCCCAGTACAAGTCAGCCCCCCTCTCCATATACAAATGTGCCCCAAGGATGATACAGCTGTGTCTCAAGACACCACTAGATGGCGTCATAGATATGAGACACATCGATTGCGACACCAGAAGAATCCCTGATCACTGCACCGCCGACTCGCTGCTTGCACACTCCACTCCCCAAGCCAGGGGACACAGGTAGCTTTGAGCAGTGCACTCTGCACACCATGTTGCAGGGGATGGGGGGCACTGACACAGCAGGGAGCTGGCAAGAGCAGGATCACTAGTGCACAATCCTTATGCTCTTCTGACAGTAACAAAACCTGCCCCACGGATTTGCAAATAAGCCAGGGGGGTAACTTTTCAGCACAGTTTTGTGCTGAAAAATTAGGCTTATACGCGAGAATATAAGGTATGTTTGATTTTTAATGTAAACTGAAAATGTATTCAGTCGAATGACTTCCATGCAACACATCACACACCATTCAATTTCTGCCAAAATTGATCTGGTTTTTCCAACCTTTCAAATTGATTTTAATTGAGAAAAACAACAATTTCAATCTAATTTTTCAATGGAAAAGAAAAAACTTCTCTCCATTTTTTCACACAATCGATCGTTTTAAGCAAATTGGGGTAAAATGGAACAGAGAAATTGTAACGTGTGGCCACCATAAGGCTACATTCACAATGGAGCGTGGTATGCCATAATGGACGCATAGCAACACAGCAGGCAAGACCTATGCGACCTTCACAGTGTGTCCGGAGCATTGAGATGTAATGAGATTGAGGCATCCCAACGCGCTGCATGCAGTGCATTACCGCATAATGTGAGCATTAACAGGGACAGGGACGAATACTTTTCATTGCCCTCCTCTAAAATCACCTCCTTGTATTAACGTATACAAGATCTCTCACATGCTTCACTCGTCCTCTGGAATCCCCTGCCACAGCACAACCAACACTATCCAACCTTTGTTATCTTTAAACGCTCCTTCAAAACTCACCTTTTCCGTCAAGCATACGCTCTACCTTAGGCCATTCACCTTTTTGAGCTCTGGCAAAGTTGTACTCCTACTAGTTAACCCAATGGTGCCCATACATGGTGCAATTTTTACTTTTTTTTTTTCGATTAGATAATTTTGTTCTATTAGTCCTTTAGATTGTATATACAGATTTTTCCAATATGTCCGATCGGATTTCTACTGAAAAAGATTGGATAATCGGTAATTTTTGTTGACCGAAAAAAATGATTCTTTTCAATTTGATAGTTTTGGTAAAAAAAATAAACAGGACTTTAGACACACTGCCTTTAGGTTTGAATATTGTATACTACCCCACCTCTTCCTTCAGATTGTAAGCTCACAAGGGCAGGGCTCTCTTAAGCCCCATCTACACTATACGATTCTTTGCACGATTCGATTACGATTCTATTTACGATCCGATTAAATCCAACATGTCCGATCGGGATTCGATTCAATTCGATTTGCCATTGCAAACAATGGCAAATCGAATTGAATCGAATCAAATCCCGATCTGACATGTTGGATTTAATCGAATCGTAAATAGAATCGTAATCGAATCGTACAAAGGATCGTATAGTGTAGATGGGGCTTAACCTTTTGTGTCTTGGAATTTGTTATAAATGTATGAATATTAATTTTGTCACTGTAATTACCAATTCTGTATTTTGTACCGATTCTGTATTTTGTACCAACTCTGTATTTCTTATATTGGTGTATATCGCTGTCTGTATAATTTTGTACTCCATGCTTGTTTCTCCCTTTGTACGCCGCCACGGGATATGTTGGCACTTTATAAATCAACTAGTCTACCTAAGCCCATTTAAAAACTGGCTCTAGGTAGTGATACCGCCGCTGCATGTTAGTGCGCATGCACGCCCCGCCGTGCGCGCACCATCCGCTCGTGTGCGCGCACCCGTCCACCCGCCGCTCATGCGCGCTCACCCGTCCACCTGCACGGCTCACTGCCCCGTCCTCCAGTCTCAATTGCTGTCCGGGTCCAGGATGCGCACATGCGCAGTAGCAAAAAGCACGGACCCAGCTACACATGGACAGCGTGACGCAGGGACGCAGGGGTTTTATTATAGAGGATAATAATAATGTGCATATTAACAGTGACAGTGAGGAATACTTTTCATTGACTGTATGCTTCCCTGTATTGAACACAATGATCGTATAACATGTCTAGCGACTTTTCTACTCCGCTGCGTTCCTGTTTTTACAGGTAATGCCTACTGTGAATGTAGCACAACAAGAAAGAGCTTTGCAGCTTGCTAGGATGACAAAGGTGGGAGTGTCCTCATGAAAGACGAGCAAACTCCTTGTGGCTTTTCTACAAGCAAGAGAGAGCTGCGCACCATGGAGCACACCTCCTCCTGGCTGCAGTCCTGCTGTGCAGGGACCTCAGTCATCCTGGCCATAGGCATCATTCTGCTGAGCCTTGTGATCTATGGAAACAAGTGCAGAGGCAGTCATGTTCCCCTGGACCCCAAGGGGTGGGCTGTGCTCGTCACTGGCTGTAACTCTGGCTTTGGGAATCAGATGGCGTTCAGGCTGCTTGATATGGGATTCACAGTCTTTGCTGCCTGCCTCTTCCCTGATGGAGAAGGAGCTCGGTCTCTGGCGAGATATTCTTCCCCCGGGCAGGTGAAGGTGATTAAGCTGGATGTCACCAGTGATGCCGAGGTAGCTAAAGCAAAGGAGTACGTGGAAAATAACCTTCCTGCAAAAGGTAAGATGGTCACAAGATTACATTTTTTAAATGCCTTTGGATGCCCCCATCCCCCCCCCCCCTCGCTTTCTGCACAAGTAACCTGAGAATTAATGTTATTCAATTGGCTAGTGCACACTTGAATGTATTTTTCCCATGCAGATAAAAACAGCAATGAAGCACTGAACATATTTTCTCTATCAATCACATTAGCTTCTGTAATAAAACGTGCATTTTTTCACACATACAGACACACATGGTTTGCAGAAAATGCATACAGAAAACCGACAGACGAGTGTACTCCCAGCCTCAGCTTATTACACTCACTCTGTCCATCGCTGATGGAGCAGAACTGGCCCTGCAGACTTCTCCAACATCACTACAGTACAGAGCATTTGGGGAGGGGTAGAGAGGTTGGGGGCCGGGCATTTGGGGTTTACAAATCTTTGTCTACAAAACTTTGTATGACTATTTATCAGTGGCTGAGCAGATGCAGTCATTAGAACAACTGTGCAGAGAACAGAAAGTTTTTTTCTCCCTGTTCCGTTAGTTTTCAGCCTCTCAGGCCAGGGAAAAGAAACTTCTCCCCCCCAAAGGGCCCCCTGCTGCTTCTGGGCCCCCCTGCGACTGCATCCCTTGCAGAGTCTATTGTTATGCCCCTGCCTGGAAAATTACCTACATACAGCAGTTGGCATTTGTAAGCTGGCTGTCCTTTGTTATGAGGCAGGTAAACCTGGTAATCAGCTGCTTTCACACTGAACTTTTCTGCAAATGGACAGTGCATGCAATGTTTTCTTTAACCACCCTTAGGCCGGTTTCACACTAGCAACCAGCCTTTTAAATGCGGTGCGATCATAAGATCGCATTACACCGCAGTGCTAACAGGAAGCCTCGTATACACCCTCGTTGATGCACTGTAATGTAATTTTTAGCAGCAAACCAAACTATAAGTGAGTCTCTTTAGCGCTCACTTCCTGTGGCCGAAATACGAATTGCAAGGAAGTGTACTGAAGTGTACTGAAAAAATACACTTTCGTGCATGCACAACGCAAAGTGAACCAGTTTAAAATATCCGTGGCTCCATTGACTTACATGACTTCCGGACAACGCACCAGGTATGAAATGTCCCATAGACTTTCATTGCTTTAGTGATACCCTGCGGTAAAAATGGGTAACGCAAAGAAAACGCTCCAGTGTGAAAGGGGCCTGAGGCTACATTCACAGTGGTGCGTTGCTATATGAGGGCATCTTAAAGTGGAATATAACCCAATATATCTTCTCTGCTCTAAAAAGATTATTTACAGCATATAATTGTAATAATCCGCTCAGCTGTCTGTACAGACAGACAGCTGTTTGACCATTCCTTAAAGAGACTCTGAAGCGAAAATAAATCTCGCTTCAGAGCTCATAAATAGCAGGGGCACGTGTGCCCCTGCTAAAACGCCGCTATCCCGCGGCTAAACGGGGGTCCCTTCACCCCCAACCCACCCCCCGCAAAAGTGTGTCGTAGAAAGGTCGCAGAATTTCCCTTCCTGGAGGCAGGGCTAACGGCTGCAGCCCTGCCTCCAGTCGCGTCTGTCAGCGGCACATCGCCGCCTCTCCCCCGCCCCTCTCAGTGAAGGAAGACTGAGAGGGGCGGGGGAGAGGCGGAGATACGCGCTGACAGACGCGCGTGGGGCAGGGCTGCGGCGGTTAGCCCTGCCCCAACCAGGAAGCGCTCCCCGGGTGTATCGAGGGGGATTTGGGGGTGAAGGGACCCCCGTTAAGCCGCGCTATAGCGGCGTTTTAGCAGGGGCACACGTGCCCCTGCTATTTATGAGGTCTGAAGCGAGATTTATTCTCGCTTCAGACTCTCTTTAAGTCTGAGGGCTGCAGGTCTCTGGAAAAGAGACCTGTCTTTGCTTTGCAAGTTTCAGACCTGCTCTGCTGTTGAGGAATTTGCATACATTTGTTATGCAAATAGCCTAGCTGCCTCCTTTGAAGGCTGGCAGTATAAAAGCCATGTTCTCCCAGAATCCTTTGCTGGTCATCTTGAGAGGATTGTTCCTGCTGGACTCATCTGGAGTGTCAGCCACTGCTATCTTAGTATAGTTAATTCTTGGGGAGTGCTCCTTGCATTCCTATTTTGTGCAGTCAGTTTGTTTATAATTTGTACTGCCTATTCTGTCCTGTCTTGTCTGTCGCGATTGCGCTGTCGCCAGCGGCGGTTGATAGCGAATCGCTCTGTCTTGTTTGGATCGCACTAGCCTCTAGCGGTAGCGGCTGTGGATCCTTCTGATCTGTTTTCTTGGAGTGTAAGCTAGAGCAGCGGTTGTTACTGGCTACCTCATCTGTCTGTCTTGTTTGGATCGCACTAGCCTCTAGCGGTAGCGGCTGTGGATCCTTCTGATCTGTGTTTCTGGAGTGTAAGCTGGAGCAGCGGTTGCTACTGGCTACCTCACCTGTCTGTCTTGTCTGTTTGTGCTCATTTGTGTTACTTGTGGCTAGTTAGGGTGGCACGCTTATCACTGGGTGCCTATCGCGCGGTGATCGTGTCTTAAACGCGGTGCGGTGTTCGCGTTTAGCTAGCGTTTGTTATTTTCTTTATCCTCTGATTGTTGTTTGTTGTGCCTTTGCTACTATTGTGCTCTGTCCTGCTCAGTCTGGTGTCACTATTTGGCAATCGCCATTCTAGGGATTGCGTTCCCATTTCGTTTTCGCTGTTGTGTGTTCGCCGTCGCTGGGTGGTGACTAGTTTGGTGGACACACATTGATTCTGTCTCTGTGCTCTCTCTCTTTAGGGGCTATCTTGCCCTGTGTTGCTTCTCTTCGTACAATTTCCATCTGGCATCTGTGGCAGCGCAGAGGGTTTATTCCTCTGCACACCACAGCTCCATCTGCCGGTGGGAATTCCTCTCTACTGGTGCTTGCACCAAAAGCTGGTTTCTCTCAGATTATACGCTTGTGGAGGATTTCTGCAGTGTCAGCGCGCATCCTGTGCGCTGACCACGGGAATAATTCCACAATCGTTACAATAAACAATTGTATTTATCATCCCACTCCTAAAAATGACTTTGTCTTAGATATCCCATGGTTTTATTTTATATTTAAACATTTACAAAGTAGATTGAATGTGTTGTTGCCTCTGCTCAGTGGCAGCCTATTAAGTGTCCCAGAGTGAAAATTCATGAACTATTGACCTTTTTCTATCTCCCTCTGCTCTCAGAAGTTAAATTGTACCAGAAAAAAACTTTTATGGCTGTAATTTCACTTATCAGTGATGTTTACTATATTGCAGACAAGCTGTGGACAAAACAGAAACTGACACTTGCATGCCCAAAATTAACTCTTTCAGGTAGCAAAATAAAACAACACCTGTTTATCTCATCATATCACATGTCACCTTGGGTACTCTTTAAGTTTGCATAAAGTGCAGTGTGACTTTTTCATTCTGTTACGTTTCTGTTTTTGCAAGGAACGCAACGCAGCTTCCACTTCCACTTGAACGTAGCCCGAGGCTTACTAATAATTCCCACTGCAAAATGCAATCACTAACCGCTTAGCCCTTGCAATTTTGCAATGTGATTTTCAGACCGGAATGTCTGTTTTGCACTTTCCCTTATATTGTCACCATAAAAATCAAATTTCAACAGCAACTGGTCTGAGTGTATTAAGTGATAAATATGCTAATCCTGCATTTAAAACTTTCAAAACTTTTTTTGCTGTTATGATTATCACATACTTAAGGAGCACTGGCCCTTTAATAGTCTGTGCCAAACAGTTGCATGCTGGGGGTTCTTTTTATCTATAATATATTCCTCCCCTTCCCTTTATTTTCCTGCATAGCTGCCTATCTGAAACACGATCCTCTGCTCACTTGTGTTTACAAGGAAGGCTGAGGTGACTCAGCGATTGGAGGAGAAAAGAAAAAAAAGTAAAGGGCAGAAATGACATCAGGATTTAGCCTAAACTGTGGGCAAAAGACATGGTTCCCACCAGGAACAGGATTTTCTTCATTTACTATATAACATTCACTGAAATAAAAATGTGGATAGTACAATACATGCGTTATGTAAGTAGATCAAGTATTTATCTACTTATATATGTGTTTTTTTCCCCTGGCATAGTATGGCTGATCCTACTGCTTTAAGCTAAATCCCTCTGAAAAATGGTAAATGCAGCAAATTTTTGACTTTCTAAAAATAGAAACACTGCTGTGGGAACATTCTCATAGGGGCACTTCACTAGAGCTTTGCCACCAGCGATCAGCAAGCGCAATTGCTCCCAGTGGGAACTAGCCTTAAAGGTGGCCACACACGATCACGAACGATACAATAAAATTAAAATAAAAATAAAAAACAAGTGTCAGCGCCAAGGCAGAAGGCGACCGCAGCCGAGAAGGACAATGTCCAAAAGTCCACACAAGCAATGAATATATAAAGTCAGCGCAGGTCTATAGTAATACAGCTTTCATCATTTTTTGGTATACAGGATCTTCGAACAAAAGGGTAAAGAAGCAAGGCTTACCAGATTCCAACAACCCACATTATAAGGTTGTAAACGAGTTTGATAGGTGGTCCGCAGAACTTTCAAATGGTGTCGTTTCACCAGCGATGTTGCACACTACAGATTCCTCCGGAATATAGTAGATATCCTGAGATCGCAGAGACTCACCAAAGGGGAGTCCAGTAGGATAGTGACATGAAAGAGATGTACGGCACATCTAAGTGTAAACCGTCTTTATTACATAACAAGTAAAACAATTAAAAACAAGGATAAAGGAAAACTCACATACGGGGCCCGTGCACTGGGAACCCCGAAAAAGTAGCGCGCATAAAATGGTCAATAGAAGACCTCAAATAAAATGGTGCCGCCTGTCGCCTTCCCGACCGGTTTCGCAATCTTGCGTCATCAGGGGATGACGCAAGATTGCGAAACCGGTCGGGAAGGCGACAGGCGGCACCATTTTATTTGAGGTCTTCTATTGACCATTTTATGCGCGCTACTTTTTCGGGGTTCCCAGTGCACGGGCCCCGTATATGAGTTTTCCTTTATCCTTGTTTTTAATTGTTTAACTTGTTATGTAATAAAGACGGTTTACACTTAGATGTGCCGTACATCTCTTTCATGTCACTATCCTACTGGTCTCCCCTTTGGTGAGTCTCTGCGATCTCAGGATATCTACTATATTCCGGAGGAATCTGTAGTGTGCAACATCGCTGGTGAAACGACACCATTTGAAAGTTCTGCGGACCACCTATCAAACTCGTTTACAACCTTATAATGTGGGTTGTTGGAATCTGGTAAGCCTTGCTTCTTTACCCTTTTGTTCGAAGATCCTGTATACCAAAAAATGATGAAAGCTGTGATACAATAAAATTATCTGATTTTGGCAATTCGATAAAAAAAGATCGGATTTCCCGAACAATTTTACGGGTTTTTTTTAAATTTGAGCGAGAAATCCAATCATATTTCCCGTTTTTATTCGATAAAAGTTGATCGGGAATGGTGAATTTTTCTGATCAATTTTTATGAAAATTGAATGGTGTGTTGTAGATTGTCAATTAATTAACATATATACCCAAGCAATTTTCTCAGAGTTTCCAATCACTTTCATCATAATTGAGGAATAATTGAACATATGTGTGTGGTACATCGGTCAGATTTTTGAAATGTTACAATCAGTCAGAAAAATTGATTGCTATTCTTGAATTGTACAGATATTTTAAAAATTGCATGGCGTGCGACCAGCTTAAAAGACCACTATCGCAAAAAAAGTAGGCAGTTAAAAGCTGACAGAACCGACAAGTTGGGGGAGTCAGGGTTTGCTCCATTTTCAACAGCATTTTCTGAACAGCAGTTGCAAAGTCTAAGGCTGCATTTCCACTTGTGCGGTGCGAATCGCCACGGTAAAAATTTGCATGCGGATGCGAATTTCGCATGCGGGTCTATGCGAATGTTCTTAAGAATTCGCATAAAAAAATTCGCATCGATGACGATGTATGCGAATTTAACCATGGCAGTGCTGGTGTGCTTTTCCGTTGTCTCTATGCGAATTTTCATGTGAATTTGCATGAAAATTCGCATACCCAAAACTCATGCGTATTTCCTATTAAATACATTGTATGCGATTCGCATAGCGGTATGCGATATGCGAATTCTGATGGCTCTGCCATGCAAATTTTTTCTGCACAGAAAAACGCAAAGGAATCCTGACAAGTGGAAACAGTCCCATTCACTTGTATTGCTATGCGAATTTGCATGCGGAAAACGCATGCAAATTCACGATAGTGGAAATGGGCCCTAACTGAGGGCTGGTGCACACCGAGCAGCTTTTTCAGCGTTTCTGCAGCCGCTTGCGGCTGCAGATACGCTTGGGTAATGTATCTCAATGGGGTGGGTCACACCAGAGCGGGAGGCGTTTTGCAGAAACGCATACTCCCGGGGTGAGGCATTTTTTGGATTGCGGAGGCGTTTCTGCCTCAATGTTAAGTATAGGAAAAACGCAAACCGCTCTGAAAAACGGCAGTTCAGAGCAGTTTTGCAGGCATTTTTGTTACAGAAGCTGTTCAGTAAGAGCTTTACTGTAACAATATCTGAAATCTACTACACCAAAAACGCTTCACAAAACCGCAAAATGCTAGCTGAAACGCTTCAAAATCTGCTAGCATTTTGCGGATCTGCTAGCGGGTTTTGGTGTGCACCGGGCCTGACAAAATAGTGTGCAAGTGAGTAGGGAGGCTGGTTGGTATCTTACTATTTTGGCAGTTAAACTGCTGTTCAGGAAATGCTGTGGAAAACAAAGAAAACCCTAAGAATCCCCCATGAAGAGATGGACTGGCCCAAAACCTGTTGGTTCTGTCAGATTTTAACTGCCTACTTTTTTCCCGATAGTGGTCCTTTAGGCTACTTACACACCAGGGCGTTGCGTTTAGGGGACGTTATAGGGCACATAACGTGCCCCTAACGCAACGCCTGGTGGTGTTGGAGCAGGACGCTACCAAGATCCGCGTTACAAGCAGCTCTTGGTGCGCCTGCTCTATCGGAGGCGATGCGGAGACCACGTGAGCGGAGCTCTCCGCATCACGTGGTCCCGCCAGCCAATAAGCAGCCGCGCCAAAGAGTAAACACTGCAAGTGCAGTGAATGCCAAGTAGCCATGTGCCTGGCTACGTAGCGGCCTCTCCCCGCCTCCTCTCCGCCCCTAAAATGAGAATAAACACCCGTACTGAGCATGTGCAAACAGTCTAACGCGGCTTAGGCGCGTATATGGTACTGCATGCAGTACGTTGTCTTGACGTGAAGCGTTACTGTGTAACGCAACGTGGGCACTGTGAACAGCCCATTGATTTTTCATTGCTGTGCGGTGGTGGTGCGTTACAGGCTGCTCTAACGTGCGCCTGTAACGTCCCACTGTGAAAGCAGCCTTAAGGCCTAGGTTCTCAACATGTGGTACGCGTACCCCAGGGGATACTTCTGATGGTTTCAGGGGGTACTCAGGCTTGATATACTTGACCAAGAATAAAAAAATAAAAAATAAAAAAAATAGTGTTTTAGGTAATTAAAAGCAATAATAAATGCTTGGAAATTGTTAAGAACTAATCATGTACTACGATTAAATATACATTTGTCAAGGGGTACCTGTGATAATGTTTACTATGCTAGGGGGTACTTGGTGAATACAGGGTTTTAAAAGGGGTACATACCAATACAATGCTGAAAAACACTGCTTTGAGGCTACTTTTACAGTAAGACGTTACAGGCGCACGTTAGAGCAGCCTGTAACGCAGCCCAACTCACAGTAATGAAAAATCAATGGGCTGTTCTCAGTGCCCACGTTGCGTTACATTGTAACGCTGCACGTTCAAATAAAGTGCAGCATGCTATGCGTTCTACGCGGTTTTAGCCGCGTCAGACTGTTTGCACATGCTCAGTTATGTTGTTGTTGTTTTTTTGGGGGGGGGGGGGCGGAAAGGAGGCGGGGAGAGTCCGCTATTGTAGCCAGCCACATGGCTACTTAATATTCACTGCACTGCTGTGTTTACTTCCTGGAGCGGCCGCTGATTGGCTGGCGGGACCAAGTGATGCGGAGTGCTCCGATCACGCGGTCTCCGCAGCGCATAGGACACAAAAGGCGCACCAAGAGCTGCATAACGCGGCTCTAGGTAGCGTCCTTCTCCAACACCACCAGGCGTTGCGTTAGGAGCACGTTATGCGGCCTATAACGTCCCCAAAAATGCAACGTCCTGGTGGGAAAGAGGCCTAAGGGTTGGGGCTTACAAGTGCTTTTACAGTGCTTATGTTTTAGGAGACATCTGTGATTCTGAATAGCTTTGAAATAAAGATACAACCTGTGCTACTTTTTCAGACAACGCATGCGTTTCCTCATTGAAAATACTGTCTACTGTAAACAAAAACACATGCATTAATACACAACAAACGCATATATAGTGTGGAAAAATGCTTGCGGGGAATCATCTGTGGTTACGGCAGACACAATTGTGGCCCCTTCCTAACTGTACTGGTGGGCTGTACTGGCTAGTAGGTGGAGAATTCCCGGTGGGCAGTTTTCACACTACAGGTAAGTCGCATTCATTCATCGGTTCCAACATTGCTAGAATAGTTCTCCATCAGGTTCGCTTGTTCACAACGAAAGGGGATTGGCTGAAAAATAACATAGCCTGTGATTGGTGTTTAAACTGTGGTGTACTATATAAATTGCTTTGAATCACTGTGTCATTAGGCTTTCATAGCTTGACAAAGGAGTATATGCTTGCACTGGTGGTGCCTAACCCTAAGACCCCCTGGTGGTGCCTAAACCTGTGCAGGGCTGGTGCTTCCATAGAGGTAACTAAAGGGGGCAATTGCCCCAGGGCCCCAGACCCTGTGGGGCCCTCCAAGGTGCCCCTCCAGCTATGGTAACCCATGACAGTGGCTGGAATGGAGGGTCAACAGGGCCCCCAAGCTACTTTTGCCCCAGGGCCCCATTGTTGCTAGAACTGGCACTGAGCCTGTGACACCCCCCCCCCCCCCCCCCTGCTGGTGCCTAAACCTAAAAAAGCTTGACAAAGGAGTATATGCCTGCACTGGTGGTGCCTGACCCTAAGACCCTCCGGAGGTGTCTACCCCTAAGGTCACCCTCCCCCCCCGTGGTGGAAAAACAATGAAAAGAGAAAACAGCAAAAAACAGTAATTACCAGGTGTTGCTGGAGCCAGATTTTCCCCTTTGAAAAAAGAAAAAAGAAGAAGCTGCATGCGCCCGATTTGCCTGATACACCATTTTAGGAATGAAGTCTTGGAGCACACTTGTCTCTGCAGAATACCATACGTTTTCTGCCATGTGCAGTGTTCTCCCCAGGCTCTTTTAGCCGGGTGCTGCACCCGGATAGTTTTGGTGACCACCCGGCTGTTATCAGCTCACCTCCTCCTATGATGTAAGCAGAGTTGCTCACAGAAGCGATGGCCCTGCATTCTCATCTCGCCCCACCTGGCCACTATGTCATGCCACCCGGCTGTAAAAAAAATTCTGGGGAGGACACTGCATGTGGGTTTCTGTGCTTTGCATTTTTGTATTTGCATTGTTTGTATGCGTTTGTAGGTGTGTTTTTATGCATTTGCAGTTTGCAATTTTTAATAATCTCTGAAACACGTTTTCTTTTTTTGTGACTCCAAAGGAAAGTGTTGTATGGGGAAAGCATGTGACTTGCATACTGTACCCGGAAAGAAGCAACATGCTGTGAGATTTTGAAACATTGCACATCATAGAGCTGCAATTTGCAATGCGGCCCTTAGACTTCCAGTAAGTGCAATTTTGCATGCGTTTTCCATTCTGCGGCAAAATGCACAAGTTTCAAACTAGTGTGCTCTTAGCCCAAAGGTGCCCATTAATGGCACAATCTCCTGAACGGACAACTGGATGATCGATTGGATCGGATGCCATTAACAGTGCCAATCAATGACCACCTCCGAATTTCGGAATGGTTATTTTAGTCTAATCAGATTGCTTATTATTTTTCCCTCTGTTAGTGGGCCGATTGATCATTTCCAGTCGATCAGGAAATCTGATCGCTAATGGACACTTTTAGAGGTATCTGGAGAGTTGAGTATAGCAGCCAAATGAGTTCAAACCAGTTCCGTGCACAGACCAAACTTAATTATTTACTTTCAGTAAACTATCTTGTATATCAAGGCACACAATTGTGGTTTTATATTAATGTGATGCTGGTAATTATTTACTTTTGTTTCAGGACTGTGGGGCATTGTAAATAATGCTGGTATATCCGCATGGGGAATGTCCAACTGGCACACAATCGCACAATACCAGCGAATGCTTGACGTCAATCTGCTTGGATACATTAGGACCACATTGGCCTTCTATCAACTTATACAAAGAAGTAAAGGTGAGAACTTTTTCATGTAGTTCCCTTATTTTTATACTTTCATGCCTAAATGGAACATGACAATGATATGCTCATCCTTTTAAAGGATATCTGACCTGAGGCCTGGAGTGCAGCTTAGCCAAGGCGAACCAAGCAATCGCTTGGGGTTCAGGGGCCTCCCACGCCGGCAGGGCCATTCTGTCTGTAACTTGAATGGCTGCTGCTGCTTCCCCATATCGTATTGGTATCAGTGGGGGTAGCTTCCTGCTGCCTCTCCATCCCCAACACTCACAGACCTGCAGATCAGTGCATAGGCATATACAGTGGGGGATTACAGCTGCCCAGAATCCCCCCTCAGACCAGTCCAGTGCAGTGTCTGGAGACAGGCACAAGTTGAGACACTAGAATATCTGCAGGCATCCTGCAGCTTACAGCACCGTCCCCTTTCTTTCCCTGATACAGTTGACTTTGGATGTAGCAGCATCGTGTGTACAGAGCATGGGGAAGCAGTGTGTGTACAGAGCATGGAGCAGCAGTGTGTGTACAGAGCATGGAGCAGCTCTGTGGAACTTAACAGTGTCAGTTATGAGCACAGCCCTGTGCCCTGCTGGGTGAATGCTTCACTTTCCCCTTCATTACCAATGCCGGCTGTCCTCATTATTATCTGTATTCAAACTGCTCCTGATCAATCCCGTTGTCGATCAGAAACAGAACCTACATTTAGGAAATAATTGTCGGATCCTGTCAGTCGAATGGGAAATTGCATTATGTGTACCCAGCATGAAGTCCTACCATATTATTATACTGTATTGTGCGTGGCTGAGGGAGACCTTTCAGGGAAGACAGATGACCTTGCACTATGGATTTGGAGGGAAGATGGGTACCAGGAGCAGACATGAGAACACTGTTGGAGGGGTAGCAGCACAGAAAGGAAAGAAAGGGCCGGTTCAGAGGGGCAGCTTCTGGTGTTTCGTCTCGTCTACTCTCATGGCATCTTGTTTGGGGGCTTTCTACAGCAATAGTCGGCGTCCCATCGCGATCTCCGGTTTTCATACCCACAAGGGGACATGAAGACGCGGCGGTTAATCGACCCTACTAGCCGCATGAGGCATCCAGTATTGCCCGAAACAACGGGGAAAATCGAGATTGGATTGCCGCGTTTGCGCAATTGACGGATAATCGCGCAGTGTGAACGCTCCCATTCACCTGCATGGGAGTGGACAGAGGCACCAGAAGGATAAAAAGTCACCAAAATCGTTAAAACGGAGGAGGTAGTGGTGGACTTACCTCTTCAAAGTAGACACAAGATGCTGTTGCTAAGCTTTGTAATAGACCTCCATGAGTCATATGCTCCTTCTATAGCTTGATGAAGTGGGAATTACCTGCAAAACGCGTTGCTCCTCTAAATAGACACAAGATGCTGTTGATGTTTATTCAACAAAAATAGTTTATTTACATACTACAAAAAGGTGCAATGCGTTTTACAGGTATATCTCGCTTCATCTGTCAAGACAGAGGATAAATATACATAGAGTGACCACATTTTTGTCGGTTCAACATGGGCCGGGGGGGGGGCGTCAAAAAATTGGGGGATGCGGCGCACGCTGCGCCGAAAAATGGGCGTGACCATGACATTATATGGGCGGGGCTAACATAATGATGTAACAGCGAGGCATAAGAAAGTAAACGCAATGTGGGCAAAATTTCAGCACAAAATAAATGCAATGGGGGCAATAGTTCAGCACAAAATAAACGCAATGGGCAACATGTCAGCACAAAATAAACGCATTGTGGGCAACATGTCAGCACAAAATAAACGCATTGTGGGCAACATGTCAGCACAAAATAAATGCATTGTGGGCAACATGTCAGCACAAAATAAATGCATTGTGGGCAACATGTCAGCACAAAATAAACGCATTGTGGGCAACATGTCAGCACAAAATAAATGCATTGTGGGCAACATGTCAGTACAAAATAAACGCATTGTGGGCAACATGTCAGCTCAAAATAAATGCATTGTGGGCAACATGTCAGTACAAAATAAACGCAATGTGAGCAACATGTCAGTACAAAATAAACGCATTGTGAGCTACATGTCAGTACAAAATAAACGCAATTTGGGCAACATAACACCTGGGGGAAAAAAAGCATTTACTCACCTGGCAGAAGTCTCCTCTCGCTCCTGGCCGGCCTCTGGCGCGCTGCTCCCGGGACCGTCTTGCTCCTCCTGCAGTCTCCTGCGCTGACAGGCAGAGCAGGGCTACGGCAAGATGGCGCCCGAAGCCCTGTACTGGAGACACAAATAGTCTCCAGTACAGGGCTTCGGCACCCTTCTTCCCGTAGCCCTGCTCGCCTGCCGGTGTCGGAACACCGGAAGACTATGCAGGCTGGAGCGGGGCTGCGAGCAATGAACTCGCACGCTGCCAGTTCATGCAGATACAGTGGCCAGAGTCCCGAGGCCGGGACGTCCCGCTGCTAAAAGCGGGATGCTTCCCGGGACCTCATGCAGCCTGGGACAGGGGACCCCGAATCCGGGACCTGTCCCGGGTAATCTGGGATGTCTGGTCACTCTAATAAACATCAACAGCATCTTGTGTCTACTATGAGGAGGTAATTCCACCACTACCTCCTCCATTTTAATGATTTTAGTGACTTTTTATGCTTCTGGCACCTCTGTCAACTTGAACGTTATTTGAGTCCACCCTTGGTGGAGGGGATTTGGCCCCCTTTTTCCAATGTACAGAGAGCAACTTCTTAATCCTGATTGGGGACAGGTCTGATTCTCCCCACCTGCCTACATAGTGGTTGCCTGGATGGTAACCCTGGTTTGTATTAATTCTTACCATAACACCCACATTTCCAGTACATACTACACTATACTGGGCTCTCGGTGTCTCCCTTTTATACTTGAATGGGAGTGTTTACAGACGAGTCCCGGACGCTTGTCGGTAAAAGCATCCGTGTGAACCGGCCCTTACTGTTCTAAAAAGGGTCAACACTTGTATAATTTTAAAAAAGACCTGAAATTGCCCTTGGGCGGGACTGGGAACCAGTACAATAATGAGCAAGAAGCGGTTGATAAACAACATGAAACGGCAGGGAGGAGCAATTCCTATTCAGTACTTTTATAGAGAGTTTTTTTTTTTTGTTTTGTTTTTTTTTTACTTAGTGAATCAAACTTCATTAAGGTAAAGCAAAATGATGTCTAATATTACAGGGATGGCATTGTCACAGCATGAATACAAACTGACAGTAAATACTAAAGCTGAAAAATTTACATTGTCTAATGAAATGCAGGAGAAGCTGTCCTAATACCTATAAGTGGAGAGAACAGTTGTCACCGTCCATCACCAAAGACGTGAGAAGGCTGCGTTAGTTACTTGGTGGTACACTCTTCACTAATAACATGCTTTGACCTTTTCCCACCAAACTAATAGGATTAAGATTGATCTCATTCTTAGAGACCAAATGAGGAACCTAAATCCACAGGGAAAAGATGAGGATCATCCCTCTGTCCAGGAGACCCTGAGAGCATACATATTCCTCGAAAACCTGTATACTAGATTACGCAGCAGCAAAGTAGGATTTATGAACTGTTCTATTTGAGTATGGAGGAACTATGACCAAATGTTAGTAAAGTGAGGCATAGCTCTTCGGTGATTACCGGTATATATTATTTTCCGAAGAGGAAGCATACCTCCCAACTTTTTGAGATGAGAAAGAGGGACACTTAGGCCTCAACCCTACCACACCCCTTAATCACAACCCTGCCACCCCTAGTCATAAAGATTTCATAAGAAAAATATGTTGTTTTATAATTCAAAACACACTGGTCCTTTCTATCCTGGTTTTCCCTTCATATTAACATTTTAAAATGAGTAATATAATCAATGCAAAGGATGGGAATAAAGTTTAGAGTCAACCAAACACATTTTATAGTAGAGAAATATATATATATTTACATAGAAAGAGGGACAAAATCCTGAAAGAGGGACAAATGAGGAGGAAAGAGGGACAAGGCACCCAAAGAGGGACAGTTGGGAGCTATGGGGAAGTAAAATGTTGATGGTTCTTATCCAGGGTCGGACTGGGCCACAGTAGTACAGTTTTTTCCCTCGGTGGGCCCCGCCTCCAGGTCTCTGGTGCCCCCCACCCCCCCTTCTTGTGTGACAGAGCTCCAATTGCTGCCTGCAGCAAAAAAATTCTCTTCTCAGTGCTGTAATCACTCATGCTGAGAGCAGTGGCGTAGCTAAGGAGCTGTAGGCCCCGACGCAAATTTTACAATGGGGCCCCCCAAGCACTCTATACATAACACTTGATACGACGCACCAAAACCTGCCAATGGCAACTACAGCGTCTGAGGTGCAAGAAGGGGATGGGGAGAAGTTTGTTAATGATTACCACTATTCAAAGGATCTATAGAAGTCATTATAATGAGCACAGGACCAATAGAGAGGTAATACTGTGGTTGAGGGAGGGCCCCGATGCGGTTGCAGCCTCTGCAGTCGCAACCTCTGCAAAGTAGGACATTACTTTATATTGAAGGAGGGGACTCTATGCAAAGTTTTGCTGGGCAGCAGTGTCTCTGAATTACAATGCTGCTAAGATCATGTACATTTGGCCCTGTGCATAATACATCATGACCACGCCCACCTTCCGGTGCATGGTCACAAACTTTTTTTACCGCAATCATGGGATGTGTGGGCCCCTGGTTGAAATTTCTTTGGTGGGCCCCCAGTGTCCCAGTCCGACCCTGTTCTTATCCAATCGTTACACGTAGCCTCTACTGCAGAAGTGCCCACACTTTTTCGGCTAGTGAGCTACTTAAAAAATAAGCAAATCAAAATGATCTACCGTTGTTCAATTTTAGGAGCACAGTTGTATATACGGAATAGAAAATGTAGTGCGGTTGGATCTACCATGAAGTCCTTTGCGATATACCGATAGATTGCGATCTGCGCAACCCCCCCCCTTTCATAATTTTGCTAGTATGTACCGTAACTACCAGGTTAGCTGCTCCCTACCAGGTTAGCTGCTCCCAGCCCGTATTCCTGAGTTTCCCGTTTGCATGGTAAGTAATAGTAGTTATGCATATGTTTTGCATCTGAATTGAATGCAAAGGGCTCGATTCACAAAGCGGTGATAACTCAGTTATGACGCCTAAAAGACTTTAGGCGTGATAACCTTTGCACCACTGAGTTATCACCGATTTGTGCTGCTCTTCGCGCGAAGCTACCGCGCGTACGCGCAAAGTCCCATAGGGCTTAATGGGAGCTTCGCGCGAAGCGCCGGGTGCTGCGCGCGCAAGACTTTGCGCGCGGAAAATTCGCGCGAGTTTCTTCTTATCACGCCTAAACTGAGTTTAGGCGTGATAAAGGGCTTTTCACAGGCGTGCAAACACTTTGCACCGCTTTGTGAATCAAGCCCAAAGTGTGCAGATAGCTTATTAGAGGTGCTGCACATGTGAGCTGCTGGTCATTTCAGATGCAGCCTTTGCGGTATGCGCTGGCCCTCTCCCCGCGATCTACACAATGGGCACCCTTGCTCTACTAGTTGCATCCAATACTTTGTTGAGCATGATAAATGTAAGCGACAAGACAGAGTATTTTTCAATAGCACCCATAGATGGTTTGTTCAACCAGCACAACTTGGGGTCCGAAGAGCTTCAATCGCTGTCTATGCATCTTACTCTCTGCCGTCCTCTTCTTCTTTTCCCCTCAATTTTCCAAGCTCTAGTGATTTCTGATGAGTACGGTATGCTCTTATCATTAAGTGACTAATGTATTTAAAGGAGCACTATTGTAAAATTTAAAATACATGTAAACTAAACACAGACAAATAAGAAGTATTTTTCTTCCAGAGTAAAATGAGCCATAAATTACTTTTCTCCTATGTTGCTGTCACGTACATTTAGTTAATAGAAATCTGACAGAACCGACACATTTTGGGCTAGTCCATCTCTTCACGGGGGATTCTCAGCAAGGCTGTTATTCTTTATAAAGACACTCCCTGAAAAGGAATTATACAATGGTGCTGGCCAGCCTCCCTGCAAACTTTTTTTGGCAGTTGGACAGAACAACTGCCATTCACTAAGTGCTTTTGAAAATAAACAAAACCCTAAGAATCCCCTATGAGGAGCTGGCTAGTCAAAAATATGTCAGTCCTGTCAGATTTCTACTACTTAGTGTAAGTAACAGCAACATAGGAGAAAAGTAATTTATAGCTCATTTTACTCTGGAAGAAACAAACTTCTTATTTGTATGTGTTTACATGTATTTTAAATTTGACGATTTTCGCGATAGTGGTCCTTTAACCACTTGCCGACCAGGGGATTTTTCACTGATCGGTGCTGCGGGGGCTCTCCAGCCCGCAGCACCGATCAGGAGTGCAGCAGGGCGATCAGACTACCCCCCTTTTTTCCCCACTAGAGGGATGTCCTGCTGGGGGGGTCTGATCGCCGCCGTCCATCTGCGTTTTGCGGGGGGGGGGGGCTTCTCAAAGCCCCCCTCCGCAGCCATTTCCGCCCTCTGCCTCCTTACCTCCCTCTCTCCGTAATGCGCAGGACGGAGTTCCGTCCTGCGCATTGAAGGATAGGCTTCAGCCTATCATATGCCGGCGATCCCCGGCCAATCAGAGGCCGGGGATCGCCGATCTGCCTTACGGCGCTGCTGCGCAGCAGCGCCGTATGATGTAAACAGCGGGGATTTCTTCCCCGCCTGTTTACATTTTGCCGGAGAGCCGCGATCGGCGGCTCTCCGGCTGTTCACGGAGACACCCTCCGTGAACTGACATGGAAAGGCCGTTTCCATGGTAACCCGCAGACGACCAGTTTACGCCAATCGGCGTTAGCTGGTCGTCAAGAGGTTAAGGATTATATGGATTTCTGTACAAATTGGTCATGAAATGTGATCTGATCTTCAGCTAAGTCCCAACAATACACAATCACAGTCTGCTTAAACTAATACCACCGAATTCATTCAATGCTTCCATGTTTTTATTGAACACACCTATATTGTTGGGACTTAGATGAAGATCAGATCGCATTTTATGACCAATTTGTGCAGAAATCCATATAATTCCAAAGGGTTCACATACTTTTTATTGCTACTGTATCAACTCCTCTAGTGAACACTCGGGCCTTATTTCTTTAAAGGTTACCAGAGCTGACAACTTATGAAAAATCTATACTTACCGAGGGTTTCCTCCAGCCCCATAAGCAGGTGTGTGTCCCACACCCTCCCACGGTCTGCTTATGGGGCTGGTGGTAGCCCCGGGTAAGTACTGATTTTTCCTAGGTCATCAGCTCTGGTTTACTTTAAAAAGACACTAAAGTCTTGTTTTTTACCTTATTTTCTTATTCATCCTTCTTTAGCATTAAATACTAAGCTGAATCACCACATCCCCACAGAGTTACTTATTGCCCTGAAATTTCCCTGCAAAGTTACACAGATCGCATCAATCTGCTGCCTGGTAGAGGCAGAGCTTTGCGCAGTAGCTCTGCCTCTACTCCAGTCAATTTCCGCCGATCTCTGCCTCTCCCAGCCCCTCTCAGTCTTCTTTCACTGAGAGGGGCGGGGGGGGGGGGGGAAGAGGCGGAGAGCGGTGGAGATTGACTGGAGTAGAGGCAGGGCTACTGCGCAAAGCTCTGCCTCTACCAGGCAGCAGAAACTATGTCCTGCAAACTCGTGGAACTTTGCAGGGCAATTTCAGGGCTGTAAATAACTTGTTCTGCTACGGGGATGCGGCCATTCAGCTTAGAATTTAATGCTGAAGGATGAATATGCAAATAAGACTTCATTGTCTCTTTAAGTATTGACTGGTTAGATCTTCTTTCAGTCCAGGGAACTCTCACAGTGGCGTCCCTACCATTGGGCGCAGGGGGGCGTGGTGCCCCGGGTGACTGACACTCAAGGGGGTGTCGCCACGACCCCCCATGGTAGGGGAAGAGCAGCGCTAAAAGGAGGGGTAGGGGACACATAACGATTATTTTCTGGTGAATGCTGCCCACATAACGATTATTTTCTGGTGAATGCTGCCCACATAACAATTACTTTCTGGTGAAATGCTGCCCACTTTACGATTATTTTATGGTGAAATGCTGCCCCCTTTACGATTTCTGGTGAAATGCTGCCCACTTTACTATACAGGGAGCCCCTATACCTGGCATGACCCACCGTGGCGCGCTTAGTATGCCAAACTCGCTCCTTTTTTTGGGGGGGGGGGTGGAGGAAGTTTGGAGGGGGGGGGTATCTTATAATAACCAGCACCGGGTGTCAAATGCCCTAGGTATGCCACTGAACTCTCAGTAGCCTTCTCCACACTCACAATGCAATAGCATACATTTTTCTATGCATGACCTGATTTATATTCCGACTTTCACAGCCATATGTTACTACAGGGAAGACCATATCATTAACAATCCTGATCTTTGTTGGTAAAGTGACATCTCTATCCTTTTGGCCAGTTTTACACATGAAATGTTTGATGCAATGCGAGCGGTAAGCACGGATCATGCGGTAACATGCTGCATACTTTACGGCAGGATTGCGGCAATATTGTTACTTCCGGTGCACCACGTTGCATTGCGTGAACAGTGTAATGGCCCTTGCGACGGGGAAGCAGCGAGGAACAGTACCGCAGTGCGACGCAGTCTGCAAATGTGCAAAAAAACCCTTAGTATCTTTACTCAACAACAAAAATTTGCTACTTAACAGCAAAAGTATTGCAGGAATAAAGTTTAAAGAAAATTTCGTCCTTATTTCTTCTATCCTATAAGTTCCTATGCCTGTTCTAATGTGGTCTGGCTTACTGCAGCCTTTCCTACTTGCACAGTGGCTGTATTATCTCTGTTATATGATCTAATCTTCTCTCCTCTGTCGGGTCTGTCGGGCTCAGGCAGTCTGGCTGGAATGTGCTGTGCTGCTTGAGATTGGATAGAAGCTATACACACCCTCTCCAGGCCCCCTGCAGCCTCTGTGTGACTCACACAGTCTGCTTACTTGAGCCTTACATGAGCATACACAAAATAGGCAAGCACCATCTACTCAACCATAAATATGGGTAAATACATAAGCGTGCAGAAAGGAACCAATAATATGTCTATTTGTACAAATCGAGAAAAAGTAGTTCCCTAAAAAACCGCACCACTCACTTGAATAATAAATGAACAAGAACTTTTATTCAGTACACAACAAAATAAAAACACTAAAAACAGTAGATCATGGGGCACGAAGTAACAATAATTAGAAAATGCAATAAGTCTGGCCACAATGCCTGCATAACCACCTCCTAATGAATAAATACGTACAAATATGAATGAGCAGAATATAACAGTAAAACCAAAAAATCCAAGATCCCTGAACAAGCTATCAGCCAAATGAGTGCAAATGGTGAAAAAATGGAAAAAGTGCAATGTGCATAAACAGAGGATGAGATACAAGTTAACCCCATCCAATGAACGAGTGTGCAAAATAGAGAACGAGGTGAGGAGCAATAAAGTGCTAAGTAGTGTGGAGATAAGCAGGGCTGAGATCTTACCGGGAGAGAGGAATGACAGGCATGGGAGAGGGGTGCCCCACGGACGCCGTCGCGATTCGCTGCCTGAATGCGCAGCTTCGACTGGGCTAAAGGACCTACATGAGAAGCCGGCTATTAAATACAGGACCTATGTGGGCGGGGAAGGGAAAACCCCTATGCTGAAATGTTGTGTGCGCGGCCGCGCACTTAGAAGAAGCGGAAGCCGCGTCAATAGACGCCGCCCCACTTCCTCTCTCAGCTCACAAGGGTCATGGGAAATGTAGTGCCGAATAGATGAAGGAAGTACTGAACGAAGATAACTAGATTATAGTATAGGGACAATAAGCCCCAGAACAAAAAACAAAGGATAAGTGCCCTAAATAAACATAAACGAGATACACATAATAATCAACAATAGGATTAATTACATTGGTCAGAAAAACGAACATACATACACATCTCTATCTCAATACATATAAGGATAGTCAAAAATGCCATCTAGTGGATAAAACGGATATTGCTACAATTTCAAAAACATCAGCAGGGAAATACCCATATTGTATAACAAGATAATACACATAAAAAACAAAATTATATAAATATAGAAATACAAAACAAAAGTACAGGAGGCTCCGTCCGAAGAGTATTATTCACAGGTGTCAGAGAAGCAAAGAGGAACCATGTAAACTGTATCCATGCACCAGTATAGGCAAAATACATTCGGAATCCGGAAACCTAAAAGAATCATATGTTAGTAAGCGAAATAGATAAATATATCAAACAAGTTGATGGAGCATCTCAAAAAACCTCTAATGTGGTCCATTATATAGAGATACCATGAGAGTATCCAATAGACTACCAACGGTATCAGTCACAAGAGAGATCACCCCAGAGGACTTAACAGGCCAGTGCACACAAGTCACCATGGTATAGAATTAATTGTTGGAACTACTCACAAATTCCAAACCCATAAGATCACAGTCTCACAAAACAAAACAAAACCAGCATAGCCATACTTGAGGAAATCAAAGAGAGGCACAACACAGCAGAGAACACCACCATGGGAGTGATCCAAACCGGTGAACCCACTCACCAAAGGTGTCACTGGTCAGGTGAGATATTTAGTGTAAAAAACCCAAAAAGGAAAAATCCTCATTGAGACCTACCGGTGATTTAGAACCAAGGTCGAAAATCCATCTTGTTTCATGTCTCAATAGTGACGTAACTATATTGCCGCCCCTGGAAGACATAAACACACGTTTTAGACCACACACTGTCCAGCCAGTTGTCAATCCCCCATGTACTCTAAAAGCATGGTCTGCCACAGGGGTAAGGGGTTTGCCATCTAGGAAGTCCCTCTCTGCCAAGCGAATGGTCGAGAGGTGCTTCTGAATGCGTGTTTTAAGTTTGTTTTTGGTTTGACCTACATAATATAAATCACATGGGCACCTCAACAAATAGACAACTGCTTCCGTCTGGCAGTTGATAAACTCCTCAATACGGTGTGTCTTATGTGTTTTGGGGCTGACTATTTCCCTAGTAGGTCTCATCAAGGGACAAATACTACACCGTCCACAGGGAAAACTCCCTTTAGTTTCCAGACGCCTGTTAGATTGCTGTTGATAATGGCTCCTACACAAACGATCCTTCAAAGTAGGTGCTTTTTTAGCTGTTAGGGTCGGTCTAGTAGTGATGAACTTCCCCAAAACTGGGTCAGTATGAAGGATTGGCCAATGTTTCGTCAAAATACCTCTGAGATCATCCCACCTGGTGTTAAAAGGGGTACAAAGCCTTACCGTAGAGCTGGTCCGTTTTTTCTTTACGTACAAAAGTTCTTCCCGTCTGGAGTACTTGGCTCTCTGGTAGGCTTGTTTTACCGTCCGTTTAGGGTAACCCCTCTGTAGAAATCTGATTTCCAAATCTTTTGCTTGTCGCTCAAATTCCGACTCCTCAGAGCAGTTCCTTCGAACTCGCAGGAACTGTCCGGTAGGGATGTTGTTCTTTAGCTGCTTTGTATGGAAGGATCCATAGTGTAATAAAGAATTCACTGCAGTAGTTTTTCGGAAGAGAGTACTTCCTATTTGCCCATTATCTGTAAAATAAAGGTGTAAATCCAGAAAATCCACAGAGACAGGTGAGATCTTAGACGTTAAAACGATGTTCTTGTTATTTTGCCCCAATTCCTGAATGAATTCCTTTGCTCTCATTTCGGGGCCCTCCCAAAGAATCAGGATGTCGTCTATAAAACGGTACCACCCCAAAATGTTAGGGTGGTACCGTTCCAACGAGGGACCCCAAACTGTCTCCCGCTCCCACCACCCAAGAAAGAGGTTGGCGATGGCGGGGGCACACTTCGCCCCCATGGAAACACCGTGGGTCTGTAAAAAGAATTGTCCATCAAAGACAAAGAAATTATGGGCCAATATGAACTTCAAGAGACTGATCAAGAAAGAATTGAATTCCGCTCTACCTGTTGTAGTAGTAGACAAAAAATAATGGACTGCTCGACACGCATCATCATGTTGGATGTTTGTATACAGAGATTCCACATCAAGCGATATAAAACACGTACCTGTTGGAACAGAGATGTGATTAAGTTTAGTAATCAGATCCAATGAGTCCCGGACATACGAGTCCAAAGTCAAAACATGTTCCTGTAGGAAGAAATCTAGGAAACTGCACCCCTTCTCAATGAGACTACCTATCCCCGAAACAATGGGGCGGCCAGGTGGGCATTCCAAGTTCTTGTGGACCTTGGGCAACAGGTAAAAGGTTGGGATTACTGGTTCTTTAACAGTAAGAAAGCCCTTTTCCTTCTGGGAGATTAGACCCCTCTCTCTAGCCTCATCTAAAAGATGGTTGAGTTCGATGTTGAATGGAGCTGTTGGATTGCTAGAAAGGCGTTTATAATATCTTCTATCTCCTAACTGTCTTTTCACTTCCTTCAGATAATCCCTGGTTGGCCAAAGCACAACTAGTGTTGGGCGAACAGTGTTCGCCACTGTTCGGGTTCTGCAGAACATCACCCTGTTCGGGTGATGTTCGAGTTCGGCCGAACACCTGATGGTGTTCGGCCTTTTAAGTTCGGGTTCGCCCCGAACTTCTGTATGCCCCCGAACAGGGCCGAACAGGGCCCCTGTTCGGGCGAACAGGGCCCTGTTCGGCCGAACAGGCCGCAATACGGCCCCCCTATGGGGTCGCAGGCATAAGGGGGGAGCATGCCCCGATCGCGGGGGGGGTCGGAAATTCCCCCCACCCCCTCCGCTAGCGCTCCCCCCTCTGCCCGCTTCCCCATAAAAAAAGTTTAAATCAAGTTCAATAGTAGTGTACCTGGGCTGGTGGCATTGGCTGGCAGTGGAGTGAGGAGGAGGAGGAGTCCGAGTAGCAGAGTGACGTTGAGGCCGGGCAGCGGGCGGTTCAGCGCTAGTACCCTTGTGGTACTTCCGCCCTTTCTCTGACCTCACGTCCTCTGCATACGAGGGTACGCATCACGCGTACCCTCGTATGCGTCATCACGCAGAGGACGTGAGGTCAGAGAAAGGGCGGAAGTACCACAAGGGTACTAGCGCTGAACCGCCCGCTGCCCGGCCTCAACGTCACTCTGCTATTCGGACTCCTCCTCCTCCTCACTCCACTGCCAGCCAATGCCACCAGCCCAGGTACTATTGAACTTGATTTAAACTTTTTGTATGGGGAAGCGGGCAGAGGGGGGAGCGCTAGCGGAGGGGGTGGGGGGAATTTCCGACCCCCCCCCGCGACCGGGGCATGCTCCCCCCTTATGCCTGCGACCCCATAGGGCCCCCAAAATGGGCATGTTCGGGGGTCCCATTGACTCCCATTGAGTTCGGCGTTCGGGCCGAACATGCCGAACATCTGGCCCATGTTCGGCCTGTTCGGCCCGAACCCGAACATCCAGGTGTTCGCCCAACACTAAGCACAACATTCCCACCCTTATCCGCCTCACGGATGACAAAATCATCTCTGATGGAAAGTTCAGAAATAGCAATACTTTCTTCCCTAGTTAAATTAGACGTGTAGGGGTGTCGTGAAGATAAGTTCTCTATGTCCTGAACCACCAAATCGAAGAAAATTTTTATGGGTGGAAAGAGAGACAAGTTAGGTAAAAATGTGGATTTAGGTTTAAACATACCTCTTATGGTCTTCTCTTCATCAGGCCCCATATTGTTCTCATTCTCACTCAACAGGTCCATGAGATCCTCAAACACTTGTCTGTCATTTTCATCCGGGAGGTCAACAATCTGCTGTGTACGCATATCCAATTCATTACTTTCCCGATGGTATAAGCGTTTCAAAGCCAGTCTTCGACAAAACAAATATATATCTTTGACCACTTCAAAGACGTCCATATTTTTAGTTGGAGAAAAATTCAAGCCTCTCTGTAAGACACTTAATTGAGCCGGACTAAGCTGGTAGTCTGTTAAGTTGATGACCTGAAGGGTACTCATCTCCTCAGTTCCCCTGGGCTCACATTCAGCTTTCTCCTCTTGTTGGAGAAATCCCCGGGGCTGTTTATCCCTCTTCCGTTTGAAAGCAAGGCCGCCCCTTCTGCCTCGCTTTCTGTTTCTAAAAAATCAGTGCTTGTTTCAGACAGAGATGTATACTGTGGGACATTAGGGGTAGATTGTTTAGGGTCAACTGGTTTTGGTTTTCTGACTCTTCTAGGTCGTCTTGGTTGTTCATAGCCCTGGCCTTTTCTATTACCCCGGTGCTTCCACCTGAAGGCCTTCCCAGATGCATAGTCACTCCTGTCCCTTATTAGTTTGGTCCTTTTATTTTCTATAGTTACCTTTTCTACCTGTTGCACATCTTTATCAAGTTGCTGCAAGAAGGGTTGTACTAGTCTAACACTATCAAACTTATTAAGCTGGCCCAACAGGCTATTGATCCTCTCCTTGAGTTTGGGTAACAGATCTTTATCATGTTTTAAAAGCATGTCTATAATAATAATGGAGCACTTTCCAAGCCCCACCTCCCAATCCTTCTTTTCTTGCTCAGAGACTTCCCAAGAGGGAAAGATCTGAACCCTGAGTCCTCTAGGGAAAATACCCTCTTTTTTATAGTTCTCCAAACTGTGGGCATTCCACCATAGCTTAACATATTCAGCATGTGTACTCTTGATCTCATAACATAACTTTTTGAAATCTGGTGGAAACCTAGGATCTTCCACCACCGTCTTATTACCAAAGATTTCATTCAACTGGGAGTTCCAGCCCCTCTCAAGGCGATTTAATGCTTCCATCCTGTGTAGAGTCCAGTATCCAACCACAAAAGGACAAACTGACCACTCAAAGTACAATCTATATAAGGGAAATTATCCAGAGATGTGCTGTAGCCCTAGAAAAAGACCAAAGAAGGTCATAAGAACCATACATGAGCATACACAAAATAGGCAAGCACCATCTACTCAACCATAAATATGGGTAAATACATAAGCGTGCAGAAAGGAACCAATAATATGTCTATTTGTACAAATCGAGAAAAAGTAGTTCCCTAAAAAACCGCACCACTCACTTGAATAATAAATGAACAAGAACTTTTATTCAGTACACAACAAAATAAAAACACTAAAAACAGTAGATCATGGGGCACGAAGTAACAATAATTAGAAAATGCAATAAGTCTGGCCACAATGCCTGCATAACCACCTCCTAATGAATAAATACGTACAAATATGAATGAGCAGAATATAACAGTAAAACCAAAAAATCCAAGATCCCTGAACAAGCTATCAGCCAAATGAGTGCAAATGGTGAAAAAATGGAAAAAGTGCAATGTGCATAAACAGAGGATGAGATACAAGTTAACCCCATCCAATGAACGAGTGTGCAAAATAGAGAACGAGGTGAGGAGCAATAAAGTGCTAAGTAGTGTGGAGATAAGCAGGGCTGAGATCTTACCGGGAGAGAGGAATGACAGGCATGGGAGAGGGGTGCCCCACGGACGCCGTCGCGATTCGCTGCCTGAATGCGCAGCTTCGACTGGGCTAAAGGACCTACATGAGAAGCCGGCTATTAAATACAGGACCTATGTGGGCGGGGAAGGGAAAACCCCTATGCTGAAATGTTGTGTGCGCGGCCGCGCACTTAGAAGAAGCGGAAGCCGCGTCAATAGACGCCGCCCCACTTCCTCTCTCAGCTCACAAGGGTCATGGGAAATGTAGTGCCGAATAGATGAAGGAAGTACTGAACGAAGATAACTAGATTATAGTATAGGGACAATAAGCCCCAGAACAAAAAACAAAGGATAAGTGCCCTAAATAAACATAAACGAGATACACATAATAATCAACAATAGGATTAATTACATTGGTCAGAAAATCGAACATACATACACATCTCTATCTCAATACATATAAGGATAGTCAAAAATGCCATCTAGTGGATAAAACGGATATTGCTACAATTTCAAAAACATCAGCAGGGAAATACCCATATTGTATAACAAGATAATACACATAAAAAACAAAATTATATAAATATAGAAATACAAAACAAAAGTACAGGAGGCTCCGTCCGAAGAGTATTATTCACAGGTGTCAGAGAAGCAAAGAGGAACCATGTAAACTGTATCCATGCACCAGTATAGGCAAAATACATTCGGAATCCGGAAACCTAAAAGAATCATATGTTAGTAAGCGAAATAGATAAATATATCAAACAAGTTGATGGAGCATCTCAAAAAACCTCTAATGTGGTCCATTATATAGAGATACCATGAGAGTATCCAATAGACTACCAACGGTATCAGTCACAAGAGAGATCACCCCAGAGGACTTAACAGGCCAGTGCACACTAGTCACCATGGTATAGAATTAATTGTTGGAACTACTCACAAATTCCAAACCCATAAGATCACAGTCTCACAAAACAAAACAAAACCAGCATAGCCATACTTGAGGAAATCAAAGAGAGGCACAACACAGCAGAGAACACCACCATGGGAGTGATCCAAACCGGTGAACCCACTCACCAAAGGTGTCACTGGTCAGGTGAGATATTTAGTGTAAAAAACCCAAAAAGGAAAAATCCTCATTGAGACCTACCGGTGATTTAGAACCAAGGTCGAAAATCCATCTTGTTTCATGTCTCAATAGTGACGTAACTATATTGCCGCCCCTGGAAGACATAAACACACGTTTTAGACCACACACTGTCCAGCCAGTTGTCAATCCCCCATGTACTCTAAAAGCATGGTCTGCCACAGGGGTAAGGGGTTTGCCATCTAGGAAGTCCCTCTCTGCCAAGCGAATGGTCGAGAGGTGCTTCTGAATGCGTGTTTTAAGTTTGTTTTTGGTTTGACCTACATAATATAAATCACATGGGCACCTCAACAAATAGACAACTGCTTCCGTCTGGCAGTTGATAAACTCCTCAATACGGTGTGTCTTATGTGTTTTGGGGCTGACTATTTCCCTAGTAGGTCTCATCAAGGGACAAATACTACACCGTCCACAGGGAAAACTCCCTTTAGTTTCCAGACGCCTGTTAGATTGCTGTTGATAATGGCTCCTACACAAACGATCCTTCAAAGTAGGTGCTTTTTTAGCTGTTAGGGTCGGTCTAGTAGTGATGAACTTCCCCAAAACTGGGTCAGTATGAAGGATTGGCCAATGTTTCGTCAAAATACCTCTGAGATCATCCCACCTGGTGTTAAAAGGGGTACAAAGCCTTACCGTAGAGCTGGTCCGTTTTTTCTTTACGTACAAAAGTTCTTCCCGTCTGGAGTACTTGGCTCTCTGGTAGGCTTGTTTTACCGTCCGTTTAGGGTAACCCCTCTGTAGAAATCTGATTTCCAAATCTTTTGCTTGTCGCTCAAATTCCGACTCCTCAGAGCAGTTCCTTCGAACTCGCAGGAACTGTCCGGTAGGGATGTTGTTCTTTAGCTGCTTTGTATGGAAGGATCCATAGTGTAATAAAGAATTCACTGCAGTAGTTTTTCGGAAGAGAGTACTTCCTATTTGCCCATTATCTGTAAAATAAAGGTGTAAATCCAGAAAATCCACAGAGACAGGTGAGATCTTAGACGTTAAAACTGTTAGGGTGGTACCGTTCCATAGACGACATCCTGATTCTTTGGGAGGGCCCCGAAATGAGAGCAAAGGAATTCATTCAGGAATTGGGGCAAAATAACAAGAACATCGTTTTAACGTCTAAGATCTCACCTGTCTCTGTGGATTTTCTGGATTTACACCTTTATTTTACAGATAATGGGCAAATAGGAAGTACTCTCTTCCGAAAAACTACTGCAGTGAATTCTTTATTACACTATGGATCCTTCCATACAAAGCAGCTAAAGAACAACATCCCTACCGGACAGTTCCTGCGAGTTCGAAGGAACTGCTCTGAGGAGTCGGAATTTGAGCGACAAGCAAAAGATTTGGAAATCAGATTTCTACAGAGGGGTTACCCTAAACGGACGGTAAAACAAGCCTACCAGAGAGCCAAGTACTCCAGACGGGAAGAACTTTTGTACGTAAAGAAAAAACGGACCAGCTCTACGGTAAGGCTTTGTACCCCTTTTAACACCAGGTGGGATGATCTCAGAGGTATTTTGACGAAACATTGGCCAATCCTTCATACTGACCCAGTTTTGGGGAAGTTCATCACTACTAGACCGACCCTAACAGCTAAAAAAGCACCTACTTTGAAGGATCGTTTGTGTAGGAGCCATTATCAACAGCAATCTAACAGGCGTCTGGAAACTAAAGGGAGTTTTCCCTGTGGACGGTGTAGTATTTGTCCCTTGATGAGACCTACTAGGGAAATAGTCAGCCCCAAAACACATAAGACACACCGTATTGAGGAGTTTATCAACTGCCAGACGGAAGCAGTTGTCTATTTGTTGAGGTGCCCATGTGATTTATATTATGTAGGTCAAACCAAAAACAAACTTAAAACACGCATTCAGAAGCACCTCTCGACCATTCGCTTGGCAGAGAGGGACTTCCTAGATGGCAAACCCCTTACCCCTGTGGCAGACCATGCTTTTAGAGTACATGGGGGATTGACAACTGGCTGGACAGTGTGTGGTCTAAAACGTGTGTTTATGTCTTCCAGGGGCGGCAATATAGTTATGTCACTATTGAGACATGAAACAAGATGGATTTTCGACCTTGGTTCTAAATCACCGGTAGGTCTCAATGAGGATTTTTCCTTTTTGGGTTTTTTACACTAAATATCTCACCTGACCAGTGACACCTTTGGTGAGTGGGTTCACCGGTTTGGATCACTCCCATGGTGGTGTTCTCTGCTGTGTTGTGCCTCTCTTTGATTTCCTCAAGTATGGCTATGCTGGTTTTGTTTTGTTTTGTGAGACTGTGATCTTATGGGTTTGGAATTTGTGAGTAGTTCCAACAATTAATTCTATACCATGGTGACTTGTGTGCACTGGCCTGTTAAGTCCTCTGGGGTGATCTCTCTTGTGACTGATACCGTTGGTAGTCTATTGGATACTATCATGGTATCTCTATATAATGGACCACATTAGAGGTTTTTTGAGATGCTCCATCAACTTGTTTGATATATTTATCTATTTCGCTTACTAACATATGATTCTTTTAGGTTTCCGGATTCCGAATGTATTTTGCCTATACTGGTGCATGGATACAGTTTACATGGTTCCTCTTTGCTTCTCTGACACCTGTGAATAATACTCTTCGGACGGAGCCTCCTGTACTTTTGTTTTGTATTTCTATATTTATATAATTTTGTTTTTTATGTGTATTATCTTGTTATACAATATGGGTATTTCCCTGCTGATGTTTTTGAAATTGTAGCAATATCCGTTTTATCCACTAGATGGCATTTTTGACTATCCTTATATGTATTGAGATAGAGATGTGTATGTATGTTCGTTTTTCTGACCAATGTAATTAATCCTATTGTTGATTATTATGTGTATCTCGTTTATGTTTATGTAGGGCACTTATCCTTTGTTTTTTGTTCTGGGGCTTATTGTCCCTATACTATAATCTAGTTATCTTCGTTCAGTACTTCCTTCATCTATTCGGCACTACATTTCCCATGACCCTTGTGAGCTGAGAGAGGAAGTGGGGCGGCGTCTATTGACGCGGCTTCCGCTTCTTCTAAGTGCGCGGCCGCGCACACAACATTTCAGCATAGGGGTTTTCCCTTCCCCGCCCACATAGGTCCTGTATTTAATAGCCGGCTTCTCATGTAGGTCCTTTAGCCCAGTCGAAGCTGCGCATTCAGGCAGCGAATCGCGACGGCGTCCGTGGGGCACCCCTCTCCCATGCCTGTCATTCCTCTCTCCCGGTAAGATCTCAGCCCTGCTTATCTCCACACTACTTAGCACTTTATTGCTCCTCACCTCGTTCTCTATTTTGCACACTCGTTCATTGGATGGGGTTAACTTGTATCTCATCCTCTGTTTATGCACATTGCACTTTTTCCATTTTTTCACCATTTGCACTCATTTGGCTGATAGCTTGTTCAGGGATCTTGGATTTTTTGGTTTTACTGTTATATTCTGCTCATTCATATTTGTACGTATTTATTCATTAGGAGGTGGTTATGCAGGCATTGTGGCCAGACTTATTGCATTTTCTAATTATTGTTACTTCGTGCCCCATGATCTACTGTTTTTAGTGTTTTTATTTTGTTGTGTACTGAATAAAAGTTCTTGTTCATTTATTATTCAAGTGAGTGGTGCGGTTTTTTAGGGAACTACTTTTTCTCGATTTGTACAAATATGCTTACTTGAGCCTATCACAAGCTTTTAGCAGCCATGTCTTTTGTTTGTAAACACTGCCTAAAACTCGTAATTACAAGTCAGGTTTGCAGCAGGGAGTGGCAGAAACAGCACAGAGGGGCCCAGGAGACCATAATGCATAGAATGGTATGTTTTTTATTGTAAGAATTTTAGAGTACAGATTCTCTTTAAGGAAAAAAAGCTAAGTAGGGTAGGTAAATGATTCTTCTAAATGCTTGAGACTTACGTCATTGTTTTGCTTGCCTTAATTTACAGGACGCATGGTGTTTCTATCGAGCATAAACGCATATATAGCACTGGGAAATGGAATATATTCCATGACGAAAGCTGGCGTGGAAAAATTCTGTGATTCTCTGCGATTTGAAATGGCGCCTCATGGAGTGAAGGTGAGATTTTCTCTATGCCCTGCTTACATGTGATAGAGACCATGATCCAATCTCTTGTTTTGGCATTTTTACGAAACGCCGGTAAAACTACAATGTGCACATAACGCATGACAATTTTACTGGTATTTACACAACTAATGCGCACATAGTGCAACTTGCAATGCTTAGGTAAGTTTTATTATTATTATTTTTTATTTCTATAGCGCCAACACATTCTGTAGTACTGTACATTGTACAAAACCAATATTGGAAAACATATGTACATGAGAAGTAAGACACTGTACAGTCATGACATCCAACAATACAAGTACAAATGCCATATTTTTCGGATCATAAGACGCACCCAGGTTAGAGGGCAAAAACCAGGGGGAAAATATACTAAACTTGGTGCGTCCATGGTCCAGGAGCGTCTAGCAGATGTTCTCCCCCCAATTATTTTGCCTCCCTTCTGTCCTCCAGTGTCTTCCAGTCTCTCCCAGTGTCCTCCTGTCCCCCAGTGTCTTCCTCCTTTCCCCAGTGTCATCTAATGTCCCCCAGTGTCCTCTGCCTGTCCACCAGTATCATCCAGTGTCCTCCTCCTTTTCCCTAGTGTCCTCCTCCTGTCCCCCAGTGTCATCCAGTGTCTCCCAGTATCATCCAGTTTCCTCCTCCGTTCCCCCAGTGTCATCTAATGTCCCCCAGTGTCCTCCGCCAGTCCCTCAGTTTCCTTCTCATGTCCCCCAGTGCCCTCCTTCTGTCATTCATTGTCCTCCTCCTGTCCCTCACTATACAGGGGCGTAGCAATAGGGGGTGCAGAGGTAGCGACCACATCGGGCCTTTGGGCCAAAGGGCCCTCCCTCAACTACAGTATTAGCTCTTTATTGGTCCTGTGCTAATAGTACCGTAATCACTTCTATACTTTGAATAGTGGTAATCATTAACAAACTGTTCCCCATCCCCTTCTCGCACCTAAGACACTGGAGTTGCCATTGGCAGGTTTTGGTATCAATTGTTATTTATAGAGAGCTTGGGGGGCCCCATTGTAAAACTTGCATTCGGGCCTACAGCTCCTTAGCTACGCCACTGGCAGTGGCAGTATAATAATAATAATAATAATGTGGTCAGAGCACATTATTTACATACTTCTTCTGGTTCTGTGGCTTACAAGTATTAGAGGCAGAGGATCAGCAGAACAGCCAGAAAATTGACATTGTAGTATAAAAGGAAATAAACATGGCGACATCCATTTCACTCTCACTATAGGGTCACTTTAAAGAGAAACTATAACAAAAAGAACGTCCCCTGGGGGGTACTCTCCTCTGTAGGGGGAAGCCTCAGGGTCCCAATGAGGCTTCCTCCTCCGCTGTAGCTGCAGGCAGTCCAGCGCTGGCTCCCCCGAATTGTCCCGGAATCCTCCCTCGACGAGGCAGACAAGCGCTGATTTGTTTACCTTTCCTGGCTCCAGTAGGGGCGCTGTTGCGTCTCTCTGCACGGAGATAGGTCTAAAATAGCCGATCTCTGTCGGGTCCGCTCTACTGCGCAGGTGCAGGAGACTTGCGCCTGCGCAGTACAGCAGCCTGACAGCGATCGGCTATTTCCGCTTATCTCCGAGGTGGAGAGCCGATACTGCGCCTGTGCTGGAGCCGGGAAGGTAAATATTTACATCCCTGCCGTTCTGGGAGCTTTTTCGCCGCCGCCATGGGACCGAGGAGGACGGAGAAGCCTCAATCGGATCCGGAGGCTTCCCCAACTTGAGGTGAGTATCCCCAGGGCCGGGCCGAGGCATAGGCTGGAGAGGCTCCAGCCTCAGGGCGCAGTGTAGGAGGGGGCACACAATTCATTCAGCTGTCATTCCTAATTGTGTTTGAAGCAGAAAGAAATAAGACAAGGAGATACATGGAAGTGACTACAAGCCAGATAACTAGAGATTAAGGTGTTGGGGGCCCTGGGGTGCCTTAGTCTAATAGCAATCAGTGTGTGACGGTCGGGGTGAAGGGATGGAGGGGCGCACTTTGGTGTTTCAGCCTTGGGTGCTGGAGGACCTTGTCCCGGCTCTGAGTATCCCCCAGGGGAACTTTTTCTCATTATAGGTTTTCTTTAAGAGAAATCTCTAAAATCCAAGACAGCGTTTGCAAGACCCAGACGCCCAACCTGTTTAACTGCTAATTAATTCCGCTTTACCAGCTCTGTGTCCCAACCTAGGTTAACAATATGTAATTCAGTTCTTGCAAGTCTTAACAAGGAATCTTGCAAGACCAGGAACTGTGATGAAATCTGTGTGTCATGTGCACCAACATGTCATTGTGAAGAGCCGACACAAGAAAACTAACTGCATGCACCCACATTTGGCAAGTCAGGTCTTAAAGTGGACCTGAGGTGAGAGTGATAAGGAGGCTGCCATATTCATTTTCTTTTAAACAATACCAGTTGCCTTGCAGCCCTGCTGATCTGTTTAGCTGCAGTAGTGTCTGAATTACACCAGATACCAGCATGCAGCTAATCTTGTCAGATCTGACTTTTACGTTTTCAATCTGCGTGGAGCAATGCAGACATGAAATCAAAATCTGTTTACTTTTAGGCATAATAGAATACACTGCTTCAATGATACACCCAAATCTCACTTTGCAGAGTCTATTCAGTTTATCTGCAGACAGGCCAAGTTAAAGCCTGGTACACACTTTCAATTATGATTGGCCAATCACTGGACAATTTTTAAAGAAAACCTGTAATGAGAAAAAGTTCCCCTGGGGGGTACTTACCTGGGGTGGGGGAAGCCTCTGGATCCTATTGAGGCTTTCCCCGTCCTACTCGGTCCCACGGAGGTGGCGATAAAGTTTCCAGAACAGCGGGGATGTAAATATTTACCTTCCCGGCTCCAGCGCAGGCGCAGTATCGGCTCTCTGCTCGGAGATAGGCTGAAATAGCCGATCGCTGTCGGGCCACTCTACTGCGCAGGCGCAAGTCGCCCCCGCTTGCGCCAGCAAAAGGTAAACAAATCCGCGCTTGTCGAGGGTGGATTCCGGGACACTTCAGGGGAGCCAGCGCTGGACCTGCCTGCAGCTACAGGGGAGGGAAAAGCCTCATTTGGACCCTGAGGCAGGGGCGTATATAGCGCCTATGGCAAACACTGAAATTGCGCCCCCCCCCTTCCTCAGTCAGAGCCCCCTTCAACTCTCAAAACAGCATCCTTTCTCGCATACATGTTGCTTGTGTGTTTAGGCTCAGGATATTGCTGAGGTTACTTTTTTAAAGATAGCTTTCATTATTCACTCTCTGTCCTCTTTTCTAACAGTAAGCTAAGTGCGCCCTACATGCATAAGTTAAGTAGCCATGTTCCCCAGATAAGAGTTAATCTGATCTGAAGTCTGAATGACATGGAGGCAGGCAGGACGATGCAGCACAGGGGCAGGCATGGCGGCACAGCACAGGGCAGACATGGAGCCCATGGTGCTGTGGCGCCCATGGCACAAGCCATGCCTGCACCCTTCTAGATACGCCTCTGCCCTGAGGCTTCCCCCTCCTGAGGTGTGTACCCCCCAGGGGAACTTTTTTTTTTGTTATAGGGTCTCTTTAAGGTTGGTACACACCTTCCATTTTGATTGGCCAGTCACTGACCAATTTTAGCACATCCATGTAGTATGAAAGGCCAATAAAAACTGAAGGTGTGTACCAGGCTTTAGTACTTTCTACACAGCTGAAGAATCTGCACATCTCCCTTCAGCAGGCAATATTTTCACACAAGTCAATTTGCAGCAGTGTTTAGTAAAGCTTGGTACACGCTTTCAATTATGATTGGCCAGTTGCTGACCAATTTTACCACCTCCATATGGTATGAGGGTCAAAAGATGTTGAATACTTTGAGCAGATTGTGTAGGTAAGCCCTGATACTACATGGGGGTTGTTATTTGGCCAGTGATTGGCCAATCATCATTGAAAGTGTGTACCAGGCCTCATGGTCAGGTGCGAGCTGAAAAAAAAACCACGTACCTGTTGCTTCCTCCAACCCCTGGAAGCCTATCTGTCCCTCGTCGCAGCTCAGGTGTCCCGGAATCCCTTCCGTTGCGGATGCAGACCTTGCTAGGACAGCCTCTTTTGTGCCTGTGAGAGCCTGCGGCTCCGCCGCTTGTGATCGCACTCCCATGGCTTAGAGCAGTGGTTCTCAAACTAAGGCCTACGGGCCGAATGTGGCCCCCTGAGGCTTTTTCACCGGCCCCCACACACAAAATGTATTACTTATAGATGCGGTCAGCTACATCTTTAAATATTGGTGGTCCACATATAGAATAGCAGTGCTGGCACCACCCATCCACATGGAAGCCAGAAAGCAGTAATTCGCTGGTTTCCAATCACATTCCACATCAGGTGACATACTGCAGGTTGTCACCTAGGTATGCTTCACTGTCTGGCCCGCAAAGACTTCTACATCATTTTATGTATATTTCGGCCCCCCAGCAGTCTGAAGTATGTTGACCCTGCCCTCGACCCAAAATGTTTGGGGACCCCTAGCTTAGTGTTCGCACAAGCACAGAAGATGCCGTCTTGGCGAGGTCGGCATCTACAATGGAGAGGATCACCGGAGCTGTAGCGAGGGACAGATGGGCTGCTTGGGGCTGGAGGAACAACAAGTGATGAGTAGATCTTTTTTTTTTTTTTTTTTTTCTCAGCTCGCACCTGTCCTTTAAGGCTTGGTTCACATCAGCACTGGATCTCCAGTGACCAGCCGGTGTGGACAGTGCAGTATCTGCTTCAATGTTCAATTGTGGTCCATAGCAGATGTGTTTTCCAACATATGCTTCTATGGGAAATCCATCTAAATGTCCAGAATAACTGTGCAGGTTAGGACTTTGTGTCCCAACGACCGTAACAAATCAAATGGATCCGTTGCAAACTGACATATGTGTTTCTGTTGCTTCTACAATCGAGTCATTAAATTGGCTCTTGCCTACCATGTACTGGTCCTAATGATGATTACACATGATGGCCCATGTTAGGACAGTTTTTCTCCAGTAAAGTCTTTTCTATTAGAATGTCTATTGCCATGGATACTCCTTTTTATGCATGATGTTTTGTCATGGTGTAGATATTCGTTGTTCCGGTCTCAATGCTCCTGTTTACTGTTCTATGCATCGGTTCGTACCATGTTTGTATGATTTTTTTTTTATGTGATCAATAAAGTTTTATTGTTAAAAAAACAAACTGACATATGTGAATGGATATTAAAGTGTACCTGAGATCAGAAGTAAGAAATATTTTATACTTACCCGGGGCTTCCTTTAGCCCCATAAGCACCAATGCGTACCTCACCGTCCTCCTGGGTTGCTCTGTTCGGCCACAATCAGCCTCGGTAACTGGCTTCGGTTACTGGTAACTGATGGCTGTGCATGCGCAGAAGAGCCTGACTGGCGCGACCGAGCCAGATTACCCGAGCTTATTGCGGCTGAATAGAGCCACCCAGGAGGACAGTGAGAGATGCAGCGGTGCTCATGGGGCAGGAGGAAAGACCCGGGTAGGTATAAAAGCCTTTTTTACTTCTGATCTCAGTTTTCCTTTAATAACATAGGATTCATTGGCATGTACGTTATTCTGTTGGTTCCAAACCAGACAAAGAAAGTTACCTCTGGCTACCACTGTTTTTTTTATTCATGACTCATGAGATTTATTTCAAATGAAAGGCGGTACACCACTTTAGTTTTTAAAAAAGTTTTATGATTCTGCTCCATGGAATAGGTTGGCACTTAATAAATCAATAACAATAAAAATTGACCAGGGCTGTATTTACCATAAGGCACTGTAGGCACGTGCCTACAGGCGCCTGATGATGGAAAGGTGGCTCACTCCCCTCCCTGAGTGCCTCCTTCCCAGTGCAAAGTCCCGAGCAGAGCTTATAGGAGAGGTTACTCACCCAGCTCTCGGCATTCCACTGACCAGATCTCCCTAGTGGTCGGGGGCACCACTAGCTACTGTACCTAATACTGAGGATACATACCACTGGCTACCTAATGCTAAGGGACACCTGCAGCTATGAAGGACAGGGGAAGTAAGGGACAAATGACAGCTGCGCTAACCAGTACACTTGTGGTGGGGTTCTGCAGGGGTTTGTAGGTTCATGGAGGGAGAAGCCTAGGGTACCAGGACATTTGTGCCTATAGGCTCCGGTGATGTAAATCCGGGCCTGTAATTGACAATAAAGTCATTTAGCACATATGTGTACCCCACATACGGGACAAATCACAATACAGCTTACAGAGGAACACAGGTAATCAAAAAGAAAAACGTAACATACTGATAGATGCATGGAGAGAACTAGACATTATGATCTACTGTACGTTACACACATACTCAGATTTTTCCAAGTATCCAAAATTTCAGGGGACCAAAGCGAATAGGCCTTTGAGGTGGTAAGACAGTTGAGATAACCATAGATCGCAGTCCCAAATGGTCCACGAAAGTTAGCCAGGGTTGCTACGTTTCCAGAAAATCTTCCGTGGTGTCATTTACTATACCGAGCAACCTCTCTGCTATAAGTATGTCTGAGGTTATTTTAGTGGTAAGGTCTTTAGAGAGTCTATGTTGCCACCATTATCTAGCTGAAGTCTGCTGATCCTCTGGCTAGGTTCACAGTAGGACGTTGCGATGCAACGTTAAAGTTGCCGTGCAGCATTACAACGCAACGCAAAAAAAAGGTGGTAACGCACATTAATGCTGCGCTACTATTGCATACAGTAGGTACAGAAAAGCATACAGGCAATGAAAAGAATGCTTTCCTGCACCTGGTAACGTGTGCGTTCAGAGGTAACACACTGCAAGCAGTACGTTACCATAACGCTAACGTCGCACTGTGACTGTCCCATAGGCTTATCATTGCAGTGCGGTAAGCTGCGTCATACGACTTTATAATGCAGCTTCGCAACGTACCACTCTGAACGTAGCCTCTGTCTTTAATATTTTTAGCCGTACACCCTGAACAAGCATGCAGATCAGGTGATTCAAGTCTGGCTGGATTAGCCACATGCTTGTTTCAGGGTTGTCACTCAGACACTACTGATGCCAGAAGATCAACAGGACTGCCAGGCAACTGGTATTGTTTAAAAGGAAATGAATATGGCAGTCTCTCACCCCCGGTTCCCTTTAAAGGACAACTGTAGTGAGAGGTATATGGAGGTTGCCATATTTATTTCTTTATTAGCAACTATTTGCCTGGCAGCCCTGTTGATCTTCTGCCTCTAATGCTTATAGCCATAGACCCTGAACAAGCATGCAGCATATCAGATGTTTCAAAATTAGCTGCATGCTTGTTTCTGGTGTAATTCAGTCATTACTGCAGCCAAATTGACCAGCAGGGATGCCAGGCAACCGGTATTGTTTAAAAGGAAATAAATATGGCAGCCTCCATAATCTTCTCACTACAGCTGTGCTGTACTGTACTGTACAGTTGCCTGGCAGCCCTGCTGCCATAGGGAGGGAGGGACAATCTTTTCCCAGACCGCATCCCACACACCAAAGGAGCCGGCTGGCGCCTCGATCCTTTTTTTACCTCCGCTGCCTGCCGACTACACCGGGACACAAGGGGGGGTATCCCGGGACAGCGGGACCCCTCCCCCAACCCGTGACAGTCCCGGCAAAAACAGGACGGTTGGGGCCCCTGTGCTGGTCAATTTGGCTATAGTAATGACTGAATAACACCAGAAACAAGCATGCAGCTAATCTTGAAACATCTGATTTTAAGATTTTCACGAAAGTTCCTCTTTAAGTTGAGTTATAGTTCAGAAGAATTCTCCAACAGTTAAACTCAAGGGGCCAGATTTATCAAGAGTGTCTGAGACAAAATATTGGTAGGTTTTTAGAAATCCATGCAGAACTGTCTCAGGCATCTTAAGAAATCATTAGATAGTGCAGATTCCTTCTAAAACTGTTGTATAATAGGAGCACATCACAAATCATGCACTCTGCAATCATGTCTAGCCTGCAGTTCTACATCTGTAGAATTGCTATCAAGCACTTCTTAATCTGCACCAGTTTAGGGATGGATTTGCACTTTTCTTAACTGTAGTGCAGCTCTAGAAATTCATGCTAAATTGCCACTATTACCTAGGATTTAATAAGGTTCTTATTATCATGCAGAACTGTTCTCCCTGCTGGTTAGAACAGATTAAGAAGAAAAAACTGTTGGTAATGCGTTGATAAATCTCCCCCAAGGTGATTTAATTTTCTGTACCTTGATCTGTCACTGGGGAAGGGGTACCATTTTAAAGAAAACCTGTATTGAGAAAAACCTCCCCTAGGGGGTACTCACCTGGGGTGGGGAAGCCTCCGGATCCTATTGAGGCTTCCCCCGTCCTCCTCAGTCCCACGATAGCGGAGATAAAGCTCCCCGAACAGCGGGGATGTAAATATTTACCTTACCGGCTCCAGCGCAGGATCGACTCTCTGCCTCGGAGATAGGCGGAAATAGCCGATCGCTATCGAGCCGCTCTACTGCACAGGTGCAAGTCTCCTAAAGGCTATTTTCAGAGATCGGCTATTCGCGCCTATCTCCATGCAGAGAGCCGCAACAGCGCCTCCGCTGGAGCCAGGAAAGGTAAATAAATCAGCGCTTTTCAGGCTTGTCGAGGGAGGATTCCGGGACACTCTGGGGGAGCCAGCGCTGCACTGCCTGCAGGTACAGGGGAGGGGGAAGCCTCATTGGGACCCTGAGGCTTCCCCCTACCGAGGTGAGTACCCCCCAGGGGAACTTTTTTTTTGATACAGGTTCTCTTTAAGTACCAGTAATTTGCTTTGTGTGCTAACTACGTGACTTTTTTTCAGGTGTGCATTATAGAACCAGGAAATTACGCACCAGCTACAAACATCCAGCCAATGAGATCTACTGATGATATCTGGGATTCGCTTCCAGCAGAGGCACGGGAAACTTGCAGCAAGGAATATGTAGAGAAAATAAACCAGTCTGTCAATAAATCTTTGACCAAAGGAAACAAGAAGAGCAGTGAGGTGGTAGATGCTATCGTGGATGCTCTGACTTCAGAAAGCCCAAGGCCTCGTTATTTAGTAGCTAGCCTGGCAGAGAAAATAATAGTTTATCTTTCTCTTTGGCTTCCAACATCTCTTTTTGATAAAATGTTATCTAAAGCATTCAGTCGTTAAACAGGACAATACATCTCTTCAGTATAGAGGTTCAGATTAGTGCTTAAATAAAGGTGGCCATACACTGATAGATTTGCAGCAGATTTGACCATCCGATAGATTTCTGTCACATGCCTGTCAGGTCGAATCTGACAGGAATCTATCTGATGTGTGCCACACACTAGGAACAGATTTCCAATAGATTTCAGAATTAAATTTATTAGAAATCTATTGAAAATCAATCTAAATGCATTACTGCACCATTAGATCCAATGCAACTCTATGGGCCATTGATCGACCTAGATTTTCCATCCTGACAGATCAAATCGATCGAAATTGACCGCAAAACGATCGGCCGATTCTATAGAATCGATTTGCGCTTGATCGATTCTATAGCATCGATCGATTACTGAAATCGACCAGTGTATGGGCCCCTTAACCATTTCAGTCCGCGGGGATTTTTCACCTTATGCATCAGATCAATTTTCACCTCCCATTCATTCGCTAATAACTTTATCACTACTTATCACAATTTATTGATTTATATCTTGTTTTTTCCGCCACTAATTAAGCTTTCTTTGGATGGTACATTTTGCTAAGAATTATTTATTTATGAATGCATTTTAACAGGATTAATAAGAGAAAAATGGAAAAATGCATTATTTCTCAGTTTTCGGCCATTATAGCTTTAAAATAATCCACGCTACCATAATTAAAACCTATGTATTTTATATGCCCGTATGTCTCGGTTATTATACCATTTAAATTTTGTCCCTATCACAATGTATGGCGCCAATATTTTATTTGGAAATAAAGGTGCATTGTTTCCACGTTGCGTCTATCACTATTTACAAGCTTATAATTTAAAAAATGTTTGTAGTATACCCCCTTCAAATGCATATTTAAAAAGTTCAGACCCTTAGGTAAATATTTATGTCTTTTTTTTTTTTTTAAATTGTATTTTTTTTTTTTCATTAAAAAATTTATTTGGGTAATATTTTGGTGTGGGACATAATCGGTTCATTTTTAATTTTGTTGAATGTGTCAATTGTAATGTAAAAAAGGTGTAGATGCAGTTTTACTATTTGGCCACAAGATGGCCACCTTCATTTTTGTTTTCCCTCCTTGTACTTCTCGCTAAGCGGAAGTACCAGGGGGATGCAGACATTTTTCCGGGCAGAAGAACTGAAGCCTCATGTGTTAGCGCTTCAGTTTTTCTGTGGAGAACAGGGATCGGTGATCGGGAACCATGTTCCCGTTCACTGATCCCAGGGCTAGTGGCGGACACGACGGGGATACGGGGGCGCGCCCACGATCGTGCGCGGGAGCGCGATGAAGTGCGGGAGAGCAGCACAGCAGCCGCCCGGACGTGAGCTTCACGTCCAGGCGGCGGAAATGGTTAAAGTGAACCTAAACTGAGAAAGATATGGATTTTTCCTTTTAAATAATACCAGTTGCCTCACAGTCCTGCTGATCCTGTGTCTCTAATACTTATAGCCACAGCCCCTGAACAAGCATGCAGATCAGGTGCTCTGACTGAAGTCAGACTGAATTAGCTGCATGCTTGTTCAGGGGCTGTGGCTAAAAGTATTAGAGATACAGGATCAGCAGGACTGTCAGGCAACTGGCATTATTTAAAAGGAAAAATCCATATCCTTCTCAGTTTAGGTTCACTTTAAGGTTTATGGCAGTCATGGTCATTTGTAAACTACAGTCATGTTGAACTGCCAAGACCTCCATGTAAAGGTGGCCACTAACAGTCCAATTTCTAGCGAAAAATCATTTGAGCGATCAGAAATTCTGATCGGATTGGTTGTAAATAGCCTCCGTTGATGGGCACAATCAATTGCAAACGATTATAAAAGTAGTAATCCGATTGGATTTTCATCAAACCAAAATTTGGAATTTCTTGTTGGTTGTGATAGGAAGCAAAGATTGGTTCATTGAAGATGTAGTGAACGATTTTTCTTCCGATCAGAATTATCTGAGCGCTCGAACGATTTTTTTGCTAGAAATTGGATCGTTAGTGTCCACCTTAAGTATAACTAAAACATTCAATCAAGGATTAGAAGACCAAAATAGTTCTTTATTTAATCGACTCATCGTGAGCCTGATAGGTTACTTCTGTCCACGCTCCTGGACACAGACAAGTGTGTTCATGGGCTTGTGAGAGTAATATCCACACATGCCCAGTAGAGTGAAGCACTTGTGCATGGGGGTAAAAACATGTGCAAACAGCTTTTTTTCTATTGGACATGCACAGACTTTTCTCGCACATGCTCAGTACGGATGTGCTCATCCACAGCCGGAAGAGTGGCCGTAAAGAAACCTACTTGACTCATGCTGAGTAAAATAGATGAAGCAATTTCCTACACTAGATAAGTTGTGCCTGCATGAGGAACCATTCAGAGAGTTCCCACCATTGAGGTATGTAATTTTTTTTCTTTATTTTTTGACACTTCAGGCACACTTGAAAGTGAATATCAAATAATAAAATGCGCTAACGATAAATTTATATGGGTCCGTATATGGTGGTGTGCCTATATATAAAATCAACACAAACGTTAAACTCCAATTATATAGCACACTAATGTTCATTGAAGACCCAGGTGGCACACAGTATTTTCCACAAGTCCTGAGTTTTCTTGATCCTGCCACTGTGCCAGTATGGACAATCCTCCACTGGGAAACTCCTTAGCATGTGGCTTGCTCTAACCCGGAAGGAACAGCAGTGTGGCTTATTATGGAGTTTGTATGAAGAATCACAGATGGGGAGCAGGCCAGATGGGCCACACAGCCGAAAGCACCAATCAATAACTGGTTTAACGACCATGGTATCACTGTGCTTGACTGGCCAACAAATTTGCCTGATCTAAATACCACAGAGATTCTATGGGTATTGTCAAGAGTATACATATCAATCTCCGGCCCGCAGCCCAAATTTGGCCCTCGGAGCCATTCAATTTGGCCCTCAAGTGGTTTTCCCTCTTTGCATTACGTGTGGTCCACTCTAGACCACCAGGGAAGCTATATTCGAGTTGAAGCCCTAAAACACCAGGGAAGCCATATGGGGGAGGTAGGGGAAAAGCACTAGACACCAAGGAACTGTATAGGGGTGGGTGGGGGTCTCTAGACACCAAGGAACTGTATAGGGGAGGGAGGACCACTAGACACCAGAGAACTTTATAAGGGAGGAAGGTAGCCAGTAGACATTGAGGTTGGCCTGTGACTAGGTCCCAGTCTACAGCTTCGGCCCGCGACTAGGTCCCAGTGTACAGTGTTCGGCCCAGTTTGTATTTGAGTTTGACACCGCTGGTCAAGAGGAAGGTGAGAGACACAACAAACAAAAATACAGATGATTTAAGAGCTGCTATCAAACAGTAGCGTAGCTGAGGTGCTATTGGCCACTGCAAGTTTTACAATGCCCCCCTCCCCCCAAAGCATTCCATATATAACAATTGATATGGTGCACCAAACTCTGCAAAGGACAGCCACAGTAAGAGGTGTAAAAAGGGGATAGGGAACAGTTTGTTAATGATGATCACCATTATTCAAAGCATATGTAGAAGTGATCATCACCAGTAAAGAAATAATAAAGAGCTAATGCTGTGGCTGGGGGAGGGCCCCTTTGGTGCAGTGTTAACCTCTGCACCCCCTATAGTTATGCCACTGCTATCCAATCCTCCCAGGCTTCCATAGCACCAAAGCACTGCCATAGGTTGCTCGCCTCAATGCCCTGCTGCAGTGAAGCAATAATTCATGCAAAAGGAGCGTGACCAAATATTGAGTGCTTACGCGGACATACTTCTCAGTAAGCCAACATTTCTCCATTAAAAATCATTTTTCATTGGTCCTTTGTCATGTAAATGTAACCATTTTGATGTTTTGAAGCTGTAAACTGTCTAGTGATGGTATAGAGCATAATTGTGTAAAAGGTGGCTGGATAGTGTACTGGTTAAGTCCCTGACACAGGAGACCAGGGTTTGAATCTCTTCCTGTTAAGTAAGCCAGCACCTATTCAGCAAGGAAACCTTGGGCAAGAATCCCTAACACTGATACTGCCTATAGCAGGGGTAGGGAACCTATGGCTCGGGAGCCAGATGTGGCTCTTTTGATGGCTACATCTGGCTCACAGACAAATCAGTAGGGGTTGATTCAGACTGACTGCTGTAGTATCCACTACTAACTTGCGCTACCCCAAAACAAACAGCTGCTCCAATTGTCCCACTCTGGACCCTGTCAGGTCCAGTGACTTTGTAGGACGAGATCCCCGCACTTTGAGTGACCCAATAGGCTGCCTGTCACTTAACAGGCAGCTTATTGGGCCAAAGTGTGGGGATCTCATCCTACAAAGTGAATCCACCCCCAAGTCAGCTAGTTAATTGTACAAGCTGTTAGTCGGTATTTCTCCTGTCTGGCTCTCAGGGAAATTGCCACTTCTGCTGCCCAAAGGATCAACTGTATACACATCACCATGGCAACATGGCCCTCTGTTGCGCATGCGGACTGCCAGAGTTTGAAACATATTGTATGGCTCTCAAAGAATTACATTTTAAAATATGTGGCGTTTATGGCTCTCTCAGCCAAAAAGGTTCCTGACCCCTGGCCTATAGAGTGTGTCTTAGTGGCTGCAGCTCTGGCACTTTGTGCTACTGCCTAAAGAGCGCACCCTAGTGGCTGCAGCTCTGGCGCTTTGTGCTACTGCCTAAAGAGCGCATCCTAGTGGCTGCAGCTCTGGTGCTTTGAGTCCGCCAGGAGAAAAACGCAATATAAATGATCTGTGTCTTGTCTATTGTTAGAGTTCCCTTTTAACTTTGGTTTTCCAGTTGCTTTTGTGCTGATATTTATTTTCCTTGTGACTTTGAAAGAGCCGAACGTTCTTTAAAAGAAATGTATCATGTCTAGCCTTAAAAAGTATCTAATTCACACAATTTAAGTTTGTTCTTCCAGCTATTATATAACTTGTAAGTTCCATCATCTATAGATTTGTATCGAATAAGGATCTTCTAGAGAAGTTTGAAAGTGGCAAACGTCCACGTCTTGAATTTCTCTCCCAGCGCCGCTGTAAAGGGACATCACCTATCTACATGGGGAAAGATCAAGGGTCTCCCAAGGCAACCAGAAGTTGAAAATAATTAGGCTTCGGTTTCAGCAACACTGGTAACAGTGGAAAAATTCAGAGTTTGGTTTCACATCAATTGCCGGCTACCAAGAGCCTAAAAGTTGGTTGCAGAGGAAGGTTAAAACTGAACATGTAATATTTTAGTTTTCTGAGAAAATTAATTTGGGGCTTTATTGCCCGTAGGCCAAAATCAGCAAAATGAAAAGAAATAAACGCTTAGAATTATCACTTGTGTAATACAGTAGCAATAAAAAGTATGTGAACTCTTTGGAATTATATGGACTTCTGCACAAATTGGTCATAAAATGTGATCTGATCTGTTGATCATGTTTCCATGTTTTTATGGTATTCACCATATTAACATTAACAGTGCAGGTGGAAAAAGTATGTGAACTCTTAGATTTAATAACTGGTTGAACCTCCTTTGGTAGCAATAACTTCATCCAAACATTTCCTGTAGTTGCAGATCAGATGTGCACAATGGTCAGGAGTAGTTTTTGACCATTCCTGAAACAATTTTGCAATATTCTTGGGATGTCTGGTGTAAATCGCTTTCTTGAGGTCATGCCACAGCATCTCAATCAGGTTGAGGTAAGGACTCTGACTGGGCCACTCCAGAAGGCGTATTTCCTTCTGTTTAAGCAATTCTGTTGTTGGTTTACTTTTAAAGGGGAACTGAAGAGAGAGGTATATGGAGGCTGCCATGTTTATTTCCTTTTAAGCAATACCAGTTGCCTGGCAGCCCTGCTGATCCTCTGCCTCTAATACTATTAGCCATAGCCCCTGAACAAGCATGTAGCAGATCAGGTGTTTCAGACTTTAAAGTCAGATCTGACAAGACTAGCTGCATGCTTGTTTCTGGTGTTAATTAGCTACTACTTCAGAGAAATAGACCAGCAGGGCTGCCAGGCAACTGGTATTGATTAAAAGGAAATAAATATGGCAGCCTCCGTATAACTCTTACTTCAGTTCCCCTTTAAGCTTTGGCTTTGGGTCGTTGTCTTGTTGCAGCACCCATCTTTTTCTGAGCTTCAGCTGGTAGACAGATGGTCTTAACTTCTCCTGTAAAATGTCTTGATAAACTTGGGAATTCATTTTTCCTCGATGATAGGAATCCGATAGCATCAAAGCAGCCCCAAACCATGATGCCCCCACCACCATACTTCACAGTTGGGATGAGGTTTTGATATTGGTATGCTGTGCCTCTTTTTCTCCACACATAGTGTTGTGTGTTTTTTCCAAATAATTCAACTTTGGTTTCATCTGTCCACCGAATATTTTGCCAGTACTGCTGTGGAACATCCAGGAGCTCTTTTGCAAACTTTAAATGAGCAGCAAGGGTTTTTTTGGACAGCAGTGGCTTCCTCTGTAATATCCTCCCATGAACTCAATTCTTGTTTAGTGTTTTATGTATCATATATTCGCTAACAGGGATGTTAGCATATGCCAGAGACTTTTGTAAGTCTTTAGCTGACACTGTAGGATCCTTCTTCAACTCATTGAGCCTTCTGTGCTGTGCTCTTGCTGTCATCTTTACAGGACGGCCACTCCTAGGGAGAGTAGCAGCAGTGCTGAACTTTCTCCATTTACAGACAATTTGTCTTACCGTAGACTGATAAACAGCAAGGCTCTTGGAGATACTTTTATAACCCTATCCAGCTTTATGCAAGTCAACAATTCTTAATCGTGGGTCTTCTGAGAGCTCTTTTGTACAAGGCATCATTCACATCAGGCAATACTTCTTGGGAAAAGCAAACCCAAAACTGGTGTGTGTTTTTATAGGACAGGGCAGCTGTAACCAACACTTCCAATCTCATCTCATTGATTGGACTCCAGCTGGCTAACACCTCACGCCAATTAGCTCTTGGTGATGTCATTAGTCTACGGGTTCACATACCTTTTCCACCTGCCCTGTGAATGTTTACATGGTGTGTTCAACAAAAACATGGGAACATTTAATTATTTGTGTGGTATTAGCTTAAGCAGACTTTGATTGTCTATTGTTGTGACTTAGATAAAGATCAGATCACATTTTATGACCAATTTGGTCAAAAATCTATATAATACAAACGGTTCACATACTTTTTATTGCTACTGTAAATCTATGTTAGATATGAGTTTCATTTTTTGAATTGAATTACTGAAATACATTAACTTTTCAATAATATTCTAATTTCTTGAGATTCACTAGTATATACCAAGTGATGCGTGCTATTGTGTGCACAATTTTAACCATGTTATCTCTGTGTTTATAAAATGTTTGACCAATCAAAGATTTCCTACTAGTTTTTGCCCTCAGGTGGCAACCTTGTTACCTAAGGTACCAGTATCTACACTCATTTATAACTGTTCCCACTCAGATGATTTTAAGTACCGTATTTTTCGGACTATAAGACGCTCCTGACCATAAGATGCACCTAGGTTTAGAGGACAAAAACCAGGGGAAAAAATATATATACTAAACCTGGTGCATCCATGGTGAAGGGGCATCTTGTGAATTATGCCCCCTTTGTACCTCATGCCCCCTTTGTACCTCTTGTGTCTCCCTGTGTCCTCCCCTGCCCCCTTGCGTCCTCCTATGTCCCCCATGTGTCTGCCTCTGTCTTCCTTGTGTCCTCCTCTATGCCCCTTTGTGTCTCCCTGAGTCCTCCGTTTAAACTCACAGATCTCACCAGCACACCACAGGTTAAAGCACACCTTTTATTGTGCCAGTATCCACAGAATCCAACAATTGTTTCGGGGCCACGCAGGGTCCCCCTTTGTCAAGGCATATGGTTACCACGCAGGGTCCCCCTTTGTCAAGGCATATGGTTACCATATGCCTTGACAAAGAGGGACCCTGCGTGGCCCCGAAACAATTGTTGGATTCTGTGGATACTGGCACAATAAAAGGTGTGCTTTAACCTGTGGTGTGCTGGTGAGATCTGTGAGTTTGGACTTTGAGTGTGGCACTGCCTATGCCAGCTCGCCAAGCACCCCGAGAAACGGATGGTGTGCCTGCCTCACTTTGGAAATACTGAGTCCTCCGTTTGTCCCCCTGTGTCCTCCTCTGCATGGGCACAGTACAGGGAGTCCTTGACAAAGCAGTGGGTTGGAGGTTCATATTGGCAGGCGTTTACAAGTCAGGAACTCCCTGCATTTGGACTATAAGACGCAGTGACTTTTTTCCCCCACTTTTGGGGGAGAAAAAGTGAGTCTTATAGTTCAAAAAATACAGTAGATAGCAAGGCACTGGCGTCTGCTTACACTAAACCAGGATACCTTTCTTTAAGGGGTGCAGACATCTTTAAGGCCATGTTATGTGTTGCGGTGGGATGTATTGGCAGCTTTGTAACATGCCTTACCACACTGAAATGCACCACCAATACCAGTGATGAATTAGCACAATTTCTCGATCATATGGATCTACCGAAACTCAAAGAAGATGAGGTCAAGGAACTTGAAGGCAAGATGACTACTGAAGAGCAACAGACAGCAACTGCAAGTAGGTATGGTAAGGCCCACATGGCTTACCATTTGATTTCTATAAATGTTATTGCAACATATTGTCCCCCAAACTATGTGGGTTATTTAACCTATTTCTGGAGGATTAAGTTTTGCCTCCTTCCATGAAGGAAGCAATCATAATAGTTATCCTCAAATCTTAAAAAACCCTACCCTCTGTAGTTTATATAGGCCAATATCCCTTTTAAACTGTGAAGGAAAAATCTTGGCTAAAAGTCTAGCTGTAAGATTAAACAAGGTCATTAAAGAAAACCTGAGATGACCTGTGTGGCCCAATTTATACTTACCTGGGGCTTCCTCCAGACCAGTGAGGTGCTTTGAGTCCCTTGACGTTCTCCCCAGCCACTTTATTCTTTCAGAAAACCTCCTGGTAATCAGGACGGCCGGCCTATGCATTATGCTCCTGGGGATGGGAGCGCAACATGGGCGTAATTGCGGTCAAGCCATGCATGCGCTGAAGACCACAGGTGGTGGTGGCTGTCCCAATTACCAGGAGGATTTCTGAGAGAATGGAAGCAGCCAACAAGAATGTCGAGGGACTCGAAGCACCTCATGGGGCTGGAGGAAACCCCGGATAAATATACATTGGGCCAAACATCTCATCTCAGGTACACTTTAAAGAACTAATTCACCCTGATCAATCGGGTTTTATCCCAGGCAAAGGGACAGATATTAATCTCAGATGTATCTTCACCAGCATTGATATTCCCTAGCAAATGCCCACTTGCATAGTGGTTGCCTTGCTAGATTCTGAAAAAAAGGCGTTTGATTCTGTGGAATGGCAATACTTATGGGAACTGTTGCCTGCAGATATGGTTTTGGTGGCAACTTTGTTAAGTGGGTGAAAGCATAATACAATGAGCCAGAAGCAAGGGTTAGAATGGAAGATATAATTTTAGATCAATTTACATTACAAAGGGGAACATGCAAGCACTACCCGCTTTCACTTACCCTATTCACACTGGCAATAGAGCCTATGGCAATTCAAATTGGTGAGGCCAATAATATAGTAGTCTGCTATATGCAGATGATGCCCCTTTGTATCTAGGAGACCCAGGAGATTCCCTTACCAACGCTCTCTCTATAATTGAAACATTTGGTACATACCCAGGGCTTAAAGTGTACGCGAGGTGGATTTAGCAATAGAGATGGCTCGAACCTCCGATTTTCGGTTCGCGAACCTCGAATGCAAATATGCGAAAAAAGTTCGGGTTCGTGCGAACTTTCGAACCGCAATAGACTTCAATGGGGAGGCGAACTTTGAAAACCAGAAACATTTATGCTGGCCAGAAAAGTGATGACAAAGATATTTCAAGGTGTCTAACCTCTGAGTTTTTGCATGGAGGAGTGGGATACACGCCAAAAGTCCCGGGCAGAAATCAGATTGCATGCTAAATTGGAGGCCTAAAGTGCTTTAAAACATCTTGCATGTGTATACATCAATCAGGGAGTATAATTAGAGTACTGCTTCACACTGACAGACCAAACTCACTGTGTAACGCACTGCACACAGCTGTTTGTGTAGTGACGGCTGTGCTGGACTGGTGCCCACCATGGTGAGAGTGCAGGCCATGGCGGTTTTAAAGCCCATATGGTCGCCGGGCTGAGGTAACTCAATGACAGAACAACAGTGACTGTCCAGCTGATCGAATTTGGTCTGTCCTTAATGAAGCAACAACCAAATGATCTTGGGTGTGCCTTCCCCCCAAGACACTCATATAGCCGGCGGTCATTGCTTCATTGTGATACGCAAGCCCCTTCACCGCGGCGAGGTAACGATCACGAAGGGGAATTGACACATGTACATGCCTTTTGTTTTGTTATTGCAGCTGCAGTGCAGCCAGAAAAATTAGGCAGGCATGTACACGCACCAGAAAAATTATTATAGCGGCTGTCAGGAATATAGCAGCTAGTTATGAGGTTAAGGGTAAGACAGGGACATATTTTGTCATTTTTCTGTCTGCTATATATTTTGTCAGAGGTGTAGGTATGCCAGCCATTCTGGCTTTTGGAAGGTGTCACCTGGATAATGTCTGTATGTAGATTAAAACAGTCATTCAGGGCAGAGATCAAGGGAACTGCCATTGTCTTCATTGAATAACCAGTCACCTTCAATAGGCAAGGAAGGGGCTCATTAGGCCACTAGCAGTCACCTTTGATCTGCTGTCCCAGGTGTGATTGTCTGTGAAACTAAATTTGCTTTGTATTCCTGGGGTAGCAGGGTACTGCTAATTAGCAGCCATCTGAGGGAGAACAATAGCAGACAATCTCGGATGTGATTGTCTGTGTCTGTTTACAGGCAAACTGTTACCTGTAACCAAAATGCAATCTTTTGATGTATAGACTTTTACCTGGGGAAATTGGATGTTAAGGAAGTCTTTTGTTGTGTGTCTGCTATAATACACTTTTCACATGTGGATGTTAGATCTCTGGAAATCCAATTATGTCTGAGGATGTAATTAAATCTAGTTCCCCCCGTCCAAAAAGGCTTGCAGCCTCAAGGCAAATATTCCATTATAAAAAGCAGGGGACAGATACCTAAAATAAGTCCTCTCCTGACGATAGCTGCAGCTGGACTCCCGGCCCAAGCTAAGGGGCTCCTGGTCAAGCCAGAACTGTGTCCGTCCACAAAAGTCCAAGGTTCTTCTATCTGGATCCCTGTATTTTGGTAAGCAAATCGCTTTGTGTGTATCTTTGTAAACTCTTAATTGTGTAACTTTTTATTTTGTTTTTTTGTAATCTTTTGCATATATTCTGTTCTGCATTGTTCCACTTTTTTCCTGGAATATTAAATTATTATTTAATAAGCTTGACTTCTGCTGTACTAAACTAAAACTCATAGCCTAGAGGATACTACAGGGTAGCTGTGTATAAGTCCATGCCTAATTGTATGCTTGAGCAACACTACCATATGAAATTGTAATTGCATTGTGTGTATGGGGCACTTCTGCGCTCGACAGCCGAGTGGGAAGTCTAACAGTATCGTTCGGAACAACTGTTAGTGGTTTTGCTTCACTATAGTGTAAGATTGCAACTGTGTGTGTGTGCGTGGCGTTCTCGTATTCGGCCTAAGCGCAAAGCTGACCCAAACACGAAAACGCAGATTGCGTGTTGAGCACTCGACAGCTGAGTAAACGTGTCTAGCAAACCGCTAGTGGTGGCAGTAAGGAGATTTTGAGGGGTCACAGCCTTGTTTGTAGCTCGAATAAGGCTGCTCTCCGCTTGATCTGGTCAAACCCGCAGTCGGGAACCGTATACGCAGGTGTGCCGCGGGCCGGTTCCTGACAGCGGCCGCTGCTAGCAGCGACCTTAAAAATTCAGGAATCCTGGCACACCTGATTAAGAAGCACCCAATTTCCATGCCCCAAATTCCCACCTCGATCTGGAACTTTCTAGCAAGACCAAAAATAAGAAAAGGGGGCATTTCATTCTGGTATAAATTATTATCAGAATCAGAGGGGTCCTCCATGCGTAAATACATAAAAGTGTGGGAATACGACCTAAACACTAGCATTTCAGACTCAGACATAGAAAGAGCCTTCTCAAATACCCAAAAACACTCCAAATGTACCAACCACATAGAGACGGCGCAAAAAATCCTGTCTAAATGGTACTTTACCCCACTCAAACTCTCCAAATTTTCTCCCAACACACCTAAAGACTGCTGGAGAGAATGCTCACAAACCGGATCGTTGCTCCATCTCTTGTGGGATTGTAAAAAAATTTACCCCTTCTGGGAGGAAGTAAATAAATTAATCTCTAAAATAATAGGCACTAGAATAGATCTTTCCCCTAAACTAGCCCTACTATCTATAGGTCTGGATACCTTCCCTCCCCAATTTAGATTAATAATTACACAGATCTGCTGTATAGCTAGATCATTGATCTTATCAAACTGGAAGCAAAGGGAGAGACCCTATATTTCACAACTAATTCATACACTACAACACAACCTACAAATGGAAAAACTCCTCAGAAGTCGAATTAGCCAAAATGTCCACTTACACGAATGGAATTATGACTGGAATAGCTTGACCCAAAATTTGTGTAATACATCCATTTAAGATATAAGAGAAGAAATAGGTAGATAGACTTGATTGCTCCAATACATCGACAAATAACAGGATCCCTTGCATCCCCAATTTCCGCTACTCCCCACATCCTCCCCCCCACCCACCCTCTGATAGTTGTGCCTCTATCGAGTGACTGGAACCCTAGGGTAAAACAAGTTCCTAGGCCTACTCCAGTCCTAAACCCATGAGGCAATTATGCGTCAACAAGCGATACAGGGGCGTAATAGATACTCCCAAGGTTCATAAGTTTCAAGTAGGTTCCGGATAGGCCTACTACAATATGTTTCTGTTAATTGGTTTATAGAATAGAAACTGTTAAAATATAGGCTAAGCTTAAGGATATGACATAAAAGTTACTTGATTACAGGATATAAAGACTAAGCATAAACTAATATGATGTAAATGTAATAGCCACTACAAATGGTCTGTAACGAATGGTCTATCATATTATGTATGATGTTGTTAAAAACTTAATAAAAATCTATTGAATTAAAAAAAAAAAATTCAGGAATCCGCCTGGAGTCCTGGACCCTGTTGGCGGTGGCAGAGGAGGCAGTCAAGCGGCCTGCAGGCAGAGATGCTGTGTGGGGAGCGACTTAGTCTTGGGGCAGGCAGTCACACGGCGTGCAGGCAGAGATGCTGTGTGTGGGGACTGACTTAGTCTTCGGGTGGGCAGTAGCCCTCCGGGATCCATGCCTCATTCATTTTGATAAAGGTGAGGTACTGAACAACTTTTTTGACTTAGGCGACTTCTCTTCTCAGTGACAATGCCTTCAGCTGCGCTGAAGGTCCTTTCTGACAGGACGCTTGAGGCAGGGCAAGACAGAAGTTGGATGGCAAATTGTGGCAGCTCTGGCCACAGGTCAAGCTTGCGCACCCAGTAGTCCAAGGGTTCATCGCTGCTCACAGTGTCTACATCCACACTTAAGGCCAGGTAGTCGGCTACCTGCCGGTCGAGGCATTGGTGGAGGGTGGATCCGGAAGGGCTAAGGTTGAACTAAAGAATGTCCACATGTCTGACATCACCATTACTGGCAGTGGTACCTTCACCCTTAAACGCACTGTAAAGCATAGTCGCCAGCTTGTTCTGCAAGTGCTGCATCCTTTCTGCCTTCTGGTGATTTGAAAACATCTCCGCCACTTTGTGCTTATATCGAGGGTCTAGTAGCGTGGCCACCCAGTACAGCTCATTCCCCTCGAGTTTTTTTATTCAGGTGTCCCTCAACAGGCTGGACAGCATGAAAGACGCCATCTGCACAAAGTTGGATGCAGATGTACTATCCATCTCCTCTTGCTCTTCCTCAGTGATGTCAGCTATGTTCTCTTCCTCCCCCCAGCCACAAACAATACCACGGGAAAGTTGAGCAGCACAAGCCCCCTGCGACTCCTGCTGCAGTTGTTCTTCCGCCTCCTCCTTCAAAACAACACATTCCTCATCATCTGACTCCTCTTCCCCACATGACTCTTCCTCCTTCTCCTCCCCCCTCTGTGCTGCCGCAGGTGTTGAGGAAACATCTGGTTCTGATGAGAATTGATCCCACAACTCTTCCTCCTGTTCCTGTTCACGCTCCTCCACAGCCTGATCCACCACCCTACGCACGGCACGCTCCAGGAAGAAAGCATACGGGATCAAGTCGCTGATGGCTCCTTCACTGCGACTCACCAGGTTTGTCACCTCTTCAAATGGCCGCATGAGCCTGCAGGCATTTCGCATGAGTGTCCAGTACTTTGGCCAGAACATCCCCATCTCCCCAGAGAGTGTCCTTTGACTGTAGTTGTAGAGATACTGTCTGACGGCTTTCTCCTGTTGTAGCAGGCGGTCGAACGTCAGGAGGGTCGAATTCAAGCGAGTCAGGCTATCACAAATCAAGCGTCTCACCGGCAAGTTGTTTCTCCGCTGAATATTGGCAAAGCGTGCTATGGCAGTGTAAGACCACCTGAAATGCCCACACACCTTCCTGGACTACTTTAGGACGTCCTGTAAGCCTGGGTACTTCGACACAAATCTCTGAATTATGAGATTCAGCACATGTGCCATGCAGGGTACATATGTCAACTTTCCCAAATTCAAAGCCGAAATGAGATTGCTGCCGTTGTCACACACCACGTTGTCAATCTTCAGCTAGTGTGGGGTCAGCCACTGATCCACCTGTTTGTTAAGAGCATCCAGGAAAGCTGCTCCAGTGTGACTCTCCGCTTTGATGCAAGGCATGTCTTTGATGGTGTGACACCGATGTACCTGGCATGCAGCATAGGCCCTAGGGAGCTGGGGCTGTGTAGCTGGAGAGGAGATCACAGCACCAGTAGAGTTTAACTGCCACTCGGCCAAGGAGGAGGAGGACGACGACAGCGAAGAGGATGTATCAGAAGAAGAGTAGGGTGGCAGCAGGCCTGCCTGCAAGCCATGGAGGTGTCACTAGGTCTGCTGCACAGCCACATACTCCCTGCTTGCCAGCGGTCACCAGGTTGACCCAATGGGCTGGGTAAGTAATGTACCGGCCCTGACCGTGCTTGGCAGACCAGGCATCCGTGGTCAGATGGACCCTTGACCCAACGCTGTGTGCCAGAGATGACACCACATGCCTTTCAACTTCATGGTACAGTTTGGGTATCGCCTTTTTTGAGAAATAATTGCGGCCTGGTATCTTCCACTGCGGCGTCCCAATGGCCACAAATTTTCGGAAGGCCTCAGAGTTCACCAGCTGGTATGGTAACAGCTGGCGAGCTAACAGTTCCACCAAGCCAGCTGTCAGACGCCAGGCAAGGGGGTGACTGGCAGACATTGGCCTCTTCCGCTCAAAGATTTCCCTCATGGACACCTGGCTGCTGCTGTGGGCAGAGGAGCAGGAACTGCTCAAGGTGAGAGGCGGAGTGGAGGAGGGTGGCTGTGATTGTGCAGGTGCAAGGGAGAAAGCGGCTGAAGATGTTGCACCTGAAGGAGGAAGAGAAGAAGGAGGGTGGCTTTGCTTTTGTGTGCTGCTTTTCCTCTGGTGAGCTTCCCATTGCAGTCTGTGCCTTTTCTCCATGTGCCTTCGTAAGGCAGTTGTCCCTACACGGCTGTTGGCCTTTCCACGGCTCAATGTTTGGCAGCAGAGAGAACAGATGGCATTGCTCTGATCTAAGGCAGACACACGAAAACATTTCCAAACCGCAGAGCCCCCTGGGGTGATGGCACTATGGTGGCATCAGCAGCTGACGTTGAAGGGCATGTTGGTTTGCTGTCCATAGGTGTCGATACATGGCGCCGGACACTGCCACCAGCTGTTTCTGAAGACAAGGTCCCCCTGCTTCTTTCAGCGACAGCGACTCGTCTCCTCCTACTCCTCTCTGACTCCCCCTCTGAACTGTCCCCTTGGTGATCTTGTCTCTTAGGATCTCACGTGGCATCCGTATCATCATAATCATCCTCCCCAGCTTCGCTTGCCTCAGACACCTCATAAACTACACCAACAGCAGGTACTTCATCCTCCTCCTCCTCACACGTTACGTCTATAGTGTTGTCTAACTCAGACATATGAGGTGGTGTAACTTGCTTAGCGCCTTCATCTGGTTGTAGCAATAATGCCTGTGAATCAGTTAATTCCCTACCAAATAACTCCTGTGAAGTGTCAAATGCAGCAGATGTGGTGCTTGTAGTAGCGCTGGTGGATTGCGGAAGATGAGGTGTTCTGTGTTAAATAGTCAACCACGTCTTGACAATCTTGGGAGTTGATGGGACGTGCCTTCTTCTGAGCACTGTACTTTGGTCCAGGGCCGCATGAAATCACGTCAGCACGACCTCAAACAGATCTGCCGGATGGCCTGCCTCTGGGTTTGCTCCTGCCTCTGCCTCTACCTGTTTTGTCCATATTTGGGGAGGTTGAAGTGAAAGGTATGCACTGACTTGACTACAATGTGCAGTCACACAGGTGCAGTGAAAGGTATGCACGGACTGGTATATTACACAGCGTGCGGTCACACAGGTACTGTGAACAATTATGCAATGACTGGTATTACAAATTTGCAGCTGTCACACACACAGGTACCGTGAACAGGTGCAGTGACTGGTGGTATATAACACTGCGTGCGTTTACGTAGGTAGGTAGGTTGGTAGGTGCACTGAACAACAACAGGTGGCTATGCAGTGATCGGTATTACAAATGTGCACCTGTCACACACACACACAGGTACCCTGAACAGGTGCAGTGACACTACGTGCGGTCACATAGGTAGGTAGGTTGGTAGGTAGGTGCACTGAACAACAACAGGTGGGTATGCAGTGATTGGTATTACAAATGTGCACCTGTCACACACACAGGTACCCAGAACAGGTGCAGTGACACTGCGTGCGCTCACGTAGGTAGGTAGGTAGGTGCACTAAACAACAGGTGGGTATGCAGTGATTGGTATTACAAATGTGCACCTGTCACACACACACACAGGTACCCTGAACAGGTGCAGTGCCACTGCATGCGGTCACGTAGGTAGGTAGGTAGGTGCACTGAACAACAACAGGTGGGTATGCAGTGATTGTTATTTCAAATGTGCAGCTGCCTGTCACACACACAGCTAGTCACTGAATGTGCTGGGCCTGGCAGTGGCACAGTAGGAATTACCAAGGCTGTATATGCAACACAAGAGTATGTGGGACACACACACAAAAAAAAGAATAGATTCCAAGAACAACATTAGCTCTCAAAAGAGCTGTTGAGGGTGAGGAGTGCTTTTTAGCAATAAGATCAGCAGAGGGAGCAACCTAACACAAGAGCCTAACTAAGCTTTCTCTATGTCAGCAGGTTCTCTCCCTTCTCTAATTACTGCATCCACACAAGTGAGTGAAATGGCTGACGCTGCCTGCGTTTTATAAGGGGGGGGGGGGGGGGGGGCTCCAGGAGGGAGTGTAGCCTGATTGACTGTGATGTAGAGGGTCAAAGTTGACCCTAATGATGTAATATAGGGGGCGGGTCGAACTCGCATAAAATTCACGAACCACGAAGTTCGTGCGAAAAAGTTTGCGGTCAAACCGTTTGGGCCATCTCTATTTAGCAATGAAATGGGACACAGAGACATGTTCCCTAGCTGATTGCTTACCTCTGTGTCACGTCAGCACCGCTCAGTGTCCCCTCTGTAAATAGAAGTGGTGTTCTTAGCTGGAAGGGCTTTTCCCCTGCATGCCTAATCCATGCCCCATCTCCACCTCCTTTATCCGCCCTCAATAGGCTGACAGTGTCTCAGGTCTGATGCAAAGAGAGCTGAGACGTGAAGACGTACTATGATCCAGAAATACTTGTGTACTTCGGGGGTCACGGGCATTTTTATACTACTTTTTTTTTTCTTTTTATAAAGTCTCTAACTTGGGAATGAAGCGGCGGAGGACAGCAAGAAGCAGAGCATTATGACACGGAGGACAAACTGCATCAGGCTTTTTATTTTTTATGCACTGCCTAGGGATCTCTTTAAGATTAACCAAGACAAATCAGTATTTAGACAGATCAGAATCATAATCATTTATTTCGCTAAGAAGAAAGGGTGCTGTACCCGGAAATGGTTTGGCTCATACAGATTCTGGAAGGGGAGGTTGGATAGTGAGAGTAAAGGGGGAAAATGACTGAAAGCCAAGAGCCGGTGCCACCAGTCGCACTTGGCAATCATCTGTTATCCCTGAGTCGACATGGGGGGCAGGCAGAGTGAGGCGAAGGTTCAGCACTGATGATTCATAGTTCTTCATAAGAGAAAGCGGCAGTGATGGCTGATGCTGCTGAGGATCCCAATTACGGACATCTGGCATTTGACAGTGCTGGCCAAGGTGTTCCAGTTCAAATATGCAGTAGCATAGTCCCCAACCGTCCCGTTTTCGTCGGGACTGACCCGATTTGGGAGGGCTCTCCCGCTATGACCCCCCAGTGTCCCAGCTGGCTGGGGGGTCAGATGCAGGGGCGGACTGACTGTTTGTGCAGGAAGAGAGGCAGCCAGTGAAAGGGAGCTGGTGGCAAAGTGGCGGAGAAGGGGGGAAGTCTCCCCCCCCCCTCCCTCACCTTGGGGCTCCCTTTCCTGGCTCTCCCTTCCGGATTAATGTGTCTCCTCTGATGGCGCAGTGGCTGACAGCGGGCGGGGAGGACTTACTTTACTACAAAAAGTTACTTCGGCAATATCCCGAGCCCCCCCCCCCCCCCCAAAAGGTAACCATAACAAATGTACGCAAGAAAGGATGCTGTTTTTAGAGGGGAAGAGGGCTCTGACCGTGGGGGGGGGGGGGGGGGGGGCACAATGTCAGTGTTTGCCGTAGGCTCTATATTACCCAGATACGCCCCTGGGTGGCTTTCACAAGATAACTGTAATCCAGCGGTCACACACTGGAAGCAGCCAGATTGGGTTATTATAAGTGCCTAACATTACTAATTTACAGGGGTATATCTAATGAACCACAATGTACAATACCCATGTCAACTGTAGTGAAGGTCTGGTGGTCAGTCCTTAAAATCAAACGTGGTGAGCAATGGCTGTCTCCTTATACCCCATTATGAGATAATCCACACCTACCACACTTCCTAACTATTCCTAACCCACAACTATGGGCCAAACCAGGAATCAGACACTCACAATATATATTAGAGGATGTGCCATTATCAATCAATGCCTTTGAAAATAACTTGAAGTGTACCAGAGACGAAGCACCCTCATGTATTTCCCCATATATATCAGTGGGAACATTAGAGAAAACACCTACCCTGCTCTCTGTTTTATCCTTCACTGCTCGGCCTGCTTGTTAACAGCCCTGATAAAATCCCTGACTGAGCATTCAATCTGGCTTTGCTCAGGAATCATTATAGCTGAGTCTATCTTCTATGTCTTTTCAAGCCCAAGCCTGCCCCCTTCTGGCTCTGCTTTCCTGTTCTGTAGTATACTTGCAGCATCACAGAAAGCTGTGATGAGATGGGAGGAGCTGCAATTGTAAGGGTATATTGAAAAACGTTTGTTTTTTAAATCTATATTTGTTAGTCATAAGAGGTTTTTAGAAATGGTGTTTCATTTTGCACACAGCCCACTAAATAATATGTTTTTCCGATGAACTGTGTTTTGCATTGAGTTTTACTAAAAAAAAAACCGCAAAAACGGCACACCAGAGCGGCGAAAGTACCAGGTATAGTATATATTTAATAAAATCTATCGGCGGATATGTTTATTTTGTGCCAAAGCGGTCATCTCTGGTTTTCTTTAAAAAACAGATGTTTTGCAGGTACCTACAAATGTTTCTTGTTAAGAGAAAATTCTTTCTATGGGCCGGTGCACACCAAAAAGCGGTAGCGTAAAAGCAAACGCTAACGCTTTTTGAAGTGATTTTTTAAGGTGATTCTAGGCATGTGCCTAGCGATTTTCTAAACATGCCGAGCAATTTTTGGAGCATTTTGGTGTGACGTTTTTTTATATTTTGTTACAGTAGAGCTGTAACTGAACAGCTTCTGTAACAAAAACGCCTGATAAATCACTCTGATCTTGCGGTTTTCAGAGCGATTTTCCACTTTCCTATACTTAAAGGACCAGTATTTCGAAAATTGTAAAATTTTAAATACATGTAAACACATTCAGATAAGAAGTGCATTTCTTCCATGGTAAAATTAGCCATAAATTACTTTTCTCCTTTGTTGCTGTCACGTCTAGCAGGTATTAGAAATGTGACAGAACCGAATTAGTAGCCCATCTTCTCATGGGGGTTCTCAGGGTTTTCTTTATTTTCAAAAGCACTTAGGAAATGGCAGTTTCTCTGTCCAACTGCCAAAAAAGTGTGCAGCAAGCAGGGAGGCTGCTTGCTGCACACAATCTTTTTCAGGGATTGTCTTTATAAAGAATAAAGGCCATGCTGAGAATCCCGCATGAAGAGATGGACTAGCCCAAAACCTGTCAGTTCTGTCAGATTTCTACTACAGCAACATAGCAGAAAAGCAATTTATGGTTCATTTTACTGTGTAAGAAATGTACTTCTTATCTGAATGCGTTTACATTTTTTTTTACAATTTTACAGTTTACAATTTTTGCAATAGTGGTCCTTAAAGAGTAACTGTCAGGCTGCAAAAGCTAATTTAAACCTCTATTCACCTGTGTTAAACAGTTTAGAAGGAAGCCAAAAAGGCAATACTGAAGTTAAAAATCTCTCTTACTTTTGATGTGTGCTGAACAGCAAGGCTGTTATTCCCAAGCCCTTGAAAGGACGAGAAGCCGCATACCATACTGCAAAGCATTCTGGGTCCCTCCTCTCGGCTGCTAGTGAGAAGTTACAGACTCATGTTACAGCAGCTTGTAATGCAGCCCAGCTCACAGCACTGAAAAATCACAGGGCAGAGTATACTGCATGAGTCCGCTATTGTTCCTAGCCACATGGCTAATTAATATTCACTGCACAGTAGTGTTGTCTGTCACGGACGGTTGCGGGGCCGCAGGCGCGTCCTGTAACCGCCCGTGAAGAAAAGCGATCGCACTCGATTCTCTGCATCGATTGCGCTTCAAATCGATACCATCTGGGTTGAGTGTGTAGGAGCAGCTGAGTCTTTTCCCAGCAGAGAGGTAGCATCAGCCGAACTGCAGGATGGCTCTTTTGATATGCTAATGAGCCTGGGCCCAGAGAGTCCCTGGCTTCAAGCTGTGCTGATGGCCCATCCATCAGGTATAGACCATGACAGAAGCAATCTAGTTGGGGGAAAAGCCAGACCTCTGGCTCCCTCCCAGCAGGGGAGCTGACACCTAGCTAGCTGCCCCAAACTTCAAAGAGCCTTTGCCTGGGAATGACCTGCTATAAATCCCAGGGGTATCTCATATTCCATAAACTGCTATATGTATCATATTTTCTGTGTTGCCAGGCTGGCAGACCCTCCAAACTAACAGAGCATGTAGGGCCCGGTCTGGCGTTGGTTCTGAGAACATTTCAGAACCTTCTGAGGTAAAGACAGTTCAACAGTGCCCTAATGATACCACAGGGGTCCCACCCCTCATGTTTGGTATCAGGCTGCTGGGTACATCGAGGCAGACCTGAAAATATTAGTAAATCTGCCCTGACCTGTACGGTTCTGTGAGATAGAGCCCATATATGGTTAAGGCATGATTTCTGGTCCCCAGGACAAGGGGAGGACTCATCTCATGTTCTAAGGGGGTGTGTGGGCCCGCCCTCACTCCCTCCTACTGAATCAGGGGCATAAGAATGGCAGAGGAGCCAAACTCAGTGTCCTCCACCCTGAAAACATCTTGAACTCATCGGTGTCAGCTTGAGGATATGCTGGCATCCACCTGGTCTGAACTCTGAACTTTGATTGAAACCCAGAACTCTGATTTTTCCCACAAAAAGGACATCTTTCCAGGAACTAAGTATTTTTCTCCCTTCTTTTATTTTTTATACTGGCTATTACTGTTTTAATAATTGTTGATTTTAATAATTGTCTGTATATATTAATTATTTATATTGCGTGAATAAACGACTTTCTCCAAGTCATTCACTGTCCGCTACCCTGCTTATCAGCACACACAGAACTGATCCTGGGTCTCTGAAGATACGCTACTGTTTGTTTGTTGTTGGCTAGACAGAATACCGTGTGTTTAACCGTTTTATTCGCAGGACTAGTCAGTCAGTAAATCGGGTCCACTGGCCCATACCAGTGGTGGTGGCAGATACCGTGGAATCGTGTGTACGTTGTAATTACCCGTGTCTCACAGGCTCCCTTCTGGGTTGTCTGCGGCTAATTCTTAACGGTTAGTACAAAGCATAAGGGAGCCTTAGGTATATACAAAATGGTAGCAAAATTTTATTCCTATTACTTGCGTACAAAACACCCCAAAAGACACCCAATAAAAAATTCCACCCCTAAAACCACCGTAACCAACTGAATGCTTGGTCTGTGACCTGTGGAAGATAGTTGCAGTCCTGGAGTGCCCTCCTATTTGAACCAGCGCTGTTATTTTTAAATCTTCAGGCCCATTCAGAGATCACAGCATATATGACAGCCAAGATAGTGTGGAGAGGGTATCTTCATCCTCAACCCGTATAGTTTCAAAGCATACCTCTAAAACATTGTAGTTTTTACATGCGCATTACAGCCACGACTTGTGTCTAACCTCTCCAACCCTGTGTGGCAGCAGTACCTTCAGGTAATAACTTTATAGCCTCCAACTCACGTGACCTTGCACGGAACAGTGCTCTTTCACCCCTCCAAGATGGTCTGGAGACCCGCAGTTGACAGCCGTTTTGCCGGCGGGGATGAGCTGCGAAATGGCGTGCTGTACGCTTGGCCGGGAGCAGAGCGGGAGGAAGCGCATGGAGGTACGGGGAGGACGCGGCACCGCCCACCTAGTTGGCGTCACAGGCGCACGTGCTACCATTTTGTATATACCTAAGGCTCCCTTATGCTTTGTACTAATTGATTATTCTCATATAGGGTGAGACGAGGTTATTTTACAGGTGATATCCCGTAGTCTTGTCCTGTGTTAATTCTTAACGGTTCCTGCGCATTGACTGCGACCAGAGTTCGCATGATCTGTGCGCTGGCACCGTTTAGAAGGCTAAGTGCGGTCAGACCACTAGGGCTCCTGTGACAGTGTTAGGCAGCGGTTGGGACCTGTGTTGTGCTGAAAGTATCTAAGATAGCGATAGCGCTATCAAGAAACAAACTAATTGGTTGGTGTAGCTGGAAGGCAATATATTTTTTATATATACAGAGAGACTATGTAGCCAGTACCCCTCCCCAAAAGTTTTATTTTATTTGGCGTGGAAATGTCCGGGAACTACAAGAAAATGTGCCTGGCGGACCTGCAAAATCTTTGCCAAGAGAGAGGCATTGATGTCGGCCGCAAGAAACAAGGGGACCTGGTAACGGAATTGTTTCAATGGGATACCCAGCAACTGCAGGAGTGTCCGCTGAAGTGGCTACCAGCCCATCTGACAATCGAGGGGAACCAGAGACTGAGACTCCTGACCGTACAGAGGTTGTGCATCCTGAGGGCCCTGCATCAACAGTTAAGCAGGAGAATGTCAGTGTGGACCCCAATCCCAGAGTTCCTGAAGGTACTCGCCTGGAACCGGCCAGTACTGGACTGTCCGTTTGTACTGACCCGGTAATGCAGCAGGCATTACGAAAGCTGATGGAGACTGACCTGGAAAAGTACATGCAGTACATGGAAGCCCACGAGGAGCGGGAACGCCAATCTGCAGAACGCAAGGCTGCTGCTGCTGCAGAACGCCACGCAGAGAGGGATGCCGCTGAGCGAGAACGGAAGCGCCACTGACAGCATGAGCTAAACATGGCAAAAGTGCAACAGGCCAGCCGGAGTTCACCACCCAGCCTCCCTGCTGAAGGAGCTGCACCACCCGTAAGTGCAAAATTTAAATTTGCTAATATTGAAAAAGACACAGACATTGACTTGTTTTTGCGGTCTTTTGAAAAAGCATGCCGTCAGTATCGTCTGTCCCAAGACCAGTGGGCCAGACATCTGACACCTTTGCTGCGTTACAAAGCGCTTGATGCCTTCGCAGAATTGCCTGCGGAGAAGGATAATGATTATGCTGCTATAAAAGACGCTATCATTACTAAGTACCAGCTGACGCCAGAAGCCTATCGGAAAAAGTTCAGGGCCTGGCAGAGAAAGTCTTCTGATTTGTACCGAGATGTGGTCAGCAGCTTGCTCACCACACTCCGCCAGTGGACTCTAGGCCTCACCAAAGGGTCTTATGGCGTCCTGGAGGACTTGATAGTCCTCGAACAATTTCTGAACATTTGCCCTGCTGATGTACGACAGTTTGTGTTAGAACGCAGGCCGGCTTCAGCCACTGTCGCTGCAGACCTTGCTGAGACTTTTGCAACTACCCGGGTGGCTGATACACGCAGAACTGTCCCATCCAGCTGGAGAGGAGGTCAGCCCAATACCTCGGCAGACTCCCCTGCCCCTGTGAGCCGTCAGCCACAGAGGCCACCCAGCGCAGCTGCTGCACCCAGGCCTGCAGCCCCTGGAGAGGTCACCTGTCACTACTGCCGCCAGCCCGGACACATGAAATTCGACTGTCCGGAGCGGAGACAGACACCACCAGCACCTGGATCATCTGCATTACCTGTACCTCACCCACAGCAGAGGCAACCCGCCAGCGAACCACAGCCTGGATCATCAGATTTTGTCCTGTTTGCCCGCGGAAAGGAAATCCGCGACCGAACCGACCAGCAGCAACTTGTTAGAGTGAACGGCAAAGTTGTCACCGGATTCCGAGACACCGGAGCTGACATTACGTTAGTTCACTCACACCTTGTGCCAAAGGAGAGCATCAGCCCCAGCCGATCCCTTGCCCTTACTGGAGTAGAGGGCACCCTTTTTCACATAGCCCACGCGAGAGTGAAGCTGGATTGGGGAGGAGGGGTCCTCAAAAGGGTTGTTGGGGTTATGAAGGATCTCCCAGTCCCTGTGTTGCTGGGGACTGATTTGGGCAAGCTTGTGTCCTACTATGAACCTGCCACGACCGCCTTGTCGCTCACGGAAGGAGACGGACTCTCCACCCACCACCAGGTACTTTATACACTTGGGGGAGCACCAGGGGGAGGTGGGTTGAATGTGCCCAGTTCAAGGGTACCAGGTTCAATAGTGCCTGCTTCAAAGGCACCTGAGTTTGATGTACAGACTGTCTGTTGTGATGATGCTGTAACTGTACCTAAGTTTACTGTACAACCTGTCTGTAATGAAAAAATGTCTATACCTGTCAATGTCATTACTGCATGCAATGATGATTTGAGTAATGTCCGTCTGTGCCATTCTGACAGTGTACCTGTGCTAGCAGTACCGCGCAGCTGCACTGCTCAGAACCCGAGCTCAGAACAGGTGGAGGGGGTTCCTGCCTCTTCCCCCTCCTCTGACCGCAGGGATGAGACCTTTCAGCCGCTGGCCTCGTGTGACATGAGCCAGTTGGCTGAAACTGACAGCGCCGTATTCTCAGCCGCACTACAAAGTGACCCAAGCCTGGAGGTGCTCAGGCAGCAAGCCTCTGATCCCCTCGCAGACGGGGCCGCTTTCAAGGTGTACTGGGAAGGTGGGAGACTGTACAGTGAGTCTGTACAGCCCCCTACAGGTAGATCCCACGCGAATACCAAATGGCTTGTGGTCCCGAGTGCATTCAGGGGACATGTGCTGAAATCCGCACATGGTAATCCTCTGACAGGGCACTCAGGGGTCCGCAAGACACTTGCCGGTATTCGGAACCAGTTTTATTGGCCCCGGATGAACAGGGATGTAGCAAACTACTGCAGAGCATGTGCCGTCTGTCAGGAGCTGGGAAGGTCCAGGGATTCCCGCGGGGTTCCCTTAGGTCCACAGCCACTTAGCAGGGGAACCCTGCGTGGGCTGGCTGTTGACCTAACCAACCCACTGCCCGTTGTCAGCAGTCCCGGCAGACACCACGTCCGACTGCAGTGGTGCAAACGCCCTGTCCAGAACGGTCCACGTCGGGTCAACCCTGAGGGTAGCAGACCGCAACCGGTCCAGGGGAACCGAGCCACAGGCTCCAATAGGTTTTCCCGCCGCATCGGCAACCCGAGACCCGTCAGCCAGGTTGGCCGACACGCAGCGGGCAGCCGACCCCAGAACGCCAACGGGGAACTAGATCAGATCTTGCAGGTTAGCGGCAACGACACACATCTTGCTGATGCATGTCTATCTGCCTTCTCCCCAGGGGGGGGCTGTCACGGACGGTTGCGGGGCCGCAGGCGCGTCCTGTAACCGCCCGTGAAGAAAAGCGATCGCACTCGATTCTCTGCATCGATTGCGCTTCAAATCGATACCATCTGGGTTGAGTGTGTAGGAGCAGCTGAGTCTTTTCCCAGCAGAGAGGTAGCATCAGCCGAACTGCAGGATGGCTCTTTTGATATGCTAATGAGCCTGGGCCCAGAGAGTCCCTGGCTTCAAGCTGTGCTGATGGCCCATCCATCAGGTATAGACCATGACAGAAGCAATCTAGTTGGGGGAAAAGCCAGACCTCTGGCTCCCTCCCAGCAGGGGAGCTGACACCTAGCTAGCTGCCCCAAACTTCAAAGAGCCTTTGCCTGGGAATGACCTGCTATAAATCCCAGGGGTATCTCATATTCCATAAACTGCTATATGTATCATATTTTCTGTGTTGCCAGGCTGGCAGAACCTCCAAACTAACAGAGCATGTAGGGCCCGGTCTGGCGTTGGTTCTGAGAACATTTCAGAACCTTCTGAGGTAAAGACTGCCCGTTAGGCAGTTCAACAGTGCCCTAATGATACCACAGGGGTCCCACCCCTCATGTTTGGTATCAGGCTGCTGGGTACATCGAGGCAGACCTGAAAATATTAGTAAATCTGCCCTGACCTGTACGGTTCTGTGAGATAGAGCCCATATATGGTTAAGGCATGATTTCTGGTCCCCTGGACAAGGGGAGGACTCATCTCATGTTCTAAGGGCGTGTGTGGGCCCGCCCTCACTCCCTCCTACTGAATCAGGGGCATAAGAATGGCAGAGGAGCCAAACTCAGTGTCCTCCACCCTGAAAACATCTTGAACTCATCGGTGTCAGCTTGAGGATACGCTGGCATCCACCTGGTCTGAACTCTGAACTTTGATTGAAACCCAGAACTCTGATTTTTCCCACAAAAAGGACATCTTTCCAGGAACTAAGTATTTTTCTCCCTTCTTTTATTTTTTATACTGGCTATTACTGTTTTAATAATTGTTGATTTTAATAATTGTCTGTATATATTAATTATTTATATTGCGTGAATAAACGACTTTCTCCAAGTCATTCACTGTCCGCTACCCTGCTTATCAGCATACACAGAACTGATCCCGGGTCTCTGAAGATACGCTACTGTTTGTTTGTTGTTGGCTAGACAGAATACCGTGTGTTTAACCGTTTTATTCGCAGGACTAGTCAGTCAGTAAATCGGGTCCACTGGCCCATACCAGTGGTGGTGGCAGATACCGTGGAATCGTGTGTACGTTGTAATTACCCGTGTCTCACAGGCTCCCTTCTGGGTTGTCTGCGGCTAATTCTTAACGGTTCCTGCGCATTGACTGCGACCAGAGTTCGCACGATCCGTGCGCTGGCACCGTTTAGAAGGCTAAGTGCGGTCAGCCACTAGGGCTCCTGTGACATTGTCCATTAGGACATTTTTTGTGAGTCAAATCATCAGGAAGCAGGGAGGACATGACGACACAATTGGCTTCATAGGAGACAGACAAACATGGAACCTGCCATGAGCTGTCAGGAGCATCATTCTCTGCAAATACTATATAAAAATTCTGTGAAATCCAAACGTGGACAGTGAAATGCATATGTAATATAAGTACAGCCAATATTTAGCTACTGATATATGTGTTTTTTTTCTCTGAGACCTTACACCTAACAGTTCCTCTTTAAACATTGAGGCTGAATCGCCTCAGAAATCAGCAGAAATGCTGCAGATTCCTTATGTCAGCCTATCAAGTAAAGGACTTGACATAGCGTAAAACCATTAGCGTTTATTTAAGAATATAAAATAGTGCACTCACACACTAACCTGCAGTGGATAAAAGCGCCGGCCAATCAGACGCCATCAGCCCCTGATGAGTGCGCATGCACGAAACGCGTAGGGCGGAGCTACAGGCGTACGAGGCTGGCGAGAAAGAGCTCTGAATGTTACATGCTTGTTTTTACTGGTTACATGTGAGTGCACTATTTTATATTCTTAAATAAACGCTAATGGTTTTACGCTATGTCAAGTCCTTTACTTGATAGGCTGACATAAGGAATCTGCAGTGAAGTAATATCGGTTGGGAGAGCTACTGGGATGGTCCATGTGAGACACTGAGCGCTGGTGCTGTCTTATAATTTGGACAGCTAGGAGTGAGGTGAGAGGCCACATATGATCTGGTGGATACCTGCATGCTCTGGGAGAGTATATATGGTGCTGGTTTGCTGTCTGTAATTTGGCAGACATTTCACATGGTGAGGATCTGTATAACCCTATGAGTCGTGGGGAATGTGCATGGGATAAAGGCTACAAGCACTGGTGGTGTGGAAAAGGGAAACTTATTGAAGCAGTATCACACTATGTTGTTTTCTTTCTTTCTTTTGAGCGGTTCATTATAAGAAGATCTTAAGTACATGGGAGCGCAGCATTCTGAAAAAGGAATTTGATTACATCATATGCTTGGTGACTGATGCAGCGATCCATGGACATTTAAGTAATCTGGTCTGGACTTTGGTTTATGGACTATATTTATATGAATGTTTAGATCCAATTATATGTTAGGCAAGTGAGCGCACATTACATAGGTTTTCAATAAATATCATTAACAACATTACAACATTAAAGTTTTTGAAATATGTTATCAATTTAGAAGCTTGAAACATTATAGTTCTTGTCACATTATATCGTTTGTATGTACAGATTCTACCTTATCAAATACATTATCGTTTCTATGTGTGTTAGGGTGTTTCTGCAGGGGGAGTGGTTAGGCACCACTCGGGGGGTGGTTGGGGCTAGGCATTACCGGGAGGTGGTAAGGGTTAAGAACCACCAAGGGGGTGGTTAGGGTTAGGCTCCACCGAGGGAGTGGTTAGTTTTAAGCATCACCAGGGGAGGGTTCTGTGTGCGAGTAGGGTTAGGTTAAGCTGTATTGTTGAATTACGTAACGATTTTTAACGTTAATATATTTTTGTTATCATCGTTCATATCATTTCGTTAACAATGTTTATCGTAACTGAGAATTCGTTATCCAGCTGGGCCCTTTTCTCCTGGTGCCCATTTTTCATACTCCCAATTTCACAGTCTTCACACTTATGAGGTGACAGATTCGTTTTATGGTGGTTACACATTCACTTAAAGGGGAACTGAAGAGAGAGGTATATGGAGGCTGTCATGTTTATTTCCTTTTAATCAATACCAGTTGCCTGGCAGCCCTGCTGGTCTATTTCTCTGCAGTAGTATCGGATTAAAACCAGAAACAAGCATGCAGCTAGTCTTGTCAGATCAGACTTATAAGTCTGAACCACTGAAACACCTGATCTGCTGCATGCTTGTTCAGGGGCTATGGCTAATAGTATTAGAGGCAGAGGATCAGCAGGGCTGCCAGGCAACTGGTATTGTCTAAAAGGAAATAAACATGACAGCCTCCATATACCTCTCTCTTCAGTTCCCCTTTAAATCACGATGGCCAGAAAGGTAAAGGAAGAGGGGGGTGGTCCTCATGGCTGTACTGTTATATTGGGGGGGGGGGGGGTTATAATGGTTGCACTGTTATAGAGGGGTTGGTACCCTTGATATTAAAGGGGCTATGGATTTTGTATGAACCTCTTAAAGAACCGAAGGCGGATGGGCCCCCCTAAAGCTAACCACCCACAGAAAGATTAGATCGAGGAACTCCAATTGTTCTCCAACCTGTCTTTAATTATCACGATCGGCGTAACGTGAATGGTGGAACGCAATTGATTGGTAAATCAATAGTTCAAATTAGAGAATATTTTTGCTAAAGTCCATTGACTTTAGCAAAAATGTAAACGCTCGTTCGCTATGTGATTATTTTTATTTATTTATATAGCTCCCACATCTTCTGTAGCTCTGTACATATTACAAAACAAATACTAGGGAACACATATACATGAGAAGTTCAAGACACTGTGATGTCGTGAAATTCAGTAAAACAAATACAAATACATACACAGTTAAGTGTACCTGAGATGAAAAGAACAAAAAAAAATCATATATGCCCCAGGCTTCCTCCAGCCGCCCTCCGGCCTGATGGCTCCCTTTGGCACCGTCCTCCATCTCCTGGATCTTCCGTACAGTCTCCCGGTATCTCCAATCAATCAGCGCATGCGCAGTGAGGCGCTCAGCACTCCCGTCTTGCACCCGCGGCCAGGAGAGTTCTGTGTCTGCAGTAGTACTGCGCACATGAAAAAAGCTCCCAGCGACAGCAGGCGCGCACAGCCAGGCAGTAAGCCCCGACTGGCCAAGATACTAGGAGCCCTTACGGAAGATGCAGGAGCTGGAGGATGGTGCAGAGGGAGCCATCAGGCCTAAGGAGGCTGGAGGAAGCCCCATGTATGTATGCTTTTTTTTTTCTTTTAATCACAGGTTCCCTTTAATGTGTGGATTGAGATATCACTAAAATTGGTACACGTTCATATTGTAAATTACAGCAAAATAAGAAACAATAGAAGGAGGTCCCTGCCCTTGCGAGCTTACAAAGTGATCCGTCATGACGGTCTTTCAAAATGAAGGATCCTTGTGAAGTGTTGGCTGTCTTTACCCGTCCTTTAACAAATTTCCATTAAATGACACTTACATGATATTGCACAGAACAAACGATCAATGGCCAAAACACACAACCACATACCTCCCAACTTTTTGAGATGAGAAAGAGAGACACTTAAGTCACGCCCCTTGACCACTCCCTGCCACACCCCTCATCACACATACCATAAAGATTTCATAAGAATAATATGTTATTTTATAATTCAAACCACACTGATCCTTTCTGTCCTGGTTCATTTTCCTTCATATTAACATTTTAAAATGTGTAATATATCAATTTAAAGGATGGGAATAAAGTTTAGAGTCTATCAAACCAAGAGAGGACTGGGACCTTTTGGCCTGGAGGGAGAACACAAACTAGAGGCTTGTTTTCACGGCAGCCCAAGCCCAACTGACATCACACATGCCCCACGTGCTATATGCCAGTAGTCAAATGGGAAATACAGTAAGAACATTTGAGAGACAGTGTGACAGGTAAAGTACTGTATAATGCACTGGCACCGGGGGGCATATAATACATTTTGAGTTACAACGGCCGGGGTTTCCGTCGCGTTCAGAATTTATTATCAGAATTCACCTGCAAGCAGCCCCCCTGAAATCTAGAGACTGTCTGCAAGCAGCCCTTCTGGAGTCTAGGGACTGTCAGCCAGCAGCCCTCCTGAAGTCTAGGGACTGTCAGCCAGCAGCCCTCCTGAAGTCTAGGGACTGTCAGCCAGCAGCCCTCCTGAAGTCTAGGGACTGTCAGCCAGCAGCCCTTCTGGAGTCTAAAGACTGTTAGTCAGCAGCCCTCCTGGAGTCTAGGGACTGTCTGCAAGCAGCCCTTCTGGAGTCTATTGACTGTTGAAAAATTTTAAACCTAGACAATACCTTATGTAGCTGCGCACATGCAGTCATTTTAAAATAGTGAGAGACTAGACAGATTTTTTTTCCCATGGACCCTGCAGGCAGAGCAGGGACAAGGTCCTCCAGCACACAAGGCTGAGACACCAAAGTGCGCCCCTCCATCCCTCCCACCTCAGCTG